>NC_058132.1:169460952-169527893 GCF_016433145.1 Gracilinanus agilis
AAAGAAAGAAAGAAAGAAAGAAAGAAAGAAAGAAAGAAAGAAGGGAGGGAGGGAGGGAGGGAAGAAGGGAGGGAGGGAGGGAGGGAAGGAAGGAAGGAAGGAAGGAAGAGAAAGTAGGAATATTTATTTGGAAGAGACAACATAGACATAAATGCATATATAGAAGAAATATGAACAAATTTTTAAAAATAACTATAAAATGGTTAAGGAGGGAAGGCACTAGTTAGTTGGGGGATTAGAACAGGCTGCTTGTATAGGGTTGTGCTTTGAGCTATGTCTTATATGAGAGATTCTCTAATGTAGAGGTAAGAAGGGATTGCAGTCTGGGTACAGGAAACAAAGAGATTAGAGACTGGAGGTGGAATTTTACATGTGAAAAACTAACATTTTTTCAAGTATTTACCATCTGCCTCAGCTGAGAGTAGAGGGACTAAGAAAAACAAAAAGAATCTTTGCCCTCAGGGAGTTTGTTCTCTAATCACAGAAATAGAGGAAAAAGTCAGTTTGGCTGACTATTGTTGTTATTGTTCAGTTGTTTTTGACTGTGACTGTGACCACATTTGGGATTTTCTTGGCAGTAATACTGGTTTGCCATTTCTTTTTTCCCCCTTAAAATGTTATTTTAAAAATGTTTTTTACATGTTGATATAATTTTTAATAATTGCTTTCTGACAATTTGTGATCTATATTTTCTCTCTCCCTTCTTCTCTTCCTTTCTTCCCTCTTCCCTAAATGGTAGGTAAAATGATATAGGTTTTACATGTGTTCTCATACAATACATATTTCTGTAGTCATCATATTGTGAAAGAAGACGTATCATTTACACTAGAGAAAAATGCATAGAGGAAATAAAGTGAAGAATAGCATGCTTCAAACTGCATTCAGACTGTCATTTCCTTCTAGAGCAGTGGGGAGCTTTTTTCATCTTCAGACTTGGAGTTGTCCTGGATCCTGGTATTGCTGATATAGTTATTTCATGCACAGCTGATCATTGTACATTATTGCTGTACTGTGTACAAGGTTCTCCTGATTCTGCTCACTTCACTTTATATCACTTCATGTAAAGCTTTCCAGATTTTTTTTGTGATCATCTTGTTCATCATTTCTTCTGACACAATAGTATTCCCTTGCAATCATATGCCACAACTTGTTCAGCCATTCCCCAATTGATGGACATCCCTTCAGTTTCCAGTTCTTCGCCACCACTAAAAAAGCTGCTCTAAATATTTTCGTACAAGTACGCCCTTTCTCCCTATTTTTTAATCTCTTTGGAATATAGACCTAGTAGTCATATGCTCATCAAAGAGTTTCCATGATTTGATTGTCCTTTGGACATGCTTCCCAATTGCTCTCTAAAATGATTGTATCAGTTCACAGCTCCACCAAAAGTGTCATTTTCCCACATCCTCTCCAACATCTATCCTTTAAAGGTACCATGATGGATCAGGAATAAAGAATGAGAAAGGTCAGACTTGTAGACTACCAAAAAATCTGTACCTCTATTCAGCATGAAAAATGACATCAAGAAAATTCTCAATAGACATGGCTAGCACTGAAAAACATCATGAGAAGAAATTGATTATATTTCAATGGTAGGAAGTGACTCCTTAATGATGTGGAGATAATTCTTGAATCAGCTGTATCAGTATGGTCAGATCACAGACTAGTTTGACAAAGAACAAAGTATGAAGATGGGAAAAAATAAGAATTGAGAACAGGATTAAAAGAAAGAAGGTGTCATGGTGGTATGAAGGCAACCTTGATAGTACAGCTAGCGATATGGTTAGTTTGTCTACACTGTCAAAACTGTGATCATGTCTAAGTTTTCCATGTGTGTCTGTAAAATTTCCATCATGTCTATGAAATTAAAGGCTTTAAGAAAAAATGCAGTCCTGACTTCTGTCCAGTGTTTTAAATGGCATATTATGTCTCAAAAGTGTGCTGGGCCATTCCCTATTCTCTGAATGCTCCTACCAATATAACTTTTAAATACTGACGAGTGATGCTAGTTTTATAGGTTGCCTGGCTCCTGGAGGGAAGATGTGCTCTCTTGCAGTCTTAACCATTTGAGATGACCTGTAATATAGAGAAAGGAAAACAGGACAAGTCTTGTTTTTGTCATGAACTAGCTGAGGCCATAACAATCNCAAATTCAGGAAAAGGAGTCTTCCTGACTCAAAGCCTGGCACTCTATCCATTCTGCCACCCGGCTGGCTTGACAAGTACAAGTACAAGAAAAGGGAGTAGAGAATGAACTTGGGAAGACAAATTAGGGTCACATTATGGAAGACTTTAATAGCACAACAGGGAAGTTTATATTTTATTCTAGAAGCAAGGGAGCTAATGTAGTATATTAAATAAGTCACTGACAAAGTCAGATCTGGCTTAAGGCAATTTTCTTTGACCATTAATGTAGAAGGAACCACAATAGAGAGAGACTTAAGGCAAGGAGGCCAATTAGGAAGCCTTTACATGATTTCTAAGAGTTGATAGAAATCTTCAGGAGAACTAAGGCAGTGGCCTTGTGAGAATACAGAAGGGGTCGATGCAAGAAATGTTATGGAGCAAGAAAATGACAAGATTTAGCAGCCAAACAGATCTATAGGGTGAGGGAGAGGCTGAAGTTATGAACCAGGGAAATTAGGGAAATGGCAATACTCTTGACTGAGTTCCATCTGCCTGTTGTTGCTAGATCAATTGCTACTAATTTTTTCTTTAGATATTATAATTTTACACTAACTTTCTGATTAAGAGATTGGGTTATCAATTCACTTTATTTCTGTCTGACTCTGTGATCCTGACTATGGCCTGAAAACAATTTATAGAAAAGTTCTGTTAGTATGGCATTCTGTGAAAGCCCCGATATATTTGACTGACTAAATGACTTTTGTATGTATGTTCTCTTTTTAATGTGTTTTATATTTCATTTCTATAAATATTATACCTTTTTTGCAAAAAAAAAAAGTCCCCTGACAAATAAATGTCCTAAGACTAGTTAATGTCTATAGTTTCATCTGGGGAACTAAGTGGCACAGTAGATCAAGCCCCAGGCCTGAAGTTGGGAGGATCTGGATTCAAATATAGCCTCAGACTTTTCATAGCTGTGTGACCCTGGGCAAGTCACTTATCCCCATTTGCCTAGCCCTTGGTTTCTAAGACAGAAAGTAAGGGTTTAAAAAAGTAAAGTTCCTTCTGCCTCTAAAGGCCAGTGATGCCACTCTGTTCATGCAAACCATGGCATGTATACTAAATATGAGCAGCCACACATATATCCTAAACCACATCTCATTAGTTTATATATTTTTCTCATTTGTTCTTTGTGTTTTGACAATTAAACTGTGTAAGTATACTCTGGACACAAAAGGCCCTGGAAAGATGCATTATAGAAATGTTCTTCCCACCTTGGTTGCTCTCCAAGTAGAGAGCAAAGGAGTATTAGAAATACAGCAGTTCCCAAATGTTAACTCGGCCTTCCAGTGGGTCCATGTCCAGATAAAAGAGATAGGTACTTGGGAGTCTGCATCCCCCATGCCCTTTGGTGCTTTTCCACTCATCCTTCTATTTCAAGCAACAACCTCTGATCTTCTTTTCATTTACATCTTCTCTCACTGTTCATTAGCAGAAGCAAGATGACGAGCATTTATTGAGTCCCTACTAGAAGCTGGGCAGGGTGCTAAATAACCATACTAAAAGCAAAGAACATACCTTTCCCTCTGTGAGTTGGCAATCTAGTGAAAGAAGTGAACATGCACTATTACTACTCTAATTCAGGCCCTTAAATGCTTCTTGTCTTCTCATGTCTATTGTTCTATTTCCTGTTTTACTTCTTTTGCATCCTCCAAATTCTCTTTGTCCTGTTCTATGACACCAGATTAACGAAGCTTTGATTATGTCATCCCCAAATTTGGAACCTTCAGTTTACTCCATCAGCTGCAGGACAAACCTAGTACGTATACAGAAAGATGTTGCTTTGAATCCCAGCTCTACTACTTGCTAACATTATGCCCTGGGACCCTCTCTGGGACTCAGTTTCCTCATCTATAAAATAGAAGTATTGGATTAGATGGCTTCTCTCAAGTCTTTTCCAGCTGGTTCCAGCCATACTTGTCTCTCCATTACTGTGGGAGCTCTTTTCCCCCTGTTTCTCTACCTTTGTTCATCTTCATTTCTCCAGCCTGAAAAGCTTCCCTGCCCTATATATCTCCATTCTACCCCAAATTAGTGATATAGCCTCAAGTTTCAGATTATGAAAGCCAGTCCGGTTCCCTCCTCTGAATTCATACCTCTCCTTGCCTATTTCATTTGTCAATGCCATTTCATTTGTCAAATGCCATTCATTTGTCAATTAACCCCTTGTCACCTTATGATATTTTTTGCATTTTTACTTGGTGTTATTGTTTAAATTATATTCATGCATTAAGTCCCCAGCCATATTGCAGGAACCACCGTATGCTTTTCTAAAGCCAGTCATAAACATTTTTTGCTTGATTAGAGCTGCATCTTATGAAGTTTGTAGCAATAATAATTGTGGTAGGGTGATCACCATAATAATTATAATGATAGCTAACATTTATTCAGGGCTTTGAGGTTTGCAAAGTGTTCTGCAAATGTTCTTAGCAGGAACCAGGTAAAAGTGGATTCAAGAAAAGCAAAAGAAATTTTAAGTTTCTTGAGGCTAGGATTAAGAGGCATCATGATATAGTGCAGTGGTTCCCAAACTTTTTTGGCCTACTACCCCTTTTCCAGAAAAAATATTACTTAGCATCCTGGAAATTAATTTTTTTTAATTTTAATAGCAGTTTATAGGAAAGATATATGTATTAATGTTTCTATCTTTTTCATAAAAAATAGTAAAGAAAGGTACAAATTAGAAACATTGAACTTTGAAATTATGAAACTATTTATTGAACTCAGAATGGAATGTGATACAAAAAAAGTTAAAACATTCGAAATCATCTTAATGAGAAGGATGAACCTGGTGTGCTGCTACCAATTTAGTAGTCCTCGGCTCTATTTTCATCAGCAGTAATCTTAAATCACCATGATTGACCATTTGCAATTGGTTTCTTTTTTTTGTTGTTGTTAATAAATTGGTTACCACACTGAATCCACGTTCCACTAAATATGATGAAGGAAATGCAATTAAGAACTTTTGAATTACAACCCATATTTCAGGATAAGCCATAGGGATCTCCTTTTGCAAATGCACCTGTGGCCATCACCACTTTCCCTGGATCACAGCAGCACCCACCAGGGGGCGGTGGTGCCCACTTTGGGAATTACTGATATAGTGGAAGGAATGTTGAATTTGAGGCAATGGATATAGATTCAAATTCCAGTGCTTCTACTTGTTTCCTTTGCAATCCTGGCTTTAACCACTCCAGACCTCAGTTTCCTCATCTATACAGTCATAGGGTTTGACTTCTTCTAGCCAGCTGATCCCCGTAGGCAGCATCATGGAATTACAGTAGTCTCTGTAGCATTCTTAGGCTCTTCTACTTATTTTTAATATTAAAACAGCCTTTTGAAGAATGGCTATCTACAACTTTTGTACACACACAATATGGTATGCTTTATGGTAGATTTTTTTTAACCCTTATGTTCTGCCATAGAATCAATACTACGTATTGGTTCAAGGGCAGAAGAGAGGTAAGGGCTAGGCTGTGGAAGTTAAGTGACTGGCCCAGGGTCACACAGCTGAGAAGCATATGAGGCCAGATTTGAACCCAAGAACTCTTGTCTCCAGGTCTGACTCTCTCTCCATTGAGCCACCTAGCTGGCCTCATAAGGTGGGTTTTTTTTTATAAAACAATTATCAAATGAATGGATGTATGAAAATAACTCTTTAGGCCAATCATAAAAGTATGGTCAAATTTTGCCTTTCTCTAATGGAAAGAATGAGTCTGCCCTACCCTAGGTTAGACATACTCAGGTGTTCCATGGAAGGTCCCCCACTTGTAAAGTTTGAGTTTTATTTTTTTTTAAACATTTGTTCTGTTGTCTCAGCATCAGTATCGTTTGGCACATAAAGGACTGGATCAATACTGCTTTTCACTCGTCTTGCTTTAATCGAGTCAATGTGGCACAGATATGCACCGTTTGAAGCAGACAGCTTAGACTATTTGTGATGACTGGTACTCTGTGGTGCAATAAAGGGACTGAGAAAGAGTGACAGTGCCTTTGCCCAGGGCTGTGCATTGAGAGCACACAGACAACAGAAGGACCAGACTGGCCTTGTCAGGAAGCTCAGAGAAAATATGACTACATTATTTGCAAGATAAAAACTAAAATAAATATCAATACCAGAAATAAGAACAAATTCTCTTTGATTATGAGTATGATTATAAAATTTGCAACTAGTGCCTGATTCATAGGATCAGATCATAGTTGAAAGAGACCTTTGAGACTACTTAGCCTAGCCTTTCATTTTTTTTAAGGCAAATAGGATTTAAGTGACTTACCCAGGGTCACATAGCTAGGACGAATCTGAGATCAGATTTGAACCCAGGTCCTGATTCCAGGCTTGTCACTCCATCTACTCTGCCACCTACCTGCTCCTCTAGCCCTTCCTTTTACAAATAAAGCTCAGAGTGGTTATGTGATGTTCCCAGGCTCATCAGAAAGATTTGGATCCAGGTCTTTCTGGCTCTAAGTTTTATAGTCCATCCACCACATCTTTTGCAGTTCTAAAATCTTTTTTACAAAATATAGATCTAGCTGGCACATCAAGTAAGATTCTCTGCTTCCTCCTGGGGGCAAGTAATAATTGATTAGTTACTTGGGAGAAGAAAAAAGTGCCCATAGGCACTTGGAAGTGGGGGTGACTCTAGAAAAAGTGAAAGTTTGTTACTTCCTGACAGAATTTTCTGAGTCCTATCAAGTCTCTCTCTCTGCATATTTTTTTCAGTTTTTTCTTTCCTCTTTGCTTTCAAACTGAAATGGAAGGAGGTAGAGCCCCTCAAGAAGAAAACCTACACTAGTTTGCCCACCTACCCTCAGGGCACAAGAAGCCCTGGGCTCTTCCCACACTTCTGCTCACTTCTTTGAGATCTGCCCCAGACTTGGAAACAGGCAAAGGTCCCTTTTTCTCTGTAGGCTGATAATTATGTGAAACATATATTCTGGTTGAGAGCACGATGACGATGGACAAGGGGACATTCCATTTTCTTTTTTGCACTTGGGAACGCAGGTGGTTCTCCCAATTTACACACCTGTGCTTAAATAAATAAATTTGCTGAAGAATTACCTTGAGAATGAATTAGGAAAGGAAGCTTAACTCTTCCCAGAGCAATGAGCAATGCTCCCAGTGGGCTTTAGAATGAATGATTCAGTGTGAAAGGAACTTGAAATGATCTGAGTTTCCTCAGGGTGTCTGAGGGCAAAGGTCTTTCTGTCTTTTGTGTCTGGAAAAACAGCAAGCTAAGGCTGGAATTACAACAACCTCCTTAAAGAAGTCAACTGCCCCTCTGCTATTGATAGCATCCATATAGCAAGGAGTCCTCATTCCCATGGTATTCACTTTAAGTTAAATGGCTCCATTGAGGAGGTGGTGAGAATGTGTGAAAGTCCCTTCCTCTAGCCCTATTTTGAGGGCAAGCAAAGGAAAAAATACCGGCCGTGACCCACATGACTTTGCCAGACTCAAGTGCTGGTATCCAGAGGGACCTGATTCACAGCAGAGGCACTCACTGATGTGAGACAGTGTCTGATAGTGGGAAAACACCAGACTGGAGTCTGAGAAAACCTGAGCTCAAATCCTAAATCCTTAGTGAATTCATACTAGCTATGGGATATATATCATGTGAAATCTTCACTACTTACTTCATAGAACACCATTTCTTAAACTACAAAAACATCATGAAATATACAATATTATTATTATTTTCTGAACTCATGAGACTGTCCTGGACTCTCATCTCTTTCTCCTACTATACCATCTTGCTTGGTGAGCTCATCCGTTTTCGTATCAGTTATCATGTCTATGCTGATAAATCTCAGATCTACTAACCTGAGCCCTTACCTCCCTCCACATATCTCCTTTATATCTCCAGATGCCTGTTGGATATCTCAGCAAGTCCAAAACTTCTCATCATTTGTCTCCCCAAACTCTTTTCTCATCCCCACTTCCTATAGTGTTGATAATTCTCTCCTCCATGGGATTATTACCCTTTCCTCCTCACTTTCTTTTATTCTGCCCTGAAATCCTGTGCCAAATGCTATTGATTGTACCTTTGCAACATCTCTGATATATTCCTCCTTCTCTATTTTATTTTTATTTCATTTTTTAAAACCCTTTCCTTCTGAATTAGAATCAGTTCTGTGTATTGGCTCCAAGGCAGAAGAGTGGAAAGGGTAGGCAGTGGGGGTTAAGTGACTGGCCCAGGGTCACACAGCTGGGAAGTGTCTGAGGCCAGATTTGAATGTAGGATCTCCCATCTCTAGGCCTGGCTCTGAATCCACTGAGCTACCCAGCCGCCCCCCTCTCCTTTTCTCTTTTAACACAGCTTCCATCCTGATACAGGCCTGCATCACCTTTTACCTGGACCATTGCAGTGGTCTTCTCTCAGTCTGGTTGTTCTCCCTGCTTCAAATCTCTCTCCTCTACTTATCTATTAGAGTGATCTTTATAAAGCATCTGATCATGTTATTCTCATTCCATTCAATTATTATCCCCAGGATCAAACATAGAATCCTCTGTTTGGCTTTTAAATCAAGGGGATGTTGGAGCCAGCTCATACCAGCTTTCGAGAACCCATTGTCAAAATCTCAATATGAGCATTTATAACTCCCACATGCCCAGATTACTATCCCTTCCCATTTTTTCCTTCCCATCTCAGCTCAAATCACAACTTCTAAAAGAGGCCTTTCCCAGCCCCTCTCAATTCTAAGTGACTTCCCTCTGAGAGGACCCCCATTTTATCTTGTATATATCTTGTGTGTACTTAGCAGTTTCCATGTCATCTGTCCCATTAGACTGTAATCTCCTCAAGAGTAAGGATGCTTCTCTTTGTATCCCTAGCACTTAGCTCCATGTCTGACAATTGGGAGTTATTTAATAAATATTTGATGACTTAAAATAGGCCGATTTGTCCCTGTTCTCTGCTTTTCTAAATGCTTTCCCCTACCCTGCTGCCATTTTACATTCTTTCTCCTGATGTTCTATTCTTTGTCTGTATTATTCCGTGTCACACTCCATGCCCGGTTTAAAAGCTCAGGCTGTATTGAAAAAGCAAAACTAGAAAGAAACAGAGGAAATAGGGTTGTTGTTTTTTAAAGTAACCCTACCAGTTCTCTGTACTCTACTTTACATTCCATTGCCTTCTGAGCATTTCCACAAACTGTCTACCATCACTGGAAAGTCTTTCCTTCTCATATCAGCCTCTTGCTTTTGGGTTCAGCATGAAGCTAACTCCCCCATTAAGTCTTCCATGATCCAATTAAAAATGATCTCTTTGGAACCAGCTAGGTGGCTCAGTAGATTGAGAACCAGGCTTAGAGACAGGAGGTCCTGGGTTCAAATCTAGCCTGAGACACTTCCTAGCTGTGTGACCCTAGTCAAGTCATTGATGCCCCATTGCCTAGCCATTACACAATATTGATTCTGTGATGGAAAATAAAAGTTGTTTTTTTTAAAAAAATCTCTTCCCCTACACCTTGTTTTTGGTACCTGGCAAAGTTTTTTAACTTTGTTTGCAGTTTGTTTGCAGTTCCTCGGGCACATCTCCTGCTTTAACAACAAATTCACTTCTACAAATATCCCCTCTAGAAACTGACTTCTTTTGGCCAAGTAACATTCCTTGATGGAAGGATCTTCACTATTTTCCAGCCATGCAAAAATCCTTTATTCTTTTTTTTAATTATTCTTTTATTTTAAATATTTTCTCCTAGTTACATATTTCGTGTTCTTTCCCTCTCCCGTAGTCCCCTCTAAACCCCCTTAGTCAATGTACAATTCCACTGGGTTTTGCACATATCATTGATCAAGACCTAATTCCATATTATTGATAGTTAGACTAGAGTTATCATTTAGTGTCTACATCCCCAATAATATCCCCAACAGCCCATGTGTTCAAGCAGTTGTTTTTCTTCTGTGTTTCTCCTCCCACGGGTCTTCCTCTGAATGGGGCTATTTTTCTTTCTCATAAGTCCCTCAGCCTTGCTCTGGATTCTTGCATTGCTGCTAGTAGAGAAGTCCATTACATTGGATTGTACCACAGTGTATCCGTCTCCGTGTACAATGTTCTCCTGAAAAATCCTTTATTCTGATGCTGAATTAGGATTGTGTCTAAATCACGTTTTAATCTTTTTTTCTCTGCCATTTTGTGGATTCACAGCACCATCAGTTGCTTTGCTCAGGTTTAATAGTAACTCGGGTCCAAAGCACTTCATACCTAGTTTGAACACTTCCATTGACAGCTCTCTAAATTTCTATTGCTTCTGCTCATGAAGGCTCTTCTTGCCCGATCCTTCACAACATTTAGCAACATTATCTACTCCTTACACTCAAGTTTTAAATCAGTTAAACTGTTTCTCTATAACAGTAGGTAAATTAATAATGATAATGAT
The DNA here is from genome assembly GCF_016433145.1 of Gracilinanus agilis. Taxonomy (NCBI): domain Eukaryota; kingdom Metazoa; phylum Chordata; class Mammalia; order Didelphimorphia; family Didelphidae; genus Gracilinanus; species Gracilinanus agilis. The sequence goes on from NC_058132.1 coordinate 169,471,519, forward strand.
GGTGTTGATGATGATGATATTGGCCACTACTCAAGTGGAATTATTAAAATTTGCAAAGTACTTTGCCTATGTTACTTCACTTGATCCTCAAATAACCTATAAGAGAGGTGCGATGATTATCGCCATTTTACCAATTAGAGAACTGAAACAAAAAGTTTATATATCTTGCCTGGAAAGTAAGTATCTGAAATAAGATTTGAACTCCAGACTTTCTGATTCTAAGTCTTTTCCGCCCGTGTTAGTTCCATTTCTGGAAAATAACAGTTATTATTCCATGATTTTTCTCCATGTTTCCTCTACTTTTCCTCATTATGCCACTTATTCTCCTTCCATTCTCTCCTGGTATACTCACATCAGAATCCCTGGACATTCCTATGTTCTTCAGAGTTTCTCTTCTTCCTTTCCCTATGATATCCAGCAGCAACCCCTACTCCATCTGCCAGAGACAAAGGCATGAAACTAGAGAAGGAGCTCCTCTGTGTGGATACCTGACAAAACAAAAGGCACACATTTCACATATTTCACTAGTAAAACATTTGGCCCAGAACTAGTTTGATATATCATTTTTCAGACCTTGCCTGTGGGAAAAATTGGGTTTTCACTGTCAATCAAGGAAACAACCTATAATGTATTCCTCTCTTCAGAGATTTAGTTTAAGAGAGAAATGGAATGTAAATTTGACCTCTTAATTGCCACTCAAAAATAATAAAGTAGTCAAGACAAATTGGTGGGGTAACAGGAGGCAGGGGGAAAGTAGTCTTAGAGGCTAATTTTTTCTTCCCCTTATTTCCTTCCCTTTATTAATACTCATCAAAGTTATTCATTTATGAAAAAGCACTGTTTAAAGATATATGAAGATCTTTTCCTTATAGAGGTTACACTTTGAGTTAAGACTCAAACACATAAAACAATTTGATAAAATAACAGTATGAGATCTTCAGTGTATCATAGTGATTACATTTGAAATCATTATGTATACAAGCAGTTATTACAGAAATAACATTCTTTGTCAAGCCTAACCAAAAGAGAGAGAGACAGAGAGAGAGACACAGAGAGAGAGAGAGAGAGAGATCATGGAGCCATCTGAAAGTTAAATAAGAAAGTGCTGTTCTCTAGAATCTAATCAGCATCCACAACCTATTAATTGTTCAAGAACTCTAACTAAAAATCTTTAATGAGGTTCTTACAGTAGAATTTCAGTCATATGCAAATGAATCATTGAAACTCCTCATTATAACAAAAACAATGGTTCTTTAGTGAGTTTTTGCTTTCACTGTAGTAATTACAATGCCTCCACTGTATAAACTGAATCGAAATAAATTTTAAAGTTTTCTTCATACATTTTTTTTATTCTACAGAATCCTTTCTGAAGAAATCTGATTACCATCTAGTATTTGAGAGTCACTGTTCCCACTTGGTTTGCATTCCCTGAAACTGACATTGTCTCCCATCCTCAGTAAAATTCTTATTTAATGCCCCATATTCTTTAAAATTAAAACTATTCTCATTTTTACACAGGTCTGATCACAACCACTTCAAGGAAATTGGATCGAGAACAGCAGGCAGAACATTTTCTAGAGGTAAGCTCCAAAAAGGAACTTACATTCATTAAAATGGACTTTTGTTGAAACTTAAGCCTTCATCACAACCTAGAATCTTAATAGAATTGAACTGTGAGCCTCAGACAACAATGATATGTCCCCTGAGCTAACAGGTTCTGAACTTAGAGATCTGAACCTGCTAACTATTGTTTTGCCTCTCGAAAAAGTTTCCAGTATGGACAACAATGGAATAAAAAATAGCCTCCTGCTCTTGAGTAACAATAATCCCATTTATTAACAACTTGGCCTTTATTTTAGGCTAAACCTGAAAACAACCCTTAGAAACATGTTACCACAATTCATGTTGCTCATTTTTATAAAGGAAGAAAGCAAAAGTTTTATGAATAGAGTTAATTTTTACATTATTCATGTATTTATGTTTGGTGTGCATTCTATATGGGAACAGACAGATATTTGTGTAAAATTGCATTGTTTTAGCCTGTTATTCCTTTTCCCTTAAGAGAGACAGAGACAGAGGGAAGAGAGGCGAGAGACAGACAGATAGGCAGAGGAGAGAGAGGCGAGAGGAGAGACAGACAGACAGACAGACAGACAAGCAGAGAGAGAGAGAGAGATGCTACTAATACTAATAATAGCATTTTAAGGTTTGCAAAGCATTTTACATGTGATACCTCATTTGATCTTCACCATAACTCCATGAGATAGATGCTGCTATTATCCTCATTTTACAAAGGAGGAAACTGAGGCTGAGGGAGCTTAAGTGGCCTGCCTAGGATCTTACAGCTAATAAGTTTCTGACATAGGATTTTGAACTCGGATCTTTTTGAGTTCAAACACAATAGTCTTTCCATTGTACCATCTAGCTGCCTAACTGATTCATGTCTTTGAGGACTGTTCCTGAAAACATAAAGTATACATACTACATAATTTATTAAGATTTGCACAATAAGAATGTAAAAGCAATACTTTTGTCAAAGAAATATAATAACAATGTGCTTTACAAAGTATGTTCACATCTATTTTCTCAGTCACATGAAAGTGCTTTATAAGTATGCTGTACTGTCATTATTTTGCATTGGTGGCTTAAAGTTTTGTTGATATCTGTGGAAAACACTGTGATTTTAATCTACTCAAGATATAATGGGCCCATAGTATATAAAACCATAGGTAAAATATACAAATTATATAAATATTTATGTATAAACATATATTATATGAAGAATAGGGCCTAGAATGCAAGCATATGTCAAGGCTCCATAATGTTTCCATCCATCAATGTTAATGCCTCTAAAATTTTACATTTGCTTCTGGGAGCCAAATTCTTTCTAGGGAGCTGTGTTTGTCAACTAAATTCTTAAAAATCATTGTAAACTGGCAAGCACAAATGTTTTTCCAATTTGTCAATGTCATTCCTAAAATGTGGTCCCCTGTACTGAACACCATATTCCAGATGTCATACTTGAGGAGAAATTGTCCAACAATGTTCTTTAAAAATCAGAGTATTTTTAATGCCTCCTATACCTCAATACCATGATGAGTGGCCATTTATCAACAAGCATTTATTTAGTGCCTACTATGTGCTGGGGATACAAATGACCTCTCTCCCCCAAAATATGATCACTGTTCTCAAGGACCTCAGACTTTAACAGGCAACATGCCAACAATTATGTCTAAAAAAGATATACACAGGATAAATCACAATAATCAAGAGAGAATAAGCACTAGCATTATGCGACGTTGTAGAAGAGAACACTTCAGCTGAGATTTAAAGGATGCCAAGAAGACCATGACATAGAGATAAAGAGGGAGAAGAACCATAACTCCCAATTCTTAGATATTTACAATGTAATCTTTAAATTTAACAATAGGTGCTGACTTGTCTTTTGAAAAAGAGAGTTTAACTATTCAAGAATGACTCAATTTTTTCCCAAAATAATAACATTTTATATAATATTTGTATTACATTTTAATTCATAAGATAGATCTCAAGTTCCCCCTGAGAGGACATTCAGTTGAAGTGTTGGGCAACCAATTCTCAGCTAGAAGAGAGAATATTTCTTTGTTAGAGGGTATGGGCAGAAGCACTTACCACTGAATAACCCTTAAAGAAGTATGTTACAAAACATCAAACATAATTAATGTAACTGAGTAAAATAAATCACAAATTGTGGAAATGGACTTCAAAGGTCTAAAGAGAGCCATGTGTACCTGTAGCAGGTATGGTGGCATGGTGGATGCAATGCTGACACCGGAGTAGGAAGACCTGTCTTCCTTGGTTCAAATCTGACCAGACAGCTACTAGCCATGTGACTGTGTGAAGGAAAGTCATTTAACCTTAGTGGCCATTTGTAAATTGAGCTGGAGAAGGAAATGGAGAACCACTCCACTGTTTTGCCAAGAACCCCAATTTGGGTCATGAAGAGTTGGACACGACTAGGGGGGGAAAAAACAAACAAACAAACAACCTATCTGGAAAAGAATCTCCTCTAGAAAATCCCTGGGAAATGGCCACCTAGCCCCTGATTAAGGAGGTCCAGTTAGCCTTTCTGGCTATTATGGATGATTCTTATTGGAACTTTCTGTCACTTAAATTCTCCATCATTTTCCATTTGTCCTTATCAAGAGGCCAGTGCTCTGCCATGCTGGTCATACTCTAACCATTAAGACTGCTATTCATCCTGGAATAGAAATGACTCAGAATATTTTGGAAGCTACATTGACAAAGTTCTGTTAGGCTGTTCATTCCTTAAGTGGCCTTTCACAAATGTATGTGGGAATCTATTTAACTACCATTTTAAATATCTGAACAGGTGACTGTAAAAATTTGGATTCTTGCAGCAATCAGGTTGCTTCAATAGGGTCCAAACATAACCACAAAGTCGATATAGATAGGGAATCTCAAAATAAGCTTACAGTTTAAAGACCACTAATCTAAGAATAGGCAGCTAAGTGGTGCAGTGGATAGAGAGCTGGGCTTGAAGTCAGCAAGATGCAGCTTCCTGAATTCAAATCTACCCATAGACTTTTACCAGCCGTGACCCTAGGCAAGTCATTTAACCATGTTTGCCTTAGTTTCTTAATCTGTAGAACAAGTTGGAGAAGGAAATGGCAAACAAGTCCAGTATCATTGCCAAGAAAACCCCAGATGGGTTATGAAGAGTCAGAAACTGCTAAAATGACAACAACCACCACCACCTAAGAATGATTACATGAGAATGAGAGTCCAAAAGTGGAACTAAACTTAAGCTTAGTAATTCATAATTCTGAAGAAGTAGAAATAAGATAAAGTAAACAAGCTAAATTTAAGGCAGGATCCAGGTTCTGGGATATCAGTCCAGGAAGGGCCAGAGGAAACAAAGAGCAGAAAATTTAAAAAAAAGGGGGGGAGCCAATGAGTGGAAGTCCATATGGGCACATGAGTTGCTATCAAGGACTGTAATCTTGGAGTCCAGTCAATCAATTTCAGGAATCGGGCATCAAAGGACTAGGATGCAAGGATAGAAGCTGAGTCACTAAGATTAGAACATGAATAGTGAGCAAGGATATGAGATACTGAAGTAGACTTCTATTGAATTAGGGTTCCATGCTTTTCCCCTTTTCTAGAAATGGATTAACCCTACAACAAAGGTTATCTTGTAAAGCTATAAACCCATTCTCTGAGTAATTATTTTAAATGCATAAAATAATTAAGATTGTTTGCAAAGGAATCCAACTATTTTGGAATGAGGTCATTATTTTTAAAAAATAATAATAATAAAGACCACTGGTCCCAGGTTAAGAAGTCTTGCATGGAGTTTGAGGTTGGATGGAGCTAATAGCTAGAGTTTAAAGTATCCTTTCCAGGGCTAATGAAATGTGGAGGTGGAGGTCCTGCAGAGCGCTTAGTTCTATGGCATTCATTACTGACATGCATTTTTTCTATAACCTGAAGTATGTTGTACATAATAATCAGTCCATGAATATTATTATTTTCTATGTAACAGACTATCAAAAATGCCTCTAAAGGGTTTATTATCATCAGACTATATTAATAGGAAATAATTAAAAATAACTTCAATTCATGAACAATTGAAACCCAGAACACTGACTGTGGGTATAGTTGTCTTCCTTTGTCCATTCTCAGATTATTTCTCTCATAGCTTAACTCTCTTTCCATTATTTTTTCTTCTCTGAAGCATGTAGCGAAGGTAGATTCAACTTGCCAAATAAAGAAATTACCATGTTGACAGTACAGATTGAACCTCTTGGTTTGTACACAAATTTTTGTAATGCTCATGAAACCCTTAGTGAAGTTGTTCGCGCTTGGTGTATATAATTAACCTCCTGGGGAGTCCTTAATTGCCAAGATAACCCTATGCTCCCACTCTGCTTATATTAACCTTCTGGCTTTATTTCATACCTCTTCTCTCCAATAAAGTTTCTGTACTTTTTCAGAAAAGCACAACTGACTTCTCTTTGAAAAAGAAAGATTCGAAGCTGACCTAGCAGGCACACTTCATATAAGAGAAAATTAACACCTTTTGTATTATTTGTTGTTTCCTTAATAGGCCCCATTATTGTATGTCTATAGCAGTTTCCACATAAATTGCTTCAAAATATTTGTCTTGGCCATATGTAGAAAGAAAACTGCCATCCTTCCTGTGACAGTTTGTTTCTGCCCCCTAACAATGGAGAGAGGGAGTTTGTAGTAGAATGGCAGTATTTTGCTATTCCTGGCCAGAGAGCCAGCAGCGATAGGAAAGACCCATTAACAAATGTCTAATTAGGTATGACCTTTATACTTGGTGGAACTCAAGACGCTGCCATGTTTGTGGGGCAATAGATGAAAATATTGACTCATCCTCCTTTCCTTTCAGATAGATGCAAAAAAAATCTAAAACTCTAACCTACTTGTGAACATTCAGATATATTATCCAGTCAGATACTGATGAATATAATGATAGTGGAATACTAATTTGAAGCAACAAATGGTTAGAGTGGATAATATGAAATAAACAGGACTATAATTAATGAATTTGCTAATTATTTTGTGCTGCTAGAACATTAGCTCTGCTTTGGCCTTTATCCTGACACTGATATCATTTAGTCTTAGCTTAAAATGAGTATAGCCATGTAGACATTTGTCTAATGCCTAGTCTAGCTGGTATGCTTTAACATACATGGGCCTACTCCAGTGTCCTAACTCCAGCGAGATAAATATAATTTTCTTCTAAGGTTTTGAGTTTCCATGAATTCTTATTGTGCCTTAACAGGCTGCCTCCATCACTCTTCTTTAGGGAGCATTAGAATCATACATTCATTACTGGGGACAGATAACAGGAATTAAGATTCTGAACTTTTTGGCAGTCAGGGCTCATGAAGTTCAGAAATTTAAATTTCCATGAGGCAGAATTACAGAATCTCAAAGTTGGCAGGGGCCACACAGGCCACTTAGTCCAATCTATACCCTTTTACCATATATCTGAAAAATGGCTATCAAGCTTTGGATTAAAGAAATCTGAAAGGAGTGGGATGGAACACTACCACCTGAGGTAGTCCAATCAACCCAATTTTGGATATGATTCAATTTGGCTATTAAAGCACCGTTCTTGGGGCAGGTTGGTTACCCAGTAGATAGACTGCCAGGTCCAGAATCAAGAGAACCTGAGTTCAAATCTGGACTCAAACTCTTCTTTGCCGAGTTTCCCTAGCACTTATCCCTAGTTTTTAGCCCTTAACTGTTCCAATTTGGAACCATTATTTGTGTCAATTCTAGACAGAAGGTAGACTTTATTTTTTTTTAAAAAAAAGACATAATGGTCACTTCTGGGGACAGAATGAAAAATACTTCCAACTTTAAAGAAATAACTGGGGGAATCATGAAAATCTTTCAATAAGAAATAGTATTTTAGGCAGCGAGGTAGTGCAGTAGATAGAAGGCTAGACCTGGAATCAAAAAGATTTCTTTTCCTAAGTTCAAATCTTGCCCCAGGTACTTACTGTGTGACCCTGGATAAATCGCTTAACCCTTTTTGCTGCAGTGTCCACATCTATAAAATGAACTGGAGAAGGAAAGGGCAAACCACTGCAGTATCTTTGCCAAGAAAACCCCAAATGGGGTCATGAAGACTTGGACACAATTGAACTATAACAGGATCACCAGTGACTCAGTACTCACATCTGCTTTTCTTAAAAACCCTTATATGATCTTATATAGCTTATGTGATCTTGTCAAGGACAGCTGTCTTACAATCACCCTATTTGTTTTGCGTTTTAACACCCTATTTTTAATTTTTATTCTATTATTTCTAATCCATTTTCTTCACTGAGGGGAAAGCAATGTTAACAGTTGAGAAGTTCTGCCTTCTTTACCCTCCATTATCATAATTCTATCCATCCGAAGCAGGTGTCTGTTGTTTTTTTCTCAATCTTCTTTAATCAACTGAACTAAAAACAAACAGACTCCATTTTTTATAATGCTCCTTATTATTCTTTCTGCTTTATCTCCATGTCCCCTCCTCTAAACATCCACTGAAATAGGCAGATTTATCAAGTGTTTTGCAAATATAAAACAATTTTGCCATACATGGGAGGAGAGATAACAAAAACTAGAAAGTAACAATAGAGTTAAACGGTGTCTTTTCAGTTACAGTGAAGAGCAAGGAATCTATAAGGGATGCATTTAATGATGCCAAAGATACAAAGGGTATTGGGGCAAATAGTTGCAGAGAATTTTTAAATAATAGGTCTTTCTTTCATCATGGTCCATGAAGCTTTAATATTTTCTAATGATTTAATTCTTCCTAAAAGACTCATCATTTAAGGGATTCTTTAGGCCCATCTTCATTATGTGTCACTTGATATTTTACTTATACAAGAATTACTATTTTATCTCCCTTTTTCATCTTGATCTGCTTCGTTCAGGGATCACTGAAAATCTCCCATCAAAACCTAAGCGTTTGGGTTATAAATTTTTAAAAAATGATAGGGACAAGTAACCAGCATTAAAATAGGAAATGAGAAATGGAAGTATTAATATGCTATTATTTCTGTATTAGACTAGGCCAGAGATTGCTATTTTTTTCCTTTGACGTCTGTATAAATAACAATACATTACAGAAAGAGAAACTAGATAGATGAAAATATAAATTATTTAGCATTATTGTTACAAAATATTCATCCATCTTCCTTACTGTAAGATACAGCTCACGTGAATAGATGTATCTCTTTTTACACCCACTTAAGTATCTCATTCTTTTTTTTTTTAAGTTCTGTTTTCTGAAAAGGAATTTGGAATTCTCTTAGGGAATTTTTTCCCCACAACTTGGATAGAAAATGTCTAGGGATTTGGAGCAATTATAAAAAAACTTTTTATTAATTGCCTGCTTAGTGTTATCTCTTCCTTTAAAAGAGCTTCAATTTGCCTTATGATGCTTATTCCTCATGTTCTTAAGAACTATAAGGATCCTAGATTCATCCACATGGACGCTCTGCAGAGATCCAAGTTATATTTCCTCTTTGTCTAGATTCATCTGGGCAGCTAGGCAAGCTCTTAATACAGTGGAGATGGCTCTGGACCAGCAGTAAGGGAAGGTCTGAGTCTGCATCCTGCCTCAGACAACTTACTCTGTGACCTTGTCAGTAAATCTCAACCTCAGGTTCCTCACCTACATAAAATGGGGATAGGTAATCAATAGTCAATATGCTGTTATTAAGCAACTACTTAGAAGTGGAATGTTAGCTTCAATCTAAAGGAAGCCAAGAAAACTCAGAGGAAAAGCTAAGGAGGAAGCACATCCCAGGTATGGAAAATACCCAACGTATGAAGAGGAAGTGTCTTGTGAATCGCTATGGATGGCCCAACAACTAATCCTGGAGTGACCTATTTGTTCTAGTTTAGCCCCACCGAACTAGCTAGGCAGGCTCTTGAACAACTGGCAGTCTTGCTGGGCCCATAGTCTATATAAGCTTTTTTTTCTTGTTAGAATGTTCCAGAGTTTTTGATATGACAGCTGCCAATGGAAACTTTATATTCCATCATTCTCATTGTCTCTTCAGTGCCTAAAATATTGCATAATACACTGTTGGACACTTAATAATGACTCATATATATCCACCTCCAGAGAAGGAACTGATAAATAGCAATAAGCAAGGTGTGTGTGAATATATATATATATTTTTTTTTTTCAAATGATGCCTTATCTAATAGGGGAAGAACAGGGAATGAGACAGTTACAGGGTATTTTAATATAACAAAGGAATAAATTTAAATTTAGAATAAATAAATACATGGTCGCTGAATGAATGGAATGGGAGAATTAGAATGTTAGTGACAAAATGGAAGTGAGAACCTCTAGCCCAACCCCATCATTTTACAGAGAGGTTAGCTTTAGCTCTGAGAAGTCATAACTTTTCCAAAGTCCCAGAGATCAAAATTAGAACCCACGATTCCAAAAAATGCTCTACTTCACTTTATAGAATATATATTCTTGAAAAAAAGGTAGAAAGCAGATTTTGTTTTGTAATTAAATCTTATTTCCAACTGATTCATATTGTTTTCACTAAGATGCCTTTTCATCATTTCTGATTGTTCTAAAGTTAGCAGTAGCTTCTAATATTTAAAGTTTCTTCTCCCCAGGTCCCCATACTTAATTAAGCCTGTGCCCCCAAATCAATGTCAGGTTCATTCTTCCTCAAAGAAATACTGAAAGGCATATTGGGAGAATTATTAGGAAAGGCGCCCTGTAGTGAACTCTGATCACATGACTCGCCACCTTCTAATCTATCATTTTTTGCAAATTGGATTTTCATACTTTAGATCTTCCTAAAGCAGACAGTTATCTGTCTGTATTCAACCTTCCAGCAAGAAAGATGCCTTTTACTTTTGCTGCATTGTTCACATGCCCTACCTACTTGGGGAGATAATTGCTGTGAGGCAGGTTTCAGCTTGTTGAGCTGCACACACAGGCTATAAAGTCGAGCTGAGTGGCTGCTTTTGTTTTCAGTTATGAATGGTTTCAGAGTATGGTGTTACATTGCTGTTTCCTTCATGCTTTCTTGGACAAGCAGATGTACCATTTATAGGCACTAGTTGAATTTCCTGGTTTGTAAATCTCTTTCTCTGCAGGCTTAATATTGAAACAGTGGATTATCCTTTTCTCCCCAAAAAGGCTTCTAATTTCACTGTATAGTTCTGACCAGCAGTGAGAAACTCCCAATTGAGAATCACACTCTTAGAAAGTATGGACATGCATCTCCTTGACAGCTCAGTAAAGGTAAATTGACCCTTTGACCCTTTTTATCCACATCCCCATTCCTCTGCTCTCATTCTCTTTGGTTTTGCCATTTCCCCACAAACTCTACTGTGCAGTAGAATGACATGTCTATTCCAATTTCCTTCAGACCCTTCAGAAACTGCAAAAACCAGAATCTAACACCAGATGTTCATGGACCAGCCTGATGCTTTAAGTGTCTGTCCATGGAGGAATAAAAAATGTGGTGGCAGCAGCAAGTTTAGAACGTGCAATTCCAGCAGAAGTGCCTCTATTAATAAAAGGGAAATGGTGGGTTGGCTTGTTTCCTTCTTGTTGCAGACAGCCTTGTTCAATCAATCTGTCGCAAAAATACCTTCTAAGCCGCCTGCTTCTGTGGTAAATCAGGAAATACCAACCTCATCAATTTTGTGGCAAGGAATCCTTTAGTGGTATGCTGAGAAAGATGTCAGTAATAGTGCAAGACATTGTAATGAAGACAAATCAGGAAACTCTCTGATGTCACAGATATGGGAAAATGGTCCAGGATAATGTAGGCTTCCTCCTTGTAGAAGAATACAGAGATCGTAGTGTATATTGTAGGGTTTTTTTTTTCCTCTTTGTGTGGCTGTTATATTCACTTATTCATTCTGGGGGAACAGCCTAGAATTTCAGTGATATGAGAATGGGAAATTTGACCCATTACATCCTCATATAAACAGGTGGTGGATTAACTGAAATGTTTAGAATAATTTTTTTTCTATAGATAGATTTTATCTGAATCAACCAGAATCCAGAATTATACTGCAAGTGGCTCTCAAAATACTATATTAACTAATTCTCTTCTCTTGCTGGTTGTCTTTAGATAGTATGATAGAAAACGAAAGCCTAAAAAAGAATTGAGAAGATGGTAAAAATGGGGTCAGGTCCAATCATTCCTGAGTGCCCAGAATTGGCTTATATTTCCAAGTAATTTTTTCTGCCTCTTCCAAAATCAACAACATTACTTCTTATAAATATTTAGTTAGTATAAGGATTGGTGAAGTAACTACATATGTCTGGGCTGGAGAAGATAAGATTTGGAGAGGACACAATAGATAACTCTAAGTCATCAAAGAGTAATTTATCCAGAAGAGGATTTAGACTTGGTACCAGACAAAAGAAGGAAGGAGTAATGGGCATAAACTGCAGAAAGACAGATTTTGGATCATTGTAAAGAAAAAAATCCCAGCAGAGCTATCCAAAACTTATGAATTGTTTTGGGGAGGTAGAGATTTCCCCATCACTGGAAGTCTTTAGTGGAACCTAGATGACTGTTCAAAGAAGATTCTTAGGTGGATACAGGCCAGACTAAAGATCTCTTAAGGTCCCTTCCAAACTTGAGATTCTAAGAAGATCCTCCATTATCCATCATTTTATCTAATGTAGTTTCAAACTCCTTCTTCAGACCTTTCCAGAAATTGTTTGTATTGAGCAAAATAAGTAGATCTGGATTTCATGCCCAGACCTGTCTACACTGAAGGATAACAGCAAAAAAGAGGAGATGAAACCTACTGTCCTAAGCAGTCCAGCAGCTAGATCATCAGGACTTCAAAAGTTAATTTGCACTATGGAATTAAATAAAATTTACCTTCCTAGAAAAGCCTATATTGAACTGAATATATCAGGAAAGGCAGACAGAGCAAGATAGAAAAACTGTGCCTAGGCAGAGTTAATCCATAATAATTCCTTTTTATCTCTTGCAAGTGTCATAAGGAAGGACAAGGAGATTGCCCTTTCACGACAAACTACTAACATTTTCTCAGTCATTGTCTTTCCAGAGGATTAAGCAAATACATATTCAGTGGAGATTTGCCATACATTCAAAACCATGTTCCTATATCTAAAATCTATCCAATTATTGAGGTCCTTAATGCTTGTGAAACAGGTATGGGTAGGTTGGGGAAAAGCACTACATTTTCCCAGAATGCCTGGGCCCAAGGTGTATGATGCTCATTTGCAGAGAATTTTGAACACTATTTCCAGTGAAGGGGTCTAACCTCCATGCACAATATTATCATGCCTGTTAATGGAGCAGTGGTGGTCTTAAGAAAAGAGCCCAAAAAGTGAGGTTCATGAAGATGAGCAAAAAAATGCTTCTAAAAATGAAAAACAGCAGAAACAAGATTTTTTAAAGTTAAACATGGAACATAAAGTATCCTGATTATGGAGGGTGAAAAATAGTGAACTTCAACTGCCAGCCAGTAACCACATTGTAATTTGGGAAGCAGGTCATCTGCTAGACAAAGACTCAGGCTGTCAGAGAGGTCAAGCCATGCTGAGACTTTGTCAGAGTGCTAAATTCCCCCACTTTGGAACCAGGGGTCTAGGTTTAAATTGTTTGGAAATGTGCGATCGTGTTGTTTTCCTGCTACTTCTCTCTGCATTTTGTCACAATCATTTCATAATTTCAGTGTTCTTCTTCACCTATATCCATTAGCAGGATGAGCCCTAGTTCCTAATTTCCCCTGAACTAAGAGGAGCAAAGAGAAGGGCAGTGGGTAGGCTAGTCAGAAAAATAAAATATAATTTTATAATTTTAAAGCCCCTGTTGTTTCCAACCTCAGATCAAAAGAGTTCAGAGCTGTTTAAAACTTGAGCTACACACAGTTGAGAAAATCAGAAAGTTTGTTGCTATGGTAATAGCTACAATAATAACAATTTCTAGATTTTTGTGGAGTTTTGATATTTATAAAATATTTTTAAAATATTATCTCAGATCTCATTTAATCCTCACTACAACCTTGGGAGGTAGATGCTATTATTATCCCTATTTTTAAATAGAAGAAACTGAGGCAGGCAGAGGTCAAGTGCCTTACCCAGGCTTATATAGGTAGTAAGTATCCGAATATAGATTCATGTCTCTCTTTTCTGCACTATTACAAGTTCTTTGAGGTTAAGAACCAATTTTCATTTACCTAGATACTCCCCCCCAAATCCTAGCACACAGAATAAGGGCTTCTGAAACATTTAAGGAAGAAAGGAAGAAGGGAAGATGAGAGAAAGGAGGAGAAGGTGGGAAATGTATGTGTATGATTTTAAAGTGCATATTTAAATGCTTAATAAATGACTTTTCATTCATTATTTCATTGTGATCTGTGCTGCCATACTATGCATAAAAAGTAGACATTATAAAGTTTAAATTCAGCTTTAATGTTCCACAACCCTCTGCCTAAACAAAAAAGTGTACGTGAGTTTTTTTAAATCACTGTTGTTCTTTCTTCATCTTGAGAGCCTTTTCAAGGACAGCTCTTTTAATATGGAACTGATATCAATGAGTCAAAGAGCTTCTGCTCAAGTTGAAATTTCATAGAATATGCTTGTATGCTTGCATGAAAATGCCCAAGATTTGCTTCATATCTTTGTTTGTGTCTCATCAAATTTATGGGTTTTAAAGTGACACCAAATAACCGATTTTATTGCATTGTTCACTTTCCAGTCTTATTTTGTCTAGATAACAAGCTCAGTACTATTCACTTTCAATGGGACCAGTTCCTATCCTTACATAGCATTAAAAGGCAAAAAAAATACCTCTTTCAGGGTCCTAGAGAATGACTAAAATTAAATTTAAAGCAATTTCACACCCTCGGTAACAGCTGGGAGCCATAGCAGCAGAAAAGACTCATGTGGTGTGCAGGAATTAGAGATGGGGTACTTGATTTCAGCAAGGGAACGTGGTAATATTTTTTAGTTTATCATTTTTATTGCACCACATGTGATGACTGAGACCCAGGCAGTGATCACTGACACTGGATACAGGAAAGCAAATCCCTTTCTGTCTAGTATTGATATGGGAATATGACAGTGGTCTTACAATATCATATATATGTTATTTCAGGAACAGAAATCATTTCCCTGACACTTTTAATAGCATCACCAGAGGGCCATCATTTGAAAGTACCTAATGGGAGTTCAGTGTTGAGTCATGCAAAGTAGGATTGTAGGATCATAGATTTGGAACTGGAAAGGACCTTAGAGACCACTGAGTCCAAACCCCTAATTTTACATTCAAAGAGCTGAGGCCAAGAGAGTAGTTTAGCAATTTGCCTAAGGGGTGTCTGTGAGTGTGTGTGTGTGTGTGTGTGTGTGTGTGTGTGTGTGTGTGTGTAAATCAGGATTTGAACCCAAGCCTTCCTGAATCCTACATCCCAACATTTTTTCTGCTATATCATTTTGCCCCTGGATAAAACTCCATTTCTACTAAATCCTATGGATGCTCTAAGGGAAAATAGATAGATACAGGTTCCTTTTAACGAATTCTATGATTAATTTATACATGGCCTTTGATAGGATTTTTAATATCTTTAAATCGTCACACTTAAGTTCTCACTGAATGACTTCATGTATGTGGGGCAGACAGCTCAGTGCCCCATGAATTTACCTTTCTGTGGCTTTGCCTTCAATATCCCTCATTTCTAACCTCATCCATCAAGGAAATTTCTCAACTTCTCCAGGAAGACATAGAGAATCGCTTTCTCTGAAACATCTTGGATGAAAGAAATTAGATGTAGTTTGATATCACCTGACAAAGAGTTTTAGGAAATCTTCCAGTCTACCCACAAAAAATGACCACCCACATCCCAGCCCCATCTTCTATAAGACCACATAAAACTATATTATACAGAATTCATTTGTATATGTATAATTCACATTATAGTGCATGATCCAATCCTATCCCAGACAAAACCCATAGAAATTTAGAGTTGGAAAGGGTTTAAGAAATCATCTAGAAACTATGGGTTATTTAATTCCCAAATTAACAATTTGTGTAAATATAAATTGGCCAAATGAGGCTATATGAGCAGTGTTCACATTTGATATAGCCAACTGTGCATTCCTTATCTGTGACAAATTATGGTATAAAAGAGGGAGAGCATCCAAACCAAACTGTGGCTAAGAGCTGACATATCTTTGAGAGGGTACATATGCCTCCCTAAGTTTAAAAGAAAATCCCTTTAGATTACATAATCAAAACCAGCATAAGGGAAAAATAATGCCCCTTCTCCATTCTCAACAGCCTTCCTCCATCCCCAGGGCCACATTCAGGTTATTTAGTTAAGGGGCACTGGAATTACTCTATTATATTTGCCAAGAATAAGTCATTTCTAAAATGTGAGAAGCTCTTATTTTATTTTCAGAAATCTTAGAAATATAATTTGCAGTAATGTAGGGGTGGGGAAAAGGGAGAAGGAAATATCTTTTTTATAAATTATATCAATTTTGGGGAAAATGCAGAGAAAACCATAATTTAGAAATGTAGGTTACTCAATAAAAGACAGTCTTGCCACTTTCTTTCAACCATACCATGCAAAGAAAGAATATTTTAAATGGAGAAGAATGTTTCTGCCAAACTGATGTATAAATATATACATATACATATATAGTTTTATACATAGTTAAAAATTTCCCAATCCTATATTAAAATTTTAACATTTTTTTTGTTCTGAGCATATTATAAAGGGTTTTGAACTACAAAGAATTTTGTATCCATTCACAGCTTGCTAGAATATGAAATACTAAAACTTTATTTGAGAATTTTTAAGTGGCAGACAATGCAGGGGTTTGCCACAGTTACAGAGCAGCCAGAGTTGACAACAAAAACATAGAGAATGAAGAGGACTCAGTTCCAAAAGGAATTGAGACTAAGGGAGATGTACCATTGAATTGAAGAGATTGTTCTTTGTGAGGGTGAGATTCATTTTGTTTAATTTCTTTTTTTCCTTCAAAAATCAATTGACTACTACTTGTATATAAAATATAAATAGGTCCTAATGAATGCTTTGATTTCCTTTTTATTTGGAGTGAATTACCCTTTGCTGTTTGGATATTGGTAATTTGTTTTTCTTTTTTCCTTTTTTTAATCAAAGTAACCAGTGTTATCTATTTTATTTGCTTGTTTTTTTGTTTGTTTTTAACGAAACCAACTCCTAATCTTATTAGTAGTTCTCTTTCAATTTTATTACTTTCTCCTTTGATTTTTAGGATTTCCAATTAGGTCTTCAATTAGGGATTTTTAATTTATTCTTTTTCTAGTACTTTTAGTTGAATATCCAATTCATTGATCTGCTTTTTTCTCTATTTATTGAAGTAAACAATTAGAGATATGAATTTTCCCTTAATTATTTCTATAATTTGCTCTTTGCCCTACCACTTTTTTAGAAAGAGATTGTTTAGTTTATAGTTAATTTTCAATGTGCCTTTCCTTGGAATCTTATTGATTTTCATTTTCATTTTGTGCATTTATTATTTCCTTTGAGCCTCTTAGCTGCTCTTAATAAAGATTTTAAAAGGAAAAAAAAACAAAATAAAATATAAGTAGGTCTCCATATAGAGATGTCAGACACCCATCCTAATGGGCCACATATGCTTCACAATACTGAAGATTACAACCTAAAACAGATTATAATGTTATTGAAAGAACATCTAGGTGACTTAGTATCCACTAGAGAACCAAGCCTGTACACAGGAGTTTCTGGGTTCAACTATGGTCTCAGACACTTCCTGACTATGTGACATTGGGCAAGTCACTTAACCCCCATTGCATAGCACTTACTACTCTTCTTCTTTGGAACTAATACTTAGTATTGATTATTAGGCAGAAGGTAAGGGTTTTTGTTGTTGTTGTTGGTAACTATTTAACAAAGTAAATAAAAGTTTAATAAAAAAAACAGATAGCATTAATATGTCATTTTCTAAGTTATTAAACATGCACAGGATCAGATCCTTATTTTAGTAGTCCCTACTTCTATTTGAGTTTCACATGTTAGTTCTAGTTTATCTGATTTTTTGTGTCTGAATTTGATCAGAAAGGATTTACTTAGTTCTTGAAAGAGAAACAGCAGGTCCCTTGATATGAAGTAAAGTAGCCATTGTAGAACATCACTGATAAGGAATTAAATGCCAGTCATAATGTTAAAGGTACTTTGGACTTTAAGAGAGTAAATTTCAAAGTGTTCAGGCGGGGGGGAAAGAGTAAGATTACATGGTTAAAAATTCTGCACACTATGTGGGCACTAAAGAAATGAGATACTCTCTAAAAGGAGATCCTTACAACACAAATTTTTCTCATACTGTTGCAAAGGAAGTATTTTCTGAATACCTTGATATTGCTGCAAAGGGTGCTTCTCAAATGACTCAGATTTGTATTTTTTAATTGATACATTTTGCTTTCATAGCCCAGTCATTTTAGGGCATAAAACCCTACCCTTTCAGATTAAACCCTTTCTTATGTCAAAGAGTAACAACTGAATCAAAATACTTCATACACTGATTACATTTGACAATACATACAACATTCTACCCTAATTATCTACTACCTCTCTACCATGAAGAGGGAAGTATTTTTTATTGCGTATTCTTTAGCACCTTCATCACTTTTTAATTACTCAGAATTCAACTTCACTTTCAAATTCTGTACAAAATCATTGTGAATGATCTTTTCGTTTACTTTTTTGTATTCATTGTTTTAATATTCTTTTAATTCTGCTTACTTACTCCATATCAGTTCATACCAATCTCATTTTTCTCAAAATTCCTTATGTTTGTCATTTTTTACTGTAGAGCAGATTTTTATTGGTGCTATTCAACACAAATATTTTCTTGTTCTTCAGTTTTTCTTCTTATTCCAGCTTCACTCATTTTAATATTTGCAAAAGCTTTTTAATTTTCTGTAATCTATATTGTATGTTTTATCTATATAAATTTCTTTATTATTTCTTGGCAAAAAAATTCATCATTTACCTTTAATTTTAAAATATCTAAGCATTAATTTTCACAAAGAGGTCTTCAGTTAAGTGCCTTGATGATCTACACTTGGTCCTTTGATGTTTGACATTTTTATCAATGACTTAATTAGCACTGTAGGCAGATATGAGGATGAACCAAAGCACAAGTGGGATAACCAACACATTATATGTATCCAAAAAGATCTTGGTAGGTTATAACACTAGACTACATTGAAAACAATGAGATCTAATAGAGATAAATATAAGGTCTTAAGTGGGTCCAAAAATTGATTTTACAAGCATCAACTAGAAACTATCTGAGAAGAATAACTTTCTTCTGCAGAGCTAGCACAGTATCTTGCAAATGTTGTGGTTCAGTTGTTTTTCAATCTATATCTATCTCTTTGTGACCCCATGTGAGGTAAAGATATTGCAACAGTTTGCTGTGTCCTTCTCAAGTTTTTTTTTACAGGTGGGGAAACTGAAGCAGATAGGATTAAATGCCTTGCTCAGGGTCACACAACTGGGAAGCGTCTGGGGCTAGATTTAATTTCAGATCTTCCGGACTCTAGACCTGGTACATCATCTGTGCAGTTTTGCTTACATCCTTTAGAGTTGTGCTGTCTCTAGTAGAGTTTGAATGCTTAACAGTTCAGCTCGAGGAGGGACCTGTGTGCAGTACCGTAGCTTGCTAGGTGATCTTCAGCATCTTTCTAGGACAATTCAAATGGAAATAGTTCAGTTTTCTGGTATGCTGGTAGATTCTTCAGGTTTCACATGCCTACAACAACAAAGTCAGCTTTGCTCTAGAATTAAGCCTCTATACAGGCACTATGAAGTAATTACCAAAGCAGAAGAAAGGAATTCCAATCATGTAGACTTAAAAAGAATTATGGC
Source organism: Gracilinanus agilis (assembly GCF_016433145.1). Classification (NCBI taxonomy): domain Eukaryota; kingdom Metazoa; phylum Chordata; class Mammalia; order Didelphimorphia; family Didelphidae; genus Gracilinanus; species Gracilinanus agilis. Next base: position 169,490,971 of record NC_058132.1, read on the forward strand.
AGCTCATGCTTGAAAAGGAAGGACGTAACAGAGCAAGCCTTAAGATCGCCAGTAGAGGTGCTGAGGAGATGGTGTTATCCATCAAAAGCTGCCAAAGTTTCCAAAGGCAAGCACTAGCTTCTGAGGTTAAAATCATCATTCTTGGACCAATTTACATATGACATTGCATATAGCTTCACAGGTGTATTGAGGCATAAAATCTTACACAGCAGAATAAGAATGCAGGCTGATGTAGACTATCGCTGTCGGGGGTGATTAGTAGACTCAGAGATGAGAGTGAGAGATTGTGGATGATCAGCAGACTTAGGAAAAGGGAATTTTCCTTTAAGCCTAGAGCTGAGGTTTGGCATAAGGATTCGAAATCCCAAGGAACTATTTGGAAGGGACAGCATTGTTTGTATTGCTTTTCTCTTCTAGATTGTCACGCTTTTCAGTGGCATCCAGATGTTCCATTATTTTAGCTACCAACTTGGGAAATTACATTAAAGATACTTTCATAGTAGATAGAACACAAAATTCACCCATGACACTTTAAAACACCACTTTTAAACATTCTGCATACAAGCAACCTGTCTGCTTCAGATACAAAACACAATTTAAAAAATCTGTTTCTAATACTCAGTTTGCCAATAATGCTAGTAATAATAACTCATATCACATAAGGATCAAGGGAAGGAAATGGAGAATATTTACACTGGAGAAGAGAAGACACACTGAAGGATGTGTTATTTTCAAGGGCTATTATTTCAAATAGTAATTGGCCTCATTCTTCTTAACCCCAAATGGAATAACTAAGAGTAAAAGGTGAAAGATACAGGGAGACAAATTTAAGTTTAATGTTAGCATAATCATCCTAATAATTTGACCTATGTGAAAGTGAAAAGGGATTGCCCCAAGAAATAGTCAGGCTCACCCCCTGTACTTGCGGTTTTTAGACAGAGTCTTGATGATTTCTTGTTGGGAGCATTATGCAATGTAAAGTGTGTTCCATTTTGATTACCATATCTTGAATTTTATTTATCTAAAAACTGTCATTAAGCTCCATTTCTGCTTTATGGTAGTAACTGGGAATTAGGTTGATAGGATCATAGGAATTTAGAGCTGTAGAGATTTCAGAAATCATCCCATTCTACCACTGACAGATATTTCAGTTGATTGGACTTAAGGGTATGTATAAACCAATCTCTCCACCACTACCACCACCCCTGGTCTGGTTTCTAAAGTAGTATAGCAAATTTAAATCTGGTTAAATCAGTCCATGATTAATATAAAGAGTAACTATGGCAAATCTTCCACTTTAAAAACAAATAAAATGCAATGATCCAAGACATTTCTGAGAGACCTATGAGAAAGAATGCTATCCACATCCAGAGAAAGAACTGTGGGAGCAGAAACACAGAAAAAAACAAACTGCTTGATCACATGGGTCCATGGGGATATGATTGGGGATGTAGACTCTAAATGATCACCCTAGTGATCATTTATCAATATCGATATCAATATCAATAATATGGAAATAGGTCTTGATCAATGACACATGTAAAACCCAGTGGAATTGCACATGGGCTATGGGAGTGGGGTGGGAGGAGGGGAGGGAAAGAACATGAATCATGTAACCATGGAAATTTTTTCTTAATTAATCAATTAAAATAATTAAAAAACAAATAAAATGAGGGTACCTCATTGACCCTTCTGAAAAATAAACCAACTCCACATCTCAACATTGTGGACAAAACTTAAATGTCTCAAACAAGCAAAAGGGACTATTTTCCCTCATGTGGTGGTGATTCTGTGTCCTCATTTTTTTCTGGTGTCTGTCAGCTTGGATGTCTGCCAGCTGTTGGGCTATTTGACTGGCATTTCATTGCACATTTCATGAATGCCTACTGTGTGCAAGACACAACAAATAAATATGCAGCTGTGATATTTATTGTTTAGAAATTATTTCATGTTTTCACGTTACATGGATTTCTTCATTAGTAGACTGTCTTCTAGGTCTAAGAAATCAGGATTAAATGTTCATACTTAAGCTTAAAGCTTGGGGTGTAATGACCTATGTAAAATAATCCTCCTCTGCAGCAGGACAGTCTTGGAGAAGAGCCACTGGATGTTCCATAAAATCATAAATGTTTGGAGAGAAAGTCTATTTACCCTTTTCACTATAAGAGTTGGTAGTTTAGCATCTCAGCTTCCTTTTTATCTATTCTCTCACTCTATTTGCATCATTGCCTTTCTCCTTCCTTAGCATCCTAAGACTGACCTTCTCAAATATATATGTATATATACAGATATATAAGCATATAATAAGTGAATATGTGTAATATATCAATATTATATATAAATGTAAAGACACATCTAAGACTGATGTTTCTGAATAGCCCTTAACTGGCTCTGATTGGTTACCTAGGAACATAGCTGGTGCTTTTTATTGAGGGAGAAAAAACTAGAATGATTCCTATCAGCATCATCACCAGATAATGTACCTGTCACTTTGAACTCTTGTACATGAATATACTTTCTCCCTCTTTTTCTAACAGTAAAATTTCCTTCTCTTTATATAATATAGACATTCTACAATATAATTTTTTGTTCTTTGTTTAGATACATTAGAGGAATAGATTCATATTGATGAAGTAGATTCAGACAGAATTATTCTGGTAATATTGGTGCTCTGTTATTTTAAAAATAGCTAAAATAATAATAATAGCTATTATGTGTATAATGTTTTAAGATTTGCCAAGTGCTTTACCAATAGTATTTTATCTTCACACAACCATAGGTAGATGCTATTATTATCCTTATTGTACAGATAAGTAAAATGAGGCAAAGAGATAAAATGACTTGATAGTGGCCATACTGTCAGACACTAAGGGTCTGAAGTGTATTTGAATTCAGGTTTTTCTGACATCAGGTTCAATGCTCTATCCATTATGCCACGTTATTACCACTACATATTTTACAATTTTGTTGAGTAAACCATACTTCATAAATTAGTTTCATAGGATGAGTCATCAATATTCATAGAGTATTTGACAATTTACAGAATAATTCCAATGCATTATCTCATTTGATCCTCACAAAAGCCTATATAGTTGGAGAGGGTGGAGAATTGATCAAAGGTACTCTGATATGTTGGCATCTACATGGTGCACTTGATAGAGCTCAGGGCCTGGAGTCAGGAAAACTTATCTTTAGTTCAAATCTGGTCGTGTGATTCTGACTGTGTAAGTCACTGAACCCTGTTTGCCTCAGTTTCCTCATCTTTAAAGTGAACTGGAGAAGGAAATTGTAAACCACTCCAGTATCTTTGCCAAGAACGCCCTAAATGGGGTCATGAAGAGTCAGATACAACTGAAAACAACTGAACAACAACAGCAAAATTCTCAAATATTAAATGTTACTTTGCCCCATTTTACCAATGAAGAGATGGAGAATCAGAGAGACTGACTTCCCCATTACCCCACAACAATAAATAGTAGACCAGAGTTTCATGGGTATCTTATGATTTGGAATTGAAAAGGACCTTAGAGATCATCTCCAAGGAGAGAGGGAAAAAAAACCCATAAGTAAAGGAATGCAGGAGAGAATGAGCATGGTGTGTTTATAGGACAGTTAGGAGACAATTCTGATGAAAGAGGAATATGTGTCAGGAAGTTGTAGAAAAGAGCTTTGGATAAGGAATATGGGGTCAAATTCTGTAAAGCCTAAAAAGTCAAACAGAGTAGCAGAGCCTTAAGAGTTGGAAAGAACTCATGAGATCATCTAGTCCAAATCCCAACATAAAGCATGAATTCTCCCAAAAGTATCCCTTAGGCTTCTATTTGAAGATCTTCAGAGTGGGAAACTTCTGTCCATTTTGGGAAATATCTCAATTGTTAAAAAGTTTTTCCTAGTGTGAATTGAAGTCTGTCTCTATTATTTATATCAACATAACTTAGTTCTACACCCTGAATTAAAAACAAAAAAAAAACTTCTAACATTTGAAGACTTGTCAATCCACAAAACATATTTAACTATTGCTTAGCTTCTTCTTTTGATGAATAGCAAAATTTTCCATAGACATAAAGTGAAGGAAAAATAAAATATAGGAAGCCATCAGAAGCTTTTTCTAGAAGTTTTGCTTAAGGTCAGTTATTCTAAGTAGACACTATATGAAGGAGAATTAGAAGGAGACACATACTGCAGTCAGGAAGTTCAGTTAGAAGTATCCTAATAGGGGTACAGCTAAATGGTTCAATGGATTGAGATCCAGACCCAGAAAAAGGAAGTCTTGGGTTCAAATATGGCCTTAGACACTTCCTACCTATGTGACCTTGGGCAAGTCATTTAACTCCAATTGCCTGGCCCTTAGCACTCTTCTGCCTTGGAATCAATACACAGTATTAAGACTAAGACGGAAGGTAGGTATGATTTTTTTTTAAAAGTATCCTAATGCCAGAACTAAGTGTGAGATGATAAAGATAATGACCATGGAAATGGAATGACATTTCAGAAGAAAAAAATGATGAGACTTAGAGAGACTGGCAGTATTGATGTTGCGTTTTCCTTGAACCAGTTCTGACCTCAACCTCTTCACATTTCATGAGTTGTCATGGCTGAAAAATTCATCATCTGCCAGCATCCAGGAGGAGAGGAGCTGAATGCACTTGTTTCTTGCCAGTACTAGAGATAGTATTTAGAAGCAATATAAAGAACTTTATGCTTTTATCAGAAGCTTTCATTTTTCTCCCACTTAAAATTAAGCTGCTTGGTGATTGTGCTTCCTAACTACTTAATTAGGCTGTTTCTCATTCATTTGCCATACATTTTCCCAATTTGGCCAGCTATTGACATGTACATTCTAATTTCCAAAGCAGAAAAAGCTTTGTAACCAATATAGCATATCCTGGAGTAAATTATTTTCTTGTTTGTCTTGCCCTTTTTTCTCAATAAAAGGAAAAAAGGCAAGAAAATGTTTTATATTTTATTTTATCCATTTTATCCTCTTTTAACTAAAAGCATGTTTTTGACCTCCATTCATTCAGTAATTTTATTATACCTTTTCATATTGCAGTTGATTATCTCTGTTGCAACTTTCCGGCATTAATAATTTCTTTCAGTGATTCTTAGGGTCTAGTGATAATTTCATTGTATCTTTGATAGAGGAAGGCAGTATGGTATATTAGAAAGAATACTGAACCCTGTATTCCAATGAGTTCAAAGCCAGTCTTTGATACTCCTTGCAAAAGTAATAATAATTATAATTATAATAAAAATAACTGCTCACATTTACATAGTGTTTAAGGTCTACAAGGCAGTTTGCAAGTAATATAAAATTTGATTCTCACAGCAACCCTTTTAGGTAGGTGCTATTTTTTATCTCCATTTTGCAGATGAGGAAACTGAAGTAGGCTTAAGTTAAATGACATGCCTAGGTTACATAAGTAGTAAATAAGTAGTAAATGTCTTTAATATTTTAACTCATATATTAACTCCCAATAAAATGCCCTACTCAAGTCATTTAATGTCCATAAGATTTAATTTCATCCTTAAAATTAGGATAATAATAACCACTACCCTATAGGCTTGTTCCAAGGCCCTAATGAAATAAGGTACTTTCAGACTTTTAAATGTAATATATTTGTCTATGTCAGCTATTTCTTCAGCCTTTGTCTTCATCAGAAAGTAAGACAAGTAGTTCAACTGAAGCAATTTGTTCTGCTATGTCTTTTATTCAGGATGTCTTGAGAATCATTCAGGAGCCTTGAGTATATTGAAGGCCATTTTGGAGCATGCCCAAATTTCAGGAAAGTTTTTATAAATATAATAGTATTTTCATATTCTTAAAGAGAAGTAGGATAGAAGATTTCACATGACTTAAAACTCTTAGCACTCATGAAAGGGACCTTATGTTTAATATATAAGATATGACTTTGAGGTAATGAAATAGATCTTTAAAAAAAACAGCAGAATTCACACTTCCAAATATGCATGATTGTTTGAAGCAGTTAACTTGAGAACCTATTGACTAATCTGGTGAGCTGCTATTGCTGTAAACATTTTTGGATATTTCCTTTAAGGAATTGCTTTTCATAACTTGTTTGGGTCACACTAGCAAATTACTATCATTACCACATAAACAAATATCACTAGCAGGATATTCTTGAAAAGTCAAACAATAATAGAGCCTTGCTTCTTTCTAAAGCAGGCATAGGAGGAGAGGAAGACAAGAAGATGCATGGCATCTGACATGGCAAAAGGGGCAAGTGGTAACAACTTGCTTTCCCAGAGCACTGTAGACTGAAGGTATCTGTGAAAAAGCTCCAGGACAAATTGGCCAAGAGAGCAGTATCTATGAAGAAGGAAGAGTGAATCACAGGAGAGGCAAAAGAAGAGGATCTGAATGTTGTGGTGCCAACCTAGAAAAGCTTCCCTACTAGCCAGATAAAGAAAGCTAGGCCAACCCTACCCAGTCCTACCCATAGGAATTGTCTGTCCAGCAGTGAACTTAAGGGCCTGAGGCTTTCCTATTTGATGACATGAGTGTTGTAGGGGGCGGAGGTTAAACCATGCTGGAGAGGGTAAAGGGAAGTGTAAGAAATAGGATTCACCTGGAGATGAGATATATTGCCTATTACTCTGCTAAAGGAATTGAGAAAATAACTTTTTCTATGTCCTCTCTACTGTCCTAAATAAATATTCTATTTTAAATATATGTATTAGAAGACATAATCTATTTACAAGAGTAGAGTCTGTTTTCCTTAGAGGAGAGCAAACATATGGCAGACATGATTTTCCTATGGAATTTGGGTGGAGGGCAAGACACAAAAAAATATAAGAATATACTTTTTATTGATAGGCTTAGAATTTAAGCTCCTTTAGAGTAGGAATATTTCATACTTTTTTTTCCTCCTCAGCACCTGTTATTGAATCTGGCATAGTATAGGGCTTTAATAAATGTTTATTGCTTGATTGATTCAGCTGACACACATCATACTTAATTTTTACTAAAAATATCTCATCTATTTGAATCACCATCTTCAGATTCAGATCCAGTAACTTTAAAGTTTGCTAAACACTTAATATCTATTATCTTTTTTGATTATCACAGCAACCCTGCTCTATTATTGTCCCCATCTATAAAAAGAGGAAATTGAGAATGAGAGAAACTAAGTTACTTATTAAGGTCAAACAGCTATTTTAATGCCTAAGGCAACATTCAAAGTCCTGCTACAAATATAGCACTCTATTTATTGTGCTAAATTTTTGTATGCATAAGTCAGCTTTTGGATATTGATGAGTTGCTTAAAAAAACACTTCCCTTTCTTAACCTTTATTTTTGAACTCACTTCTGGGTAAAGGGGGACAATTTTCATGTAGCCAAAGAAAGTCTGAAAAGAGTTGTTGGATCAAGGAACTATATAGCATATATTTATCACCAGTATCAATAGTAGACCATGACCATCAAGACTGGGTGAGTGGGTGGCAATGTTAGGAGATGGTGGGATAAGAAGAATTATCTTTCCCTAATAAGACATGGGCAGAAGAGAAGCTGCCTACCTGAAGTATGTGAGCACAAGTTTTGCTGACTTTCTGCATATCTATATAGCTAGATGAACAGCTGCTAAGATTTTTTGTGCTTTCTAAAGGTGAAAAGCTGCAGTCTGTCATTTGTCATCTTGAGGCCCATGATTTTAAATTTTTTTACAGATAAATTGCTTAATTGCATTATGAAAATGTCAGAATTACCTGGGACACCATTGATACCCACCTAACAGAAGACATCAGTTTGGCTCTGTAATGTGAGACTCAGATATTTAGACAATGAATGGATGGATGTCTGGAAGATTTTTTTTTCAATTATATTTATATCTTTTCATCCCTTGTGGCACCCCTAATAAAGCCTTCTGTCTGGGAATAAATTAAATCTGGGTGCTGGAAGCTACTGGAACACAGCTTAACTATGGTTTCTTTCTCTTGATGCTTGAGGCCAGCTTGATATTTTTGAATCACTGAGAATTAATGAAGTCATCAATCAATTAATAAACATTTGTCAAGGACCTACTTTGTGCCAGGCACTGTGCTAAGTGCTGGGGCTGGGGCTGTCAAAAGAGGCAAAAGGCAGTTCCTGACCTTAATGAGTTTATAATTATGGCCTAGACAACTTGCAAACAAATAATAGTCAAAGCATGCTATATTCAGGTTAAATAGAAAATAATTAACAGAGAGAAGATACTGGAGTTAAGAGGAATTAGTGAAGGTTTCCTGTAGAAGGTGGGACTGTAGTTGGAACTTAAAGGTGTTCAGAAGGTCTTCACAGAAGAGAAGATATAGCTTTACAGGGTTGGGGGACAGCTCGGAAGAATGCCCAGTGCAAAGAAATGAAATATCTTCTTAATGGCATAACCCGGGAGGCTAATATTGCTGGACAGAACAGTTAATGGACGGGAATAAGGAATAAGAAGACTGGAAAAGTGGGTGGGATTAGGTTATGAAGTGTTTTGAATGCCAAGAAACATATTGTGTTTGGGCCTAGAAGCAATAGGGAGCCATTGAAGTTTATTGCAGGGCATGCAGGGAAAAGACATGATCAGACCTGTGCTTTAGGAAAATCACCTTAGTAGCCAAATGGAGGATTGATTAGAATGAAAGGAAACATGAGGTAGGCAGACTCACTAGCAAGCTATTACAATAATCAAATTGTGAGGTGAAGAAGGCCTACAGAGGCTAGTGGCAGTGTCAGAGGAGAGAAGGGAGCATTTTTGAGAGATTGCAAATGTGAAATCAATAGGCCTTTAAAACAGATTGCATATGGGGGTAGGAGACCGTGAGGAATCTAGGATGACTACTAAATTGCAATCTTGAGCAACTAGGGACTGTCTTCTACATTAAAAGGGAAGATAAAAGTTGGAAGAGTTTAGGGGGAAAGGTAATAAGTTCCATTTTGAACACACTGATTTTAAGGTGTCTAGTGGGCATTCAATTCAAGATATCTGAAAGTCAGTTGGAGATGTGATATTAGTGGTCAGCAGAGAGATTGCGTAAAGTTGAGAATCATCAACTTCTCCATGGGAGTTTATGAGATCAACAAATGAAGTAGTATAAGGGGGAGAAAAGAAAAGGGCCTGGGACAGACACCTGAGGGGTACCTATAGATAGAGGATGAAATCTGGAGGAAAACCCAGCAAAGGGACAGAGAAAGAGCTGTCAGAAAGATAGGAAGAAAACCAAGAGAGAGTAGTGTCCCAAGAATAGAGAAAAGAAAATAGAAAAAAAAGTATCAAGGGGTGGCAAAGTCTCATTTCCAGAGATCAAGGAGAATGAGGATAGCAAAAAGGCCGTTGAATTTGTCAACAAAGATCATGAGTAACTTTAGAGTGAACAGTTTCAGTGGATTAAATTGTATAGACTTAAGAGAGGGAAAGAAGAGAAAGTTGAAGTGTCTATTGTAGGTGACCTTTTTTGAGGAGTTTAGCTACAAAGTGTAGAAGAAATATAGATGATAAAGTAGCGAGAATGGAAGGATCAAGTGAAGGATTTTTTAGTGTTGGGGAGATGTTTGTTGACCCTAGGAAATGAGCCAGTAGAAAAGGAAAGATTGAAAATAAGTGAAAGAGTAGGGATGACAGTGGGGGAAAAGAGTAGGGATGACAGTGGGGGAAATCTATTAGAAAAGAAAGGCTGAAATGAGATCACTTAAACAAGTAGAGATGTTAGCCTTGACAAGGAGTAAGATCACTTCAGTATTTGAGAAAATAGTGGAAAATGAATGCCACTGCCTTTCAACCAGGCCTTTTCCTCTCCACATGCTCAATACCCTCACCTTTTTATTGCATGAAAAGGCTCACTCATCTTATTTCTGACAATGATTTTTAGAATATAGTACCATAGAAAGAAATCATAACTAAAAACTTTGAAGACCTAAATCTAAGATTTTGAAAAGACACTAACTTAATGTATGTCCTTGAGCAATTTTACAGCCAACTTCTCTTACCTTTTTGGTGGCCTCATCTATAAAATAGAACTAATACCTGAACTTTCTACCTGACATGGATGCTATGAGGTTCAAATAGAAAATGTGTGTGAATGCAGTTCATAAAACTATAAAGCGCTGTACAAATGTACTGCTCTTCTCTAAAATGTTAGATTACATGAAGGATATTATAAAATGGATTTCTTCATTGAGTGGGAGATTGACTTAGATCAGTGATGGGCAAACTATAGCCCATAGGCCAGATGCAGCCACTCTCCTTCATAATCTTTCAGCCATTAATAGGGCTTAGTATCACAAAAAATACAAAAATTTTGTAAAATGTATTATTATTTTTAATAAATTATATTGGCCCACCTAAATTTTTTTCTTTTCTCTGGCTCCCTCTTTAAAAAGTTTGCCCATCACCGACCTAGATAATTACTTTGTTCCTTTCGAATACTATAATTCTGTTTCTATAAGTAGAAGTGTTATTTTACCCAGATTTTTTAATATTGGATGACAACTGCTAACCATAACTGCATTTTAAATAATTCCTTGTAGATAACTCAGTTCAGTGGAAAGAATAGTGACCAGAGTAACAGAACCTAGGCTCAAATCCAGTCTCTAATCCTTACTTCCCCTGCACTTTGGACAAGTCATTTAAATTCCTCAGGTTTTAGATTCCTCATCTCTAAAATGGAGGGATTGGATTTCAAGGCTTCTACAAGTCCTACCTCTATGTTAATGTTTTAAAAGGACAATACCAAGATCTCTTACTTTATATGATAGAGAAGTTCCAGCAAAGTAGAAATTTATAAAGTAAATCAATGCTCTCTTGATTTCTATTATAAAATGAAACTTCACAGAAACATGGGACATAGCATTGGAAGATACTGATACAGAGGTGATAATTGAAAGAAGCTGGGAGCTAAGTTCACCAAATGTAGAGAGAGAGAGAGAGGAGTCAGAAGGACCCAGAACAGAGGCCTTGGGTACATCCACACTTAGAGGCCAAGTCAAGAATGATGATCCTATAAGATTTTGTGTAATTTCTATTCGTCACCTAGTCCAACCCCCTCATTTTTTAAATGAAGAAATTGAAGCCTAGTGAAGTGACTTGCCCGTGGTCACATAGGTGGCAAATCTGAGATTTGAACCAGAGTCCTAAATAATTATATAGTTCCCTCCAATTCAAACTTTGTATTCTTCTGACTCCATATATTCTTAAGAAGATAGGACTGAGAGGGGAAATCCACATTTACAAATGGGAAGCTTTTGTGGGAAGGAATTTCTTTATAAACAAAGACCATTTCATCTGAGATATTTATATGTAGTAGGGGTCCTTAATTTGAAGTCCTACAACTTGTTTTAAGTAAAAATATTTTGACAACTGATTTTCCATATCATTGATTTCCTTTATTATTCCTATATATTTTGTGTATTTAAAAATATTATTCTGAGAAGGGGTCCAGAGGCTTAACCAATCTGCCCAAGAAGTCTATGGTGCACACTAAAAAAAGTTAAGATCCCCTGATAAAGAGAAAGAGCATGTACTTGTACAGATTTAGGGGAGTTTGTAGTATTTTCTTATCCTAGTTCATTTGTCCCTATTTTCTCATCACTTTTCCTAGAATTTGGTTTTTCCCCCTCTTTTTGTATACAAATTTGTAGTACTTTAGTATGGATTCAAGATCATTCTTTGTTGGTAGGTTCCACTTGTCTAATACTTGCTATAGCAACAGAAAGATTAACTAACATTTAGATAACACTTCAAAGTTTGTAATTTATTTACCTTACAACAACCTCATGAGGCAGGAAATACAGTTATTAATATGTCTACATCTATGTGTCACATTGATTAGAATTATGGACTTAGAGTCCAGAAAGACCTGAATTTAATTCTTGGCTCAAACACTATCTGTGTCAACTTGGACAAGTAACTTAATCTCCCTTAGCTGCAGTTTCTTCACCTAGACCAGTGGTTCCCAAACTTTTTTGGCCTACCATCCCCTTTCCAGAAAAAAATATTACTTAGCCACCTGGAAATTAATTTTTTAAAAACTTTTAATAGCAATTAATAGGAAAGATAAATGCACTTGTGGCCATCACCTCTCCCCTGGATTGCTGCAGCACCCACCAGGGGGCGGTGGCGCCCACTCCGGGAATCACTGACCTAGACATTGAGAATTTGAACTTCCTAGCCTCCAAAGTCTTTCCAGCTCTAATCCATGATCTCGTGGCTGAGATCTGGGACTATTAGTATCTTGTCCAAAGTCACTTGACTAGCAAGTAGTAATGCCAGGACTCCCAAGTCCATGGCCTCTAAGAATTCATCCAATGCAAAAAGTAGTTGTTGATGAGGAACAGGTTCAGGAGGGTGACAGGGGCTGTGTGTATATATAAATCTTATAATCACCTACAAAGAGTTGATAGTTATGGAAGGCAGTGACAACTCTGAGAGAAAGTTCAGAGAGAACAATGAAGGAAACCTAGAGCCCTGACATCTACCCATATTTAGGAGACGGCACTAGGATAATAACCCTGCAAAGGAGACCAAGAGGGAACTGGAACACATCCTACCTAAGATCTTGTCACTGCCTGTTTCTGGACCTCACTCAGGTGGCCTATTTGTAAAATGTTTGGGCCAAACTAGGTCAGCTCTAGGATGAATTTTTACTCTGAAAATTGAAATGCTATCCTGGATCCAGAAGTTGCCAAATCTGACTCCATTGGTTCTTGACGGGTATTAACCATACCAACTTCTGTATATTTTAGAAAATCCTTACAATCTAATTTTATAAGATCACTTCGAAGTCAAACTTATATCTTGGAACAGGATACTCTTTCACTTCCTCCCCCTCAAAAAAAGCCCAAAATTTAGTTTAATTTTTTATCTTCAGGCATCCATTTTCTATAAACATAAGTCCCCCTGTTAAAGTAACAAATTAAATGATTGCTTCCAAGTTGTGTCAGAGAAAAAAAGCTATCTGATTCTAGAAGTGTTTGGTTTTAATGAATTCCTCTCCCTAGTGATTTCATAATGATAAAAGGAACACAGACATGTATGTATATGTTTAGAGGTGTTTTTTAAAACCTCTTTTTGTTAATAATATGATCTTTTGCCTCATTTATCATAGAAATTTGGCTGACTCTATTCAAAACCAAATTGATTACTTTTTAAAAACTCCTTGCCTTTTGTCTTAGAATCAATATTAATTATTGGTTCCAAAACAAAAGAGTGGCAAGGGCTAGGCAATTGGGGTTAAGCGATTTGCCCAGGGTCACACAGCTAAGAAGTGTCTGAGACCAAATTTGAATCCAGGACCTCCCAGTCTCTGGGCCTGGCTCTATCCACTGAGCTGCCTAGCTTCCCAGAGTGATTACTTTTTAATAAAGGCCCCCTAGTAGACCTGCCAACCTAATATGAGCAACCCAATCAGAATTCTGTGACTTTTCTTTAAAGTAGGAATTCTTCTCCCCAACCCCATTTTACTCCTCAGATTATAAAACCTTGAAAATACACAGCTTCTAAGGAGATGGTAACTTCCTGCCATGCCCTTCCAGTGTGTTGAGCATCTCATTGGACCTGTTCAGGCTTGCACTATGGAGTCTAGGTCTCTCCTATAGATCTGCAAGGGAATATATGTTTATGGCTAATTTTCACAGCGTTCAAAGATGGTAAATGTACTCCTCAGGGAATGATTTTTTCTAGATTGCTGAATGTTCCACTTTGGTGAAGGTTTAAAGGGAGGTTTTCTTAAGTCATGTGTTTTATGGAAATCCTCTCTGAAATCTAAAACTCTACTTCCATTTCCATTTTAAAGGCTATGCTGAATTTAATTTAATGTGTTATTAAGAGGTCATGGTCCTCATTATAAACATCATTTATTATAATGTGCTTTTGTTATTGCCAGAGATGTGAAATGAAATGGGGAATGGAATACATATTTAGGAAGCATCTAATATGTTGTTGTGGTGGTTGTTCAGTCATGTCTCACTTTTCATGATCACATTTGGAGTTTTCCTGGTAAAGATACAGGAGTGGTTTTCCATTTCCTTCTCCACCTAATCTTAAAGATGAGAAAATTGAAGCAAACAGGATTAAGTGACTTGCCTAAGGTCACATAGTTAGTGTCTCAGCCCAAATTTGAACTCTGCCATTCCTGACCCCAGATCTAGCACTCTATCCACCGTTCCTAGTATTTGACCTGTAACAGAGCTGAATGTATACTAAATCCAACAATGTACCCTGGAAGTGTTTTCATGAAAAGTTCTTAATGTCCATTTGAATTCTGGTCATTTATTTTTCCCCCCCAAAAAATAGAGAGAAGTATCTACACCCTCCCCATACTACCCTACCTACAACAATAGCCCCCTCTCCAACCTGACTTACAGTAAGGCTATCCTAGACCGATTAGGGATGTTGGAATATAGGAAGTATCAGGTTTGAGGAGTAGCAAGAATGCCATTTTGGGTAGACCATGGAATATGTGAAGGTAAGTAGTGTACAAGCTGGTCTGGAAAAGTAGGCTGGAGCCAGAATGTGAGTCATTATGCATTTTACCATGCATACACCCAAGTATGAACTAGAATCTTGGTTTAATATTATCATTTGAGTCCACAGCCTGAGTCAACTATTTTTATTCTTCGTGAACTACTTTTAAAATGAAATCTTTTGTATGCTAAATCTTTTTCAATGGAGTCTAAAATAGACATGCGTCATAGAAGATCATAGAAGTTTGAGCTATAAGGAACCTCAGAAATCACTTAGTCCAGCCCCCTCATTTTATGTATGAAACATCTAAAGCTCCAGAGAATTAACTTTCTCATCCCAAACTATCTTTCCAAGCTCACAATTCATTGGTCCCCATCCTCCACTCGATAGGCCATCTTTCTCCTTGTTCCTTATATGCAGAATGCAGTCTTCCATCTTTTGCCTTTTCACTGGCCACTCTTTAATTCAAGAATGCACTCCCTTCTCAACTCTGCCTCATACTTTCCTTTTTTCCTTTAAAGATACAACTGAGTCATCCTTTTGCTTTAAGCTATTCCAAATTCCCACCCTATCTGCTAGTGCCCTCTGTCCTTTACTGCTTTGAATTTATTTTTTATTTAATTCTATATTTATTTATTCTGTGTATACTGATATATGCACACATATTCATATCCTGATATATATATATACACATATTGTATTTTGAAGAAATAAAGTTCCTAATTAAAGGAATAATGAGGATAGATGGTGTTATCCACACTAGGGAACTGTCTAGATACCCAGTTTTTGTCTGTGGATATCTCAGCTTCCCTTTTGTGGAAGGAAAGCAGGTTTACTTTCCCTCACAAAGCCTTAGAGACTATGTTAGAGGGAAAACAGTATATCTATTTATTAAAAATCAAGGTTAGGATGTGAGGATTAAACAGAAAGGACACTTTAACTCTAATGTCTATACTTCACCCACCCAATCTAAGTCCCTCTCTCAAAGGACGCTTTGGTTCTTCAAAGCTACACTGCCAGCTCCCTGTTTCTAGCTAGATGTTCCCCTAAAGCTAACTAGACTACCTGGCTATAATCCTCAGACTCTGGTTCAGTTATTTCTCCCAAAAGATGTCTCCAAAATTCTGTTAAGAGTGGACCCAAGATGGCTGAGTCCACCCAATCTGGGGCTGACCCTGAGGTAGACTCTCTGAGTCCAACAGATAGGATCTCACGGTAAAACCTCCTGACAAGTTGCTAAACATCACAGAGATAACTAAATCTTCTTCAAATTCTTCTTCAGTCAATCAGGAACTTCTGAATTTGGTTTGAAGGTTTCCCTTCGTCCACCAAAGTCTTGAGGTAGTAAAATAGGTAACTGCCTTCACAGTATAACCCAAGGGTAACACACACAACCAGGACACACCCACAAGTGACAGTATATACAGGATAACTGAGAACCTACACAAGGGATGTGAGTTGAGTCAAACCACATTGGTTGGTGAATGACAGTTGGCTGTTTACTGGCCACCATCCTAGCCAGGGAAACTCAAGTTTGGGAAGATATCTAACAGTGGGCTCTTTTCTTGGGGTAGAGGAAGACACAGGAAGTAAAGTAAAACTGTTTATTAAGAGCTTAAGGGTTAGGTATAGAGGAATGGACAAACTAAAACTACTTATCTAATGGGTAAGTTCAAGGACTAGGAAGTGGGACAAAACTACACTAGCTCGAGGTTCAGGCTGACAGGTTAGGAGGGAATGTGAGTCTCACTGCAGGGGTCCACTTCTGTTCCAGTGATGTTCACAGCCACCAGGAGTCACAGCAAGTAAATCCACAAAAGGGGTAAAGTCAAGGAGCTGAACTGGTTTGATATGTCCACCAATCAAACCAGATTCACAGCTCAACTTGATCTTTCCCAGGGTAGATGGTTTTATAGGAGACAGTTATTTTTCTGGGCTCTTCACCTCCAGCAGCTAAGGAAAGCCTCTAACTGCCATCAGTTGCATCCAGAGAGTCTCTCAGAAAAAAAAAAAATCTCTTTCCTTCCACCATTCCATGCTTGGAAAACTCCAGCACTTGCCTGTCAGCCATCCAGTTAACTTATGTCTATTGCTAAACTTTCCCTAATTCTCTTATGATAGAAAACCCCAGAAGCAGCCCTTCCTCTCCTAACTTAGGATAGGAAGTGCCAACTTGTTCCTTCAAACTCCTTGCTTCTCAGCCACTGCATTCCAGAAATCTCCTCAAGGTTCCTTAAGCCAAAAGCCCAGCACTTTGGAGACAATTTCCAATCCTCTCAACCTAATTCTTATCAAAATTCAACTCTCTACAATCTCATCACTACAGTTTATACATATTTATATACATTTATGAAAACTTCCTCTGACAGAATGTAAGGTCAGGTTCCTACTTTTTTTATATCTTTATCCCTAGCAACTAGCAGAGTGCCTGGCACATAGTAGATATTTAATGTTGGTTGATTGATTACATACAGTTAGGAAGAATACAGGTAGGACTGTTAGTAATTAATAAGAATAATATATAAACTGAGGCAGCTAGGTGGCTCGGTGGATAGTCCAGCCTGGAAAGGAGAGGTCCTAATTTAAAATATAGCCTGCCACTTCCCAGTTTTATGATGCTGGGCAAGTCACTTAATCCCAATTGCCTGTCCCTTACCACTCTTCTGTCTTGGAACTAATACGTAGTGTGGATTCTAAGACAGAAGTTAAGAGTTAAAAAAAAAAAGAAAGAAAGAATATGTAAACCCAGGCCTTCTTTCTACAAATTCAGGGCCCTTCCCATTCTACTACAGTAGCAAGTTCAGCTATGTGATGAGCAAAAGATGAAAAGTAATCCGTATAATAATGAATGCAATGCAAAAAATGAATAGTAATTGTTTGAAGATTCCTTTTGCTTGGGGGCTGAGGTTCTTCCCAACATCTCTTGAGATAACTGGCAAGGAGGCAAAGATAAGGTTAGTGTTAGAGCTGGCAGCTAAGGAATCCCAGGAGATAGCAGTGTATTTCTTCATAAAGCTGTCACTTTTTTTTCCCTCCCATCTTCACCAGTGCCCTAGGCTTTCTTGCATGTGACAGTGCTCAGACCCCTCCTGGGCCAGCCTGCCTCCAAGTCCTCGGGGACAGCACATGAGGGAATGACCAGACTTGACTGCTTCATTTCAATATCGACATGGCTCTGTGCTACCCCCTGACACGTTCAATTCCCAAAGCAAGGACCACTGGGAGAGAGAAGGACCACCTTTGGCCCTCTACAGAAGAGGAGGATTAACTCTGGCACTGAGAAAGAAAACTACACCATGAGCCCCCCTGCTAATAATAAGCCCCCTGCTCAAAGCACCCTTAGCAGAAGAGAAGCCAAGACCCCCTTTACTTAAAAGAAAGAAATCCACACACAGATAAAAGCCCCCCACATTTGCTGAACTGTGCATGGTAGAAACAAGCCATTTTCCAACAATCAGATCAGATTCCCTGGAGCCCTTTAGTCAGAATGATACTGGCAAGGGAGCCTGTGTGCTGAAGAGAGACAAATAGTGCTTCTTCTCCATGGGCAGCTGTCACCAAATGCCTCCTCTGGACCCACTGCTGCTGCTACAGAGTGAACATTCTCAAGCCAGTGCCTGCAGGGGACCAGGAAGAGAGGCTATTACCAGTTGCTGCTTTCACTGACCTCATTCTGCACTCATCTGGCCTTTGCTGGGGCCAAACCAGCTCCTCAAATGAGTGCAAATGAACTTCTGAGAGAAGTATTGCTCAGTTTTCAACACGTCTCTCCGTTTTCCACCCAGCTCGTTGGCATCCAGTCTTCCAGAAATGGAACCAAGTATATGATAGTCCTTTTTATCATGAGGAAGAGAGCACCCTTTTGGAAAAGGATAGTGGATTTAGAATTAGCATCCCAGAATTCAAGTCCAAGTCATTACCCTCTGTGATAGGGAACAAATCATTTAACTTCATAAGATCTAGGTGTCTTCCCATTTTACAAATTGACAAACTGAGGCTCAGAGAGATTGAAGCGACTTGCAGAAATTTCTATAGGTTGTAAATATCTGAGGTAGCTTTTGAACCTGTGTCCACTAACAGTACACTGTGCACAGGGTACCTCCTTGCCTCTCTGATCCTCATTTTAAAAATCATAGTGTTGGCCTAGACCAGAGTTGTCAAACACATATCCCCCACAACACTCCCAGGGTAGCTACCTCCAACTAAAATCTTATTAAGAAGTATCTAACAAAATGAATAAAAATAGAATAAAATATAGATAACATTGCATTTTACAACTAAATCAATATGGATGAGTATGTACAAATTAATGGCCCTAATTTCTATTTGGGCTAGACAGGTTCCAAGGTCCCTTGCAGATGAAAATCCATGAATCAAATCTAAACTCTGTATGTTCATGAAAATATGAAAGTGTGGTTCAAATCTTCAGACACTTATTAGCTATGTGATCGTGGGCAAATCTCTTACCCCTGTTTGCCTCAGTTTCCTCATCTGTAAAATGAGTTGGAGAAGGAAATGACAAATCACTTCAGTATCTTTGCTATGAAAACCTCCAAAACGAGATCACAAAGAGTTGAATATAAATGAAAAATGAGTGAACAACAAAAATATACGTAGCATGTACTTCCTCTATCCAGGACCCAGTCTCCATGTGAAATGCTTAGAGGTGATTGGAAAAAAGCAAGATGTGTATGTGCCTATTTTTTTGTGTATTTGTGTTTATCTGTGAATACCATACTTTCTTCCTAGGAATAACTGAAGCTTTCTGGTTTAGACCCATAGAAGAGAATTTAAAACCAGAGCTGTGTTCTAGGCTCAACAAAAGTATTTTATGCCATTGTTACATTTTAAAAGTTCATTCTCCTAATTCCATGGCCTACTGTCAATCTTACTTCTAAGAGCTAATTGGATTTCTATAAAACGAGCCAGAATAAACTCCTTCTCTGAGTATTGGCTTTTCATTACTAAATGTGGCACTCAGTCACATTTGTTTTTTGGTTGTTTTTCCCCTGGCTTGAGTTTATTGGAGCAAAATCCTTCAGAATGTTAATGGTACCATTAGAATGGCCCTCAGTCCAACACTTTTGCTCATCACTCTAAAACTTGGCACTTTATTATTGGAAATAGCAACATGTACCAGAAAGCTAATTGATGTTTTGCTTTCTAATTACTCTCAAACCTGTTTTTACCCAAATTAGAAATATTTTTGAAGCACTGTATAGATCACCAGCTTCTATATTTCAGTTTTACCTCACAGATGTTCCCAACTCTCTTCCTTTCTATAAACATATGCAAGCTTCCCAAACCTTAATTTGTTAAAAAGGAGACCCATAATCATTAAATTGGGCTAGGTAGCTCAGTGGACAAAATGTCAGGCCTGGAGGGAGGAAGATTCTAATTTTTCTATGTTCAAATTCTGCTTTAGACACTTACTAGCTGTGAGACCCTGGATAAGTCATGGAACCCTGTTTGCCTCAGTTTTCTCATCTGTAAAATGAGCTGGAGAAATAAATGGCAAACTGTTCCAGTATCTTTGTCAAGAAAACCCCAAATTAGTTCATGAAGTGTTGGACATGAATGAAAAAATGATTGAACAACAAATTTTGCTACATTTTTTGCTTCTCTCTGTGAGGTCTCTACTATGAAAGGTGTTTTATACCTCCAAGATGCATAAAAATCAGATAGGCTGGTTGGCTGACCTGGAACGTGAAGGCAGAAAACTGCTTCTTCTGAGGGCATCAGCCTCTCTCCCCCTCTTCCATAAATTAATTCATTATAAATAAATAAATAAATAAAAATAGACACACCAAAAATCTCTGGACCAGTGTTCTTAAACTTGAAATGATGCTACGGCTGCAAATTAATATCTTGTCAGGAAGAAGATAAAGGTATTCAGGTGAAAGAATTACAGCTTGAGGGGCATTCTGGCATTTCTAGGAGCTTCCCTTTTGATTCTCTATGTTATTATTATTCAGGTCTGTCTGACTCTTCATGACCCCATTTTGGGCTTTCTTGGCAAAGATACTGGAGTGTTTTACAATTGCCTTCTCTACCTCATTTGACATATAAAGAAACTGAGGCAGAGTTAAGTGACTTACCCAAGGTCACCCAGCTAGTAAGCACCTGCAGCCACCTTTGAACTCAGGTCTTTCCAAATTCAGTGTTCGTCGTCCTGACAGGATATTTGTGTTTTTCTAACTTGTCTCCCTGAGGAGGTCTTGTACTTGTGACTGTGCTGAGAGTTGCCTGAAGGCCCAGCCACAGAATACGTGGAAATATTTCACAAGATCAGTGACAGCTGCGTCTTTGATAGTAAGTTTTTGGCTTTCCACTTCTCTGTGGTATGCCTTTGTCAGAGGCTCTACATAGGACTATGACAGTAAGATTGGTTCTGTGTTCTGTCTGATGGGTTGGAAAATATCTTTTACCCCTTCTGGTTCCAAGGTTTACAGCAGTTTTCTTTAGGAATGACGGTTAGACACTTTGTACCATTTTTCTTGGTGTTTCTTTGGTTTTTCCTTAAAGCACCTCTATTCTAAATACTCTGGTAACTTACTAGAAACATTTAACTCTTCATATTCTTGATATATGTTATTTTAGTTCCAGCCATGGAATTACTATTCACTCAACAGTGGAAAAACCTTCAAAGTGTTTTCAGCCTTTTCTATCCCTTTTCTTCCCCAAACCTAGTTACCAAGCCTTCTCATATCCATCCCTCATTTTACATTTTCATTATTATGACCCTAATTCACCTCTTTATCACTTCATGACTGAATTGTTAAAGTAGTCTCCTAATTAACTTCTCTCCTCTGGGTTCTCCTGCCTCCAATCTTTCCTGCATGCTATCACCAACTTAATTTTCAAAAAGGCCTACTTTGGTCACGTTAACAGATGGCTCAGAAATAGTACCTTCTGCCTACAGAATAAAATAGTCAGATGAACATTCCTGCCCCTCTGCACTTCTACTTCGGGGAGCCTCATCCTATCAGGAAAGCTTTATACCCTGTTATTTTTGTAGTTGTTCAGTTGTGTCCAATTCTTTGTAGACCCCATTTGGGGTTTTCTTGGCAAAGATACTGGAGTGGTTTGCCATTGCCTTCCCCAGCTCATTTTACACATGAGGAAACTGAGGTAAGCAAGGTAAGGTGATTGGCCAGGGTCACACAGCTGGTGACAATCTGAAGTCCAGGCTTACTGTACTAATCACTGCACCACCTAGCTGCCCAGATCCTGTGATAGCTCACAATTTAGCCACCACTTTAAGGCTTGCAGTCTCTTTTCTATCTCTGTATTATCACATTTGATGATATCACATCACTTTCTGAAAATGATAAAGTACTACCCGTGGAATTAGGTGAATTCAAATCCTACCTCTGGCATTGTATACTGGAAAGAACCCTGGAGTCTGGCAGTAGAGAACCTGGGTTCACATCCTACCTTCTTATGCTTACTATCTTTGTGATTTTGAGTCTCTTGACCTTCCTGGGTCTTAATTTCCTCAGGAGTAAAGGGAAATGGTTAGATTAGATGATCTCTGGGAATTCTACTAGGTCTTGATCCTATGACTGTGTTTCCTATATCTTCCTAGCTATTTTATTAACTTTGCAATATTAAAAGCACTTTTAAATAGAATTTATTGGTTTTGTTCTCATTGTTATTCTGCCATGGAGGTGTCATCCAGTTAATATAATTAGAATCATAGGATTTAGTCATTGAATCCTAAGCCTAGAACTGGAGGGGATCTCAGAGACTCTCTTGTTTAACTCTGTTATTTTGCAAATTGAGGAAACTAAGGCCCATAGAGATTAAGTGAAGCATCCAGAGCCACTCAAGAATTGTCAGCCAGTCAGCCAGAGTCCCTTGATTCTTAAGCTAGTTCCCTGTTTGAATTAGGCACCTCTGGGGAATAAAAGAACATTTTAGGCTACCAAAATACCTTGTGGTCATTAATTGCTTTTATAAGTTTTTCTATTGACTTAATTTTAAGTTTTATGTATATGTGTGTATATACATATATATGTATACTTATGTGTATATGTATATATTCACAAATACACACACATATATACATATATAAATTGCTTGTATATCTGACTTTACAATTTCTTGAGCATACATACTTCTTACCTTATATTGCATATTCTACATTCTACACCATGGGCAGGTATGATGAGTGAAATAATGGAATTAGAAAGAACTAAGTTTGGCTCTTGAACCTGTTTTTAATGGCTCTGTGACAGTAAAAAATTTTACTTCATTTCTCTGTGTCTCAGTTTCTTTACTTGTAAGATGGGAGTAATAATGTCTGCACTCCATATCTCATAGAATTGTAGTGAAGAACAAATGGCATAATAGATAAAAAATGTTTGGCAATCCATAAGGCCCTATATAAAGAGCATCTGTTTCTATCGAGTTATCTTGTTGGGCTTTTCTTAAGACCAATTACTGCTAGTGAAGAAATAGAAGGACTGGGGAATCAACAAAGTGGAGTTCTAGAACTGTTGGGATTATCAGCTCCCAGTGAGATTTTTCTACCTTCTAACACTGTCCCCTGAACAATCAACTAGATTCTTTCATTTACCTGAGTTGTGAGGTGGGCACCTTGGGAAGCCATGTGAACTTTCTCAGGTCACTAGGGGGCTATTCATAACCATTTTCATGGTTCCATGAGCCAAAATTGCTCTTCTGGGAATAATCATAGCAGTTCACATAGAGGCCATTGCTTGAAATGGAGTTAACTGCCTTTGGGGAGAAGGTCATTTGCATGAAGACCTTCCTGTAAAGGTTCATGTGATGAAAGTGATTATTTTTAAGGTTGTTATTCTCAAGAGACCCTGAAATGTGGATTCCTGACCACCACAGAATCTTAGAAAGCCGCTAGATACTAAATACAAAATGCCCATTTTAGGAGGTTGCAGGGGACAAGTGGGGGGAATGAATTAACTCATTAATTCATTAATTAGAATGTCCCCAGAAACATACAACTTATTTCTGTCAGATTATAATTATAATTTCATTATTGTATTTACACATAAAAGTGTTGAAACAATGAAGGAAAAAATCCCCACAATCAATCAGTTCTTCTAAAATTGATAACATTAGGTAACACTGAATGTAGTCCTTACCTTTAAATACATTATTTCATTAGCTACAGATGAGGAAACAGAGACTCAATGAGATTTAGTGACTTGTGATAGGATCAAATAACTAGTGTCTGAGGCAGGAATTTGTACCCAAGTTCCTCTTGTCTCCAAGCATCCTTTCCACTATATAACCTTAATAGTTCCGTATTTCCCAGCCTCTTCTTCCTGTGACTTAAGCTTTCAATTTAGAAAAAGACCCAAGTCACATGAGTCAGCTTCATTAAAGAAAGAGCCTACTACCCAACACATTTTCTGGAGTTGAGATAATCAGATGTGAGAAACCAGATCGTAATCTTGTTATATTTAAATGTGTAGTCACCCTCCTTTCAATTTTTTAGCCAGCACCTATAAGATTTAGAGGACATGCTGCATAGAGGAACTAGGTTGTCGGTTGTTTGGTTAGTTGGTTGGTTGGTCTATTTTCTAGACTCTATCCTCAGACTTTCAAAGAACTCCAGCCCTGTGTTACCTCACTCATACCATGCTCTCTCCAGCATTCTTTTCTCCTTCCTCCCAGCCACATTATCCCCTTAAAAAACCTCCTCTCTGGGACCTTCTTCTAGTTGTTGACTCTCCTCCCAAAAACTATCCCCTCCCCTGTCATATTGCCCCGTCGTTGGTATCCTTCTTTTTGTTCTTACTCACTTGCCAACACTCTTTCTTTGTCTTCCTCTATTATCATATAGCCTACTTGAGGGATACTATTATTCTGGAAAGCAATTAAAAATTATGTCCAAAGAGCTAATAAATTGTGCATGCCCTTTGACCCAATGGTTCTGCTATTAGGTCTGTGCCCAAAGAGATCAAAGAAAGAGGTAAAGGGATCATGTGTTAAAAAAATAATCATAACAGCTTTTTTTTATAATAGCAAAGGATTAAAAACTGTGGAATGAGTTATAGTACATGAATATGATGGAATACTATACTACTATAAGAAATATTAAGGGGATGATTTCAGAAAACAATTGGTGAGACTTGAATGTAATGGTTTAGGGCAAAGTGAACAGACTAGAATAATTTATACAATAACATCAATATTTTAGAGAAAATTATATCTAAAAAACATGAAATTCTGACCAATGCAGTGACCACCTACAACAAAGGACTCATAATTTATAGGATTGTCATGTGGACGGAAGATTAGACTTTGTCCTACTTGGCTCCAGTGGGCAGAACCAGGAGCAAGGAGTGGATCTGAAATAGGTTTAAACTCAAATATTCCAGTTGCTATATTCTATGAGCTCACCCATGTAGATTTTATTTCCTCCAATAACACAGATCACAATCCGTCCATATCTGCATCTTCCTGTTCATTTTTCATCCATGTCCTTCTGTGGTCTTGTCCCTGTTCATACCAGTGTAAAGAAAAACCCCATAACTGAGCTATCCAGAGGTGGAATACAGAAACCCAGGAAATGATGGTTCCATCTTCCTCATCAAATATGTTATAGAACAAATTCTCTCCGGGTAAAGGTTGGCCTAGCTAATGTCTCTGCCATTCTCTGAGTCTGCGGTTTCCCCTTTTATCAGATAGAATTTCTCATATGTGACTGACAGGCTTCTCTGATTATCACGGGTAATTAACATTCCAATACTGAACCATTCAGACAAGAAGAGTTCCCAAACCTCAATTCATAGCTGATAATCTTGAGACTTGGCTTTTATAAAGAAAGTCCCAAATATAGAGGGATTTGAACAGCTTGCTCACACTTGAAAATGAAGAGTCCCTTGTAACCTGACTGTAAAGCCATTATTTGATCTGCTAATGTCAAAGATCTGCCACTCAGAAAAGATTCACACATTCTTTGGGAGGTTATTTTTCTGCTGTTATAAATGTAAAAAGCAGATAATACCTACTCACCTCTCCCCAATGATATCATTGATATTTTTTCAAAAGCTGCAAATAAACAAATATAATAGATCCCTGACAGTGTGATGAGATAGTCGAATGAAGTAAAAATGAAAAAAATAGCCATAACTATGCTTAGATAAGTACTTTCCTCTTCTTTTCTCTTCCTACATCTTTCCAAAAAAAGGAACAAGGTGACATTTACTTAGAGTACATTTAACTAATTGCAGCTTTCAGAAGATTGAAGCAATTCTGTAAGACACCAGCAATACTTCACAAGCTTCTGAGTTCTCACTAATCATAATTCATAAAGTTTGAATCAGCAGAGAGATTAAGCATATCGCCAACAGAGGGGAAAGTAGTCGGAATTCAGGGTAACTAAATGCCTAACAATCATGTTTGATAACAAAGGGAATAGTCCAGACCTTGATTTTAGGCTCAGATTTATATTTCTCATGGGGCCTTTCG
The DNA here is from genome assembly GCF_016433145.1 of Gracilinanus agilis. Classification (NCBI taxonomy): domain Eukaryota; kingdom Metazoa; phylum Chordata; class Mammalia; order Didelphimorphia; family Didelphidae; genus Gracilinanus; species Gracilinanus agilis. The sequence goes on from NC_058132.1 coordinate 169,516,878, forward strand.
TTATTAACAGGGACTCTTGGAGTATTCACAGTTCCTTGAACACAAAGCAAATGTTATTTTGTTCTATTAGTCTGTGTTAGTGTCTGATTCTAGTATTGCCAGCTTAATCCCTTCAAGCAATCCAAAGAGGTTTTTAAGGACCTTGCCCAAAGGTCCCATTTTCCCAAATCATGCAGCACTGTTAAAGGATTTGTGTATGCATAGACATATACTTTTTAAGGAAATTGTGGAAAGAAATAAGTATAAATTTATACCAGATGATTAGGTAAGAAATGATTTGTTTAAATTATTACAGAATTATTAAGGGTAAACATATGAAATCTTGTTTATTTTAGTTTTTTTCCAGTTGAATAGAGAGGTTAATGAAATTTCTTATATTAAGCACCTTGTATAGATTGATTTTTCTTCCAGATAATTTATACAGTTTACAGTTTATAGTATCCTCTAATTAGATGAGGCATCCTGGTGTAGTGGATAATATTCTGGACTAAAATCAGTAAGACTTGGTTTCAGATATTACAGCTAACGCTAAATCTAAAAACTCTATATAAATACTAGCTAGTATTATCACCCGATAGACCCAAAGACTCTTTCAAAAATTAAAAGTATGATACAAATGTCAAGGGTTCTTATTACTATTGCTACCAATATTGTCAGTTGGGTCAAGAAGCCTTTATTAAGTGCCTACTGTGTTCTTAAAAACTACTTTGTTAAACATTCAGAATGTTTAAGATTAAAAATTAATTTCCAATATTCCAAGTATTATATTTTTATAAGATTCAATACTAATAACTTGAAGTAGAGGAAAATGATAGCCTTAGTAAAGAGAAGCTTCCCTGACTGCACATGGAGGAGAAAAGAGCAGAGGGCGGAGTTACAGAGTTACAGTTTGGCAGAAGAGTGTTATTCAAAATAAATGCGTTCAACCACATCCCAAAGTTCACTCTGGATCTTTTGGTGCAGTGTGTGGTTTCTACAGGCATCTTCATGGCCCCTTCTCCAAACTGTTGGCTTTCTGGATTTGGGGAGGTAGCAAGTTCTTATCCTAAAATTACTCTCAAAAGAATTTAAAATTTGCATTATAGGATAATACAAATGCAAAGAATGTCCCCTCTTTACCCCTAAAAAAGTCCTTATTCTTAAGGATCTCACCATGTCGTGGGGGAGATAACATATTAACAACTTGTACTAACAAGATATATATAGAATACTTTGGAGATAATTCCAGAATGAAGGCACTAAGATTAAGAATTGGAAAAGTGTTCAGGGAAAACAGGAAGCCAGAGATACCTAAGACTCGAAGACATCAGTAAACAGTCCTGAGCCTATAGCTGGCTTTTTAACAGGCTCCAATTAACTTACTTTTCCTAAAAAAGTACCATATATTTGTCCTTGGATTAGCTAAAAATTGAATCAGAGCTAGCAGAACCTCACTCACTTTACCTTATCTTGTCCATTGGTGATATGTCATCCATTAGCTTTTAGAAACTGAGGGGACCAGGTACCACTCACCAGAATTTGGTCATTCACTATCTAGCGTCTTTGAGTTGCATATAGTTGCTGCTATCTCTTTTGTGTTTGGAGATCTGGCCCACAGACAGTCAACCATTACTGATAATACTTGGTTATTTCTTTTTTGAATGTGCCTTTGGCTCATCTAATCTTGAGTTCAGTTTGTTATACTTCTAGATATTTCAAGGAAATGTAGTGAACTCGAACTCATAATTGGTAATCAGCTTATTCACTGAACCCTAAAAACTGATAACTCTTTAAGGACAAAATTCTCATCTTCTTTCACTCTGTGTGAGGATAATTTTTAGCTTAAGCAGCATGCTATTAAATTGGATTGTTTTTCCCCCATTCATGTGGAGGTCTGATCACTATGGGAACTTCTAAAGCTAGCTGTTTCTTCATAACTTATTAGTTTAGGGTTGGATTCCTCCTCTCTTATTTAATTCTCTGAACCAAACAAAATGAAAATATTATAGTTATGGATCAGAATTTTGGGGATGTAGAAAATAATTAGATTCATCTTTCACAAGTGTGTTTGTGTGTGTGTGTGTGTGTGTGTGTGTGTGTGTGTGTGTGTTATGCAGTTGTTTTTCAGTTATGTCTGATTCTTGTTGACCTAATTTGGGGTTTTCTCAGCAAAATACTGAAGTGGTTTGCCACTTCTTTCTACAACCGTTTTACAGATAAGGAAAGTGGGGCAAATAGTGTTAATTGGCTTGCTCAGGGTCACATAGTTAAGTGTCTGAGACTGGATTTGAACTCAGGAAGATGAGTCTTCCTGACTTCAACCCTGGTACTCTCTATTGCACTACCTAGCTGACCTGGAGTTATAGAATCATAGATTTAACCCTGAAAGAGACCTCAGAAGCTGTCTAATATAATCTCCTAATTTTGCAGATAAGAAAATTGAGTCACAGAGGGATTAAATGATATGATCACACAGGTTCTATCCATTAGGTAAAGAATATAAACCCAGATCCCTAGATTTTGAAGCTAGTGCTCTTTTAAATATATCACAATTCATTCTTCTCATCCTACCTATTAGTGCCTTTCTGCCCCTTCTACTTTGAGAAATATGGTTTTAAAATACTACCCTTAAAATGCTTTTGCCATATATTATGTGCACCCTGAGACTTATGTAATATTAAATATCTAGGAGCTTAGAAAGTAATTATGTGTGATGTTCCTAAAGGGAAAGATTGGGTAGAAAATAAAAAGAGAATGGAGAGGCTTTGAAAAGACCATATCCAAAAAGATAAGACTAGTCAATGCTTAGGAAAGATTATGAAAAAGACAGGAACATCAATGTATTATTGGTGGAGCTCTGAGTTGGCCCAACTATCTGGAAAGCAATTTGGAATTATCAAAAGAAATTGACTAAAACATACAAACTCTTTAACTAAGAGAACCTATAGTAGACATATACTCCAAGGAGGTCATTGTGAAAAAGAAATACCCCCATGTATTCCAAAATATTTGTTGGAGCACTTTTTGAGGCAGTGAAGAATTGGAAACAAAAATCAACTGAAGAATGTCTAAATAGCATGTCATGAATCAAATATCATGATAAATGTAGAGAAGCTTTGGAAAAACATATGAACTGGTCCAAAGAGAGGTAAGAAGAAATTGAAAAATAATATGTACAATGAACACAATTATGCAAATGTAAAGAATAGCAAATTTAAAAAAGAACAACTAATCAGAGCTTAAATGTTGGGGAAATTATAATGACCAAGGATAACACAAAGAAGTGATTTGAAAAGATACAAACCCCTCCCATTTCTTTGTGGAACCAAGTACTATAAGTATAGAATACTAAATATCGTTTTTTTTATATGTTGTTTCATTTCTCAGGCTTGCTTTTTTTTTAATTAAAAAAAATTAGATCATAGGATGGTGCTCTGGAAGGGAATGAGGAAGGGATATAATAGAAAATAAATGTGAAATAAAAAAATCTGTAATGTTGATAATTTCCAGAATTCCATGTGAATTTTGTATGTGTAGGCATATGTGTGTGTAGGTATATATCTATATATCTATATCTTTATCTATATCAATATATACATTTTAATTTATGTGACCCTTGAAGACAAAGACTATTTCTAGCCAAAACAGAAGAATTTGGCACTGATTACCTATAAGCCTTTCGAAATCTAAATAAATAGCATAATGGTGATTGTGGTATTGATGAGTGACTGTAGTGACTATAGTGATTGTAGTGGTGATAGTAAAGATAATGATGACAGTGATATGGTAGCCAAAACTAAGGTCATCCATTATCTTCACTAAACTAGCTTTCCCTCAATACAAGGGTGCCTTTCGGCTTTCTCTTCAAATACTTTCCTAACTTATTAAAATAAAAAAGACCTTGCTTCGAGAACTATACTCACCACTGGGTTGTACATTTTTAATTGAATCCTGGGGCACTGTAATGTTCATGTATTTTTCATAATGTAACAAGTTTCATCCATTAGCTTTTGACATAGCCAGAAAGTTCAACAACCTCTCTTTTTTCCAATGCTTGGCCTGGCCACAGGTGCTGCCCTTGTGATACTTTTGTGAGGTATCATTTAGCTGTCTTTCTCCACTAAAACCAAAGTGAAGAACTATTTGCTGCTTTTGCCCATTTTTGACTGACAGAAGAAAGTGGTAATTCTCAGGAGGTGTCCCCCTCCCCCAACTTGGTTAAATTAGTGAATTACTGAATCCGTGTGATTCCATAACATTCAGATAGATAAGTCAACATAGTCTTTCATGCCTTGATAGCAGGGGGAGAATAAGGGTGGGGAGGATTGGGGGGGGGACATGTAAATACTTTTAAAAACCTCACTTTCTTCAGTTTCACAGCAGCATGATTTCAGGTCTAAAGAACATAGTATCAAAATAAAAGAACTAAATGGAACACTTGTTGAAGCTATTTTGAAATCCTTTACTGTGTCGTGAACATTTTCAACCATTTCATTTGGTCAGTCAATGACTTACTGTCATCTTAAGTCCCTTCCATGGTGCTCTGAATCATTTCATGGGTGCCATCTTTCAGTTTGAATTGAGTGTTTGGCATATCTATATGACACTATAAACAGAAACCAAGTGGAAATCATTCTTTTTCTCTGTGCAATGCAATACATAAGTGTATATTTCATAATTACCAATGATCAATCATTCAGCATTGATGATTGTGACGAGAGTGAGTGACCATTAGATAAAAATTGTGAGTCTCCTTGGAATTTGTCCCAACTGTGTTGTGACAATATTCTCTCTTGAAGCAATCTTCCTGAATGTTTCAAGTGTTTATTAGATAAATGGATAAATTTATGATTTTCATTTTAATCTATATGTGCCCTCAGATAGATAGATAGATAAAGATAGCTGAATACAACTAGGATTTACTTAATAGAGTTAGTATTTATTACATATAGCCAGAATTTATTAATTTATGATGTGCTAGGTGCTATGTTAAGAATTTTTTATTTTGTGAACATAATTAAATTATTTTAAATACCTAAAACTTTAGTCTTGTAGCCACATCTCATAGATATATTTCCCCTGGGGAATTTTGGATGTAGAAAGAGCAAACATTTGACCCAGTCTCTGATAAACATAACAATATTAAAGGGAATATGGAATGATGCAGTGTTCTATTAGGAAAAGAAAAGACAGGTAAATCAATGGATTTCTTCATGGACATACAGATTTTTTACTAAAGTGTCTGATGAAAACTAAAAAAAAAAATAGCTGGCCAATTTGCTATTTCCTTTCCCAAACTCTTTGAAAGACATAATGTCTAAGTTATTTATTTCAATTCAATAACGATTTCTTAAGCAAGACGCTATGGCAGGTGGATGGAATATAAACATGGACACATAATTACTGTCCTCAATGAGTTCACCTCCTGTTCAAAAGGAAAATTTTATTTAAACATACATATTTTTATTTATATGATATTTACATACATATATGAGTTCATGTATTAAAACAATTTAGAATATAATAGGAGCAAATGAGAGATCTAGATTAAGTCTCTAGGAAGATTTGAGTAGGGAAGAAACACTACAACTGAGTTTGGGGAAGTGGTATATAGAAGAATTTATATCCTAGAACTAAAAGATTTCAGAATGAGTAAGAATTCTGACTAATAAAAATGAGGAATAGCTTATAAGGAAAAAAAACAGGATATCACATTTTGAGTTTTAAGGAGCAGCTAGAGTATATATTGGGGGGGAAATGTCCAATAAGGCTGGCAAAGCACGTTGGATTCAGATCATGACGAATTTTAAGTGGTATTAAGGGTAATGATCTAATCAGATTTATTATTCCTTAGAAAGATAATTTTGGCAGATATGTGAACTAAGAGTTAGAGCAGGAGAGATGGGTACCTCTAAAACTTAAGAGATAGGTAATAAAGGCATAAATGAGGAAATAGGCAATTTAAACAAATAACAAGGAGCTAGATACAAGGGATATTGTGGAGATAGAATCATCAGGACTTGATGTGAGGGTCCTGACAACAAAATAAAATCAGAGATGATTCAGGTTTAAAACTGGATAGGTGCCATCAAAAACAAAAAAACAAAACAACAGGGATAGTTATGCTGTAGGAAATAATGAGGGGCAGTCAAGTGACTCAATGAATTGAGAAACAGGCCTAGAGATGGGAGGTCCTGGGTTCAAATGTGACCTCAGACACTTCCTGGATGAGTGACCCTGGGCAAATCACTTATTGCCTAGTGCTTACCACTCTTCTGCCTTGGAACCAATACTTAGTATCCATTCTAAAATGGAAGGTAAGGGTTTTTAAAAAATGAAGACAGTAGTTTCAGAGAAACCCGGGTAAACTTGTCTGAACTGATTCAAAATAAAGTGAGCAGAACTGACAGAACAATTTAGATAATAACAATGATATTGTAAAGACAAACAACTTGGAAAGACAATTTCCTTTTAACCAAGAACAACCACAATTCCAGAGGGCTCATGGATGATGAAACATGCTACCTACCTCAAGATAGAGAAGTGATGAATTCAGAGTGCCAATTTATATATATGATAGTTTGGGGTTAGGTTTTTGTTTTGTTTTCTTTAATTACACGTTTGTCAGAGTTTTTGGTTTTTTGCTTTCTCAGTGTGGGAGGATGAGTTGGAAGGGAGAAAATTGAGAGCTGAAAAATAACAGAAAATTGAATTAGAAAAAGAAATAGGAAAGTTGAGAAATAGGGCAGTGATGAAGAAGATAGAGGATGGTTTTGTACAAGTGGTGTTCAAAGTGTAAAAAAGGAACACCCCAATTGAGAAAAAAGTTATGCGGACAATTACTGCCACATGCAAGGGCTATTGAAACCATTCCATTAATGACTATTTTAGTGAGTCTCTTTTATTCAGCTGAATTATTCAGTTCTTCTTTTGCTTCGGTTTCATTGCCTGTGGTTAAACATCATTATTTCTTGGAGCACAAGGAGCTCCTGAGTTGCTCTTGCTCCCTTCATGCTTCTGAAATCCTCTAGGAACAATACCAAACCTAGCATATATCTCAAAATGTTTAGTGGTCTTTCTTCCCTTTTAAGCTCTGTCATATTTTTCCATTCTTTATCCTTCTGACACATGCAGCAATCTCTCTGCACTTCTATACATCTTTTTTTTTCTTTTTTCCCTACCTGAAACACTTTTGTTCTATTCTTTTAAGGAATTCTTCATTCTAAGACTTTAAGAAGAAGAAATAGATTCCTCTAGGCCTTTCACTTCCTCTGCTAGAATGGAGACCAATGAGTTCCTTGTATATAACTCAGTGTTCCAAGATTATAACAAAAATATAACCATAGTTCACTTTGTGTAGATCTCAGCAAAAATTCTTCTTGGTCTCCAAATGTGATTTTATGCAAGTTACAAGTTCATATTAAAGAAAACAATGGTCAAAGTTTGAGAACCCCAGTGTTTCAAGCATGTTTTTTAGGGCCACTATGTCTTAAGAGTTGGAAAGAACCTTAGAAGTCATCAAATCCTACCTCCTACTAAATTACTTCATTAAATACCTAAAACACGATTAAATTCTAAGTTATAACTGACCTTAGTCATCCAGACTTGGCTTGAATTCATCCAGTGATCATGAGTCTACATATAGGACTCATAATGCTGTTTCCTTATCCTAAGAAACAATATATGGAAACTACATGGACCACCTTCTAGAAAAAAATGTATTTTCAGATTAATATAGTTATTAGAAAATTTTTCCTTATATTAAATCCAAATTTGCCTCTTTGTACCTTTCAACACACCACAGGTCCTCGTCCTCACCTCCGGGAGAAAGCAGAATGAATTTATTCTCCCTCTGTCTGTGTAAGAACTTTAAAAATACATGAAGCTTTTGATAATTTCCTTCCTTTTTAAGTTTTCTCTTCCCTAAGCTAAATATTTCTTTTAATCAATCCTCATATTATGTCAGATTACCTCCTCACATCCCCTTCTTAAATACTATACACATTTTCTCTTGGAGCATTGCCTAAATGACTTGGTTTTAGGCATACAGCACATAAGTGTTGAAAGCCAAATTTGAACTCAAGTCTTTCTGGCTCCAAGGCAGGCACTTTCTCTACTCCTCCACACTGACTGTCCTTTTTTACATTGAATTGCTATCACAAGGAATAGATAATATCTTTAGTCCTTGAATCCAAATACCATTTTCCAAAAACATTGTCCTTCCTGTTTTGACAGTTCATACCAATAAGTCATGTAAGACCATTGTTGACACTGTTAAGCTTGAAGAGAATCAAGATGGTATGTGAAGGGCAGGCATCCCTATGTGCCTAGGCTTGTAAATTGTAGCTATTGGTCTCAATTCTGTAGTGATATCTTTAAATGAGAAAGGGACACAGGGTAGGATTTTAACAGGTCTGGATGCCAGCAAGGGAATTGTGAAATTTAAAAAAATCCATTCCCCCCCCCAAAAGGAGACAAAAATGTCTCCATGTGATTTCTTATTAACATCACATGGCAGAACTTTTTCTAATGGCCCACATGTGAGCAGGTAGATTGGACCCATCTGTTTGAAAGGGAGAATTAACCCATGAAGTAATCACCATCATTTTAAGTAAACTTGGAGGAAGTGTTTAGTTCCTGCTGATATTGAAGATTAGAATCAGGAAAGTTTTGTGAATAGAAAATGATGAGCAGATGGGTCTGTAAGGAAAAGATAATGTGATGAGATTAGAGACTGATGCATACCTCTCTGTGGGTATAAAGGCTTTAAGAGATGTCAGCCAGGGAACTACTTTGTTCCTGAAGTACAAAGATAAGAGATTTGGAGAAATGCTATAATACTAGAAGCCAAAATAAAAACGAATTGGTGAAGGGTCTTGAAAAGAAACTATAAGTTAGTGATCACTGTCAACATGTGGGAAAGGAAAGTTGCTTTCTTCATCTAAGAGAGCAAACTTGTAAGAATTGTGGAAGATAGATGCTCCAGAACAGAGGTGTCAGAGTCAGTGGCAAGACTCCCAAGTACAGCCCAAACCAGATTAAAATGTAAGTGGAAAATGTTTAACAAAACAAATAGGAATATAACCTAATGTAAATAATGTTGATTTGTGATTTTCTAAGTTAATATGATAATGCATTGAGGTAGGACAGTGGAAAGAGTGCTGGGCCTGCAGTGAGGATGAAATGAATTCATAATCAGCTTCATATGTGATCCTGAGCAAGTTCCTTAATCTTTATTTGCCTTGATTTCCTCCTCTGTAAAACAGGGATAATAAAAGCACTTACCTCTGAGGTTGTTATGAGATATTTGTTCAAAGTGCTTAGCACAATAATAATGCACATAAAAGGCATTTAATAAATGTTTATTCCCTTCTCTTCTTTCAAGTATTACTGCAGTGGTTCATAGTGATTACTTAATAAATGCTTGCTAATGGAGGGTGAGGGAATGGGTTTTAATCTTGCCAAGTTAAGAATTACTGCTTTTAGAGATCTCTCCCATTCTCTTTTTTATAAAGAAGTACATTGCTGAAAAAAATCCCAATTGCCCTAAATGTGAGGTACAGTATTGTTACCATACAGCACTTCTTCCTGTTGTCAGAGTTATCCCAATATCTCCACCTCTTGTATCTACTAAATGAAATATTTCATAGACTTCTAGTTAGAGAGGATGGGAAAATGCAGTTCATCAGATGTGTGAAAGGGCAGAGCCTTTGAAAAACAAGATAATTTCTGAGGTTGAATATGTGTCTCTTACCTGATCATAATGGAGGAAGAATAAAGCCAAACCAAAAATGAAATCCTGAAGTGGATTGTCCCCATGAGTTGTGACAAAATGTAAAAGAAAGTGACCAGAACTACCCCCCCTCCATCATCTCTAATTGGTTTTGCAATGCCATATTATACATCAAAGCAAAACAACCTTATATCCAAAGAGAAATAGCAGAATGTCACTCAAGAGCTGTCGGTTTCCTGCTGTTTCCTATTCCTTTTCATGTACCGTATATTCATGTGTCAGAGAAGCTCAATTTTAGTTTGGTGATTTCTCTTTTTAGAAAGTTCATATGCTTCAAGGATTTCACCCCTATTGTGAGCTACTCTTTTGTTTATTGCTCTTTGGGGTTTTCTTCCCTAAACTGACTAAAATCAACTTTACACCAAAGTAATGCAGTGGGCAAGGGCAGAGGTAGAGTTCTGAGTTGTAAAACTGCTCTACCTTTGGCTCTCAAATAATCATCAGGAAGGTCATTTACCTGCAATTCCTCTGTTTCTCCAATTGTAAAGAGAAGGTAAACACATTTTTTGTTGTTGTTATTAGCTTCATTGGTATTTCATGAAGTCCTCTTCAAAGTCAAGTATTATAAAAATCATCTTTACCTTTTAATTTTTTTTTTAATTTTAAACCTTTACTTTCTGTCTTAGAATATGAATTCTATAGAATACATAGAATTCTTAGAATATAAATTCTAAGACAAAAGAGTGGTGAAGGCTAGGCAGTTTGGGTTAAATGACTTATCCAGAATCACACATCTAGGAAATATCTAAAGCCAGATTTGAGTCTAGGTCTTCCCAACTCCAGGCTTGGCATTCTATCCACTGTGCCACCCAGCTGCCCCTTTTACTTTTTTTTTTTACATTAGCTGCTTAGAGTTCTAGCAATAAGTTGAGACGTCTACAATACTGAAGTTCAGTAGTTGACTCTCTGAAAATTAGTGGACTCAGCTCCTCCTTTTGGTACCCAGAATGAGAACTAGCTATGTGTCTATATTGTCCAGTGCATCTGAATTTATGCCCTCTGGCAATAAAGGGTCCCACAGGTGCTGGCTGCCTTTCACACACATTCTTAGTTTGGTAGTGACCAGGCTATACATATTTCTTATTATACCTCCCAAAAGAGGGGCAACTTGAAAGACATTGTCCACCTCTTTCATCAAATCTTTTTAGAAATCAATACTTTTTTGTCATCTTTTGACCCCTTCCAAATAACTTTGGAATGCAAACTCTCATATGTGTGTGTGTGTATATGTGTATATATATATA
>NC_058132.1:169528243-169565410 GCF_016433145.1 Gracilinanus agilis
TATATATATATATATATATATATATATGTATGTATAAACTTTTTGCTTGAGAAAAGAAATTTATTGGGGACTACAAGACAATGGAGAAATTCTTAGTTCACTAACAATTGTAGTAAGTTGGTAGTCTATGCAGTCAAGCACAAAAATACCACCTAGCTTGACAAAAATATACAAATCTATCAAAATGACTCCTGTAAAATAAAAATAGAAGTCTTAAAAATTATTCTGAAAATATAAAAGCATTCAGTTATTTTTAAAGGAAATTCCTGTCTAGGTCTACTTTGTCAGAAGCCACATGGACTTCCTAATTCCCGGCAGAGGGGAAAAGAGAAGGGAAAAAAAAAGATTACTTGTTGCCCCTTCTTCACACCAAGAGTATCTCTACATCCACCTCTAGCAGCTAGGTTATACAATAGATAGAGTTCTAGGTCTGGAGTCAAGATTTCTTTTCCTGATTTCAAATCTGGCCTTAGACACCTTGACAAGTCATTTAACCCTGTTTATCTCAGTTTCCCCATCTGTTAAAAAACAGCTGGAGAAAGAAATGGCAAACCACATCTGTATCTTTGCCAAAAAAAACCTCCAAATAAAGTCACAAAGAGTTGGGCATGATGTAAACAATTGAACACCAAAACATGTACCTTTGTGCACAAAATGGATAAGCCTTTGTGTTTCCCCTACTCCTTCATTCCACAGAAGAGAAGAAAAGCACACAAGACACTCCATCGCTCAATTGTGCATTTTCACTAATGGTCCCACATGCCTATAATCTTCATCCTTTTATCTCTGTCCCCTAGCCTCTTTGACTTCCTTTAATTGTCAGTTAAAAATACTACCTTTTTCAAAAAGATATTTCTGGTTTCCTTTAATGTTAGTGTTTTCCCTTTGAGATGATGCAAAATATACATATATACAAAGATTATTTGAAAAAAATTGTTTATATGTTTGTTCCACCTCCTCCTCAATAGATTGCTAGTCTCTTGAAGAAAGGGAGGTGTCTTTTGACTCCTTTTGTATCCTCAGCTCTTAGTATAATACTTGGTACAGAGTAAGCATTTAATAAATATTTCTTAACAATATTCCAATTATTGCTAGCTGGGAAAAACCAGAGGAGGCAGTTTCCCTTTTCTGAGCAGAGTTGGTTTTTCATAAAAAGGAAGGGAGGGGGAATAGCTGTTCCATTAAAACTAGAAAGCCGTATTTTCAAACAACTACACTTGATTTATTAGGATCCACACCTGTGAATCAAGGGAGTCCTATCCTATTCATAATAGAAAGATACCCCCTATTCAAGACCATCCTTTCTGGAAACCTATTATACCTGAAAGTAGCTTGGTGTTAGCTGTTAACTACATTATTTGTAGCACAAAGAAATATTAGATGGATTTTGTAACCTATCTCTCTGTTCCAGAGGCTTGACCTTTCACATGTATAAAGGATATTATATGAATCATGGGGTATCCTTCTCCCCCAAATTCTCCCCTACCCAAATAGCTCAAAAACTGCAATTTAAGTGTTTTAAATTAAGGCATTGCTCTCTCTAGGCATCTTTTTCAGACCAAAAATGTCTTTGGGTAGCATAGTAACATGTTCATTTATTATTACCTCAATGTGAAAGAGTTTATTATAGTTTTCTTCTTTATTAGCTACCCAATAACAGGCCACCAAGGGCTCTGAAATAAGCTTTGGTAGACAGGGAAGGAGGGGGGGAAATGATTTCAGAAAAACATGCTTTGCTCAAAGAGCAAGCCTAAATAAATGGAGTAATGAAATGGCCTCAAGGCACTCTGCGGAATGAGTATGTGTGCTAGGAAGAGTTGAGGAAACGGTTGGAGTGGATAGATTTTTTCCAAAACAAAAGAGTAATACCAAAAAAACAACTAAAAATAGTAACTAAAATAGTATCAAGAAGGTTTAGATCCTGGAATAAGATGAGGTTTTCAAAAAATGTTGTGAAAAATGAAAAGGTTAGAGTGAGGCAAAGGGGAGGAGGGAAGGAATAATTGTTATTTTAAGTTGTTTGGGGATAAAGAAAAAAGAGAAAAGGAAAAAATAAGCTCACTGACTGGTAGATGATGTAATTTTTACAGATAATTGAGAAAAGGCAGAACTACTCAGGTCTTATTTTGTTCCCATCTTCACTTGTCAAGGAAATCATCTTTAGACTGGAAAGGTCTGCATAATTATAGTCAAAAGGGAATTAAATTCTAAGATAGATGAAGAAATAGTAAGAAGCATCCAGCTAATTTAAATAAGTTTAAGTTTCTGTGCCCAGACAAATTGCATCTCAGAATGCTGGAAGACTGTATATGTGATCATGGAAACCGAGGAATCATGACCAATGGAAGAGTTACCTAAAAAAAAGATGTGGGCAAACACTGAAAGGGGGAAAATGTGATTTTTGCCAGCTATAAACTAGAATATGATTCAAATGCCCACCACCATTCAAGAATACATGGTTCCAAGGAGTTCCAGATTTTGGGGGTGAGGCTTTATAAAAGGAAGTAGTCTAGCCAGCATCTTCCACTTTGCATTCTGGAACACCTGCTTCGTAATTAATTCATTTCCTTTCCTCTTAAAGCTCTATTTTTGCTTTATGCTATCTCATTGGTGTTCTCATCATCTCCTGTGGGTTCAGATACTATCTCTATGTACATGAATCCCATATCCATACATCTAATCCTAATGTCTTTACTAAGCTACAATCTCCCATTTCCAATTTCATTTTGAACATTGTGAACCCATGATCTATAGACTTCTCAAGTTCAATATATTGAAAACAAAATTCATTTTTCCTTCCCTGACAAACCCTTCATTTTTTTGCTCTTCCTTATTACCAGGAAAACAGTACCATCTTCCCAATTACCCAAACTGGCAATCTTAATCCCAAACTCTTTTCCTCTCTAATTCACTGAATATATATCCAATACGTTGTCAAACTTTGTAGGATCTTTCTCTAAAACATCTTTCATAAATGTTTCCTCTCCTTTCACACAGTCACCTTCCTAGTTTAAGCCCTCATTGCCTGTCACCTTCCTGCCTCAGGTCTTTTCACCACTAGCCCATTCTCTATTCAGCTGCCAAAATGATTTTTCTAGAGCATGAGTCTTCCATATGGCCCCCTCCCCAAATCCTCACTCCATAAACTCTGGTTTACCTCCTACATAAAATATAAATACCTCAGCTTGATATTTAAGGCTCTTTATAAGCTCATCTTCTTCAACTTTCCTCCTATCTATACTTTGCAGTAGAACTACAATGATCTACTTAAAATCCTTGAACATGAGACTACATCTCCCTTCTTGAAGCTTTTGGTCTGACTGTCCCCTAAGGCTGGAAGGGTTTCTCTCCTCACCTTTGCTTCTTAGTCTCCCCAAATGCCTTCAAGACTCAGTTCAAATTGCACCTTCTTCAAGAAGAATTAATTGGCACCATCAGCCCCCAACGCCTACCCCTACTGCCAGCTGCTAGAGCCTTTCCCTTTGATATGACCTTCTATCTCTTCTGTATATATCTGGTACGTACCTTGTTATTTGTATGTTATCTCTCCCATTATGAGCATCTTCAAGGTTTTGGGGTTTTTTGTAGCCCTACTACTATAGCACAGGCTGTCATATAGAAAATATTTAATACTGACTGACTGACTGACTAAAAATCACCAAGAATCAGCACAGAACTTGTTGTATCAAACTAAGCACTTCCTTTTTCAATAAGGTTATCTCAATGATCGATCAGGAAATACTGTAGACACAGCATATCTTTATTTCACCAAGACAATTGACCCAAGGTGTCATGATATCCTTGTGGTCAAGATGGAAAGATATGGGCTAGATGACAGTATGGTGTTGGGGATCCAGGATTTATTAGCCATTGCATCTCAAGATATCGATTAGTGAATTATCCATTTGGAGAGAAGCCTCTAGTGGCATACAATACAGATTTCTGTACTTCACCCTGGTCTAGTGAACATTTTTAGCAATGACTTTTTAGCAGTGACTCAGATGAAATCATTCTCATGAAATTCACATATAGCACAAAACTCAAAGGGACAGCTAATATACTGAATGACAAAATCAGAATTCAGTAGCATTTCTGCAGACTAGAGTGATAGAATTGGCTTAAACCAATAAGGTGAAATTTAATAGTGATAGACATGAAATCCTACATTTAGGTTCAAACATAGACTGTAAAAGTACCAAGTGCCATGAATTGAAGGGATATTAGAGATCATCATATTCAGCTTTCTTATTTAATAGATGAAGAAACTGATGCTCACCCAGCTTAACTAACTTATCCAAAGATACAATATGTTTATTCTCATTAGTTTGTAAACTTTTCATTCCTGGCCGAGTTCAACCCAAAAAACTACTTTTTAGGATTCATGTTTTTGCCTGAGAGTTTTACCACATGACCTCTAAGCACTTCTCAACAATAGGATTCAGTGTTAGAAGAAGCTTACCTTCTAATGAGGGAATATTACACATAAAAGGAAAATGACGCAGAGAGTTGGGGGATGAGGGTACAAGATGGGGGCAGTCGAGGAAGTCCAGAGTATAGCTGTGAAAGGAATGAGTTTGACTGACCTGGATTCTCTCCTTAAATGGAGCTTCTGGGAGGCCCTGTCCAGTCAGAGGTAGAGGCCACAGGATCCTTCCAATGGATAACTTCCAGGGCTTGGAGTGAGCCTTCAAGTTGAAGAGCTGAGACATAAGAGAGGAGGTCCAGGTCTCTAGCCTAGTGAAGAATGAGGAATTATTTAATACAGATATTTTAAAATAATGCTTTATATTGGTGTCAATGTCTTATCACCTCGGGTAATTCTAAGCTTTTCACAGGTAAGAGAAGGTGTCTCATCTAAATTTTATCCCTCTGGCTTTGTAAGAAAAGTCCCATTAATGCTTTGTGGGTGGAACAATAAATTTGTCCAGCCATTCTATAAAATAATTTAAACTATGCCCTAAATGACTAAACTGTGTGCATACCTTTTCACCCAGTTATAGTACTACTTGGTATATACCTCAAAGAGAGTAAAGATTTAAAACAAAAGGACATGTGTGTACCAAAATATTTATTATAGCTCTTCTTGTAGTGGAAAGTAAGGATATGCCCACCTATTGACGAATGATAAAACAAATGATGGCATATAAATTTAATGATATTCTTTTGTCTTATAAGAAATGATGAAAGAAATACTCTCAGAAAATCCTAAAATCTTGGACTTACTCATTCAGAGTGAAATGAGTAGAACCAGGAAAACAATTTATATGATAACATCAACATTATAAAAACATTTTTGAAAGACTTAAGAATACTGAGAAATGCAATGGCTGGCCTTGGTTCCAGAGGGCCTATAATAAAATTTGCTACCACTCTCCTGACAGGAAGGGAATGGACTCAGGGGGTAGAATGAGATATATATTTGCGCAAGGCCAATATGGGAATTTGTTTTGTTTGACCATACATATTTGTTACAAGGTGCTTGGGTCCTTTTATTTTCAGCCAGTAATGGGTGGGGGCGGGGGTGTGGAGGGTTAGAGATGGGAAGGAAAGAATATATCTTATTAATTGAAGGGAGGTTAGAAAAATAAATTTTATCTTTCCCCTAGGACCTACCACAGTTCTTTGCACACAATAGATAATAAAAATTTTAGTATCATATTGTATTATATTTTCATGTGTAGAGATCATATCTCTTCTTTTATTTTCATTCCTCATGCCCCAATGCCTAGTTCAGTAAATATTTATTGAAGGAATTGCTATTTGGGGTATGAGTTATCCATGTACCATAGCCTTGTACCTTCATTTATTGATACCACTGTGTCTCAATTTTATTTTGTTTTTGTGCTTTTTGGAATGTGCTCATTTAAGAGATTAAGAGACCCCCCCAAAAAATTATCTCTCATTTGCCATTTTCTCTTTGATTCATATTGATTTTCTCCCTTCCCTCACCACTATTACCACCTGTTATTTTCAGAATTTGATGGCACCATTTAAATGTGAAATGAATTCTTGTATCCTCTATGATACTAAAATTAATACTTTTATGAGACTTGTCTAAATTATCAGTGATTTGCAGAAAGTATTATTTAATTTTTATGTCAAAATAAAACCTAAAATGAGGTGAACTTCTTTCCTGGCTATCTACAGCAGAACAAGAACAATTTGACTCATGATTCTCTAAATCTTAAGTTATTTATAGAAAGTATTAATTAACTTATGATGTCAACCAAAAGCCTAGAATGGAGTGAGTGAACTTCTCCTGGCCACCTACATCAGAATGAAAAGAACTTGACTCATTCCCAAATAATAGCTAATTTCTTCTGTTATTAATAAGGATAATGGGCATTTTTCTTAGCTAATTTCCCTGAAGACCTCAGTGCTCTGAATCTATCTGCTATTCCTTTCATATGGGTTAATTTCATCCGGTAGACTGAGAAAGAGGGCAGTATCTAAAATGAAGTCTGGGAATCTGATGAAATTTTTTATGGTTATTAGGCCTGGTGTAAAATGTGGCCAGGGCAGACAAGCCAGCCTGAGGGAATTAATAATGGGACGTTTATATTCATTTCCCTTTGAGGTTAGTAAATGGAAACTACTAAGATTTAAAAAGGACTGAAAATCATCCTTGGCTCTGGAGTAGACTTCTCAGGGGTTGCCAAGGAATTAGACAGTGGTATACCAACAAAACTCTACTGTGTTTACATTAACACTACAGGTGACAATGGCTTGCCACCTCTCCAATACTTTAGGTGACTTTTGCCAAAAAAAAAAATTAGTAATACCAGAACCTTGGATTAAGAGAACATATAGGAATTTGTTTCCCACTATTTTCCATAAATGCCCTTCCTTGCAAATGGCCATGCCAATATAGCCTAATGATAATGATGATGACATTGATTCTTTCAGCCTTCTCATGCCAGAAAGTTCTTTTTTTCCCATTTCCCCATCTTAATGTTTTATTCACGTCTTATTTTTTACATTGCAAGGTTCCTCCCTCTCTCTCTGCCAGATGGAAGAGAGAGGTTCTGTTCTCTCTTCCCTAAGGTGGCCTTCACTGATTTTCAGTGAGTCAGAGATTAGTTTCTTTTAAACAGTCTTCAGGCTTACATTGTTGTAGCCCATTACATGGTTCTGCTTATCTTACTCTGTTACCAGTTCCAATAGATCTTCCTGTGTTTCTCTGATTTCTTCATATTTGCTATTTTTATTGCATGGTAATATCCCATGATATATACACATCCTAGTGGTTTTTTCCAGCCATTCTTCAAACAAGGGGCATTTCCCCACCTCTGCTTTGTTTCTATTTCTTTGCTACCACAAAGTTTGCTGCCATGTAGCTTTTGGTCCATCTTGGATATTTGTTTCTGTCTTCGTCTTCGGTCAGGCAGGTGGTCAACCAACTTACTGTGCCATTTATATTGCCTCCCAGTATTCCTACTCTGCGAAGTAGTATGCTAAAAGATGAGACCAAAAAGTGTTGGAAGGAATATTATGATACACTATTAATGGCACAGTGAGTTGGGCCAACCATTCTTAAAAATCAGAATTATGCTGAGAAAATGAAAAAAAATGTCTATAACCATTGACCAGGAATTTCTTCTTGTTGTTCAGTCATTCAGTCATGTCCACCTTGTTGTGATTCTGTGGACCATAGCATGTCAATAGAGTCCATGGGGTTTTCTTGGCAAAGATACTGGAATGTTTAATCATTTCCTTCTCCAGTGGATTAAGGCAAACAAAAGATAAGTGACTTTCCCAGGGTCACAGAGCTAAGTAAGTGTCTAAGAACAAGCTTGAATTCAGGTCTTCCTGACTTCAGGTTCATTGCTCTACCCACCATGCCAACTCGCTGACTCTCCAGAGTTCTACTATTAGACATATCCTAAGAAGTTCAAAGATAAAAATAAAAGCCCCAGATACACTGTAATAACAGCACCAGCATTTTTTGTAGGCACAAAGAACTGGAAACAGCAAAGAAAAGTTGCAGGACCTAAATTAGGATCTTGGGTTTCTGACTACACATCCAATGTTCTATGTTCTCCTTTCTCCCAAAAACATTTCAGAGAAGCATCTCTGATGGCTTATTAATAAAGGAGGCTCACCCATTTAGCTGCTGTACTTCCTTGTCAGCAGACTAAATTTCAGAGAGTAGGTTTACAAATTCAGATCCTCTTCATGTGAAAACAATTATAAATGCCAGCAAGAGCTGAGAGTGAGGGGAGAATCATGGAAAGGGAGTGAAGCATTGTTAATGTAATCTCGTCTTCTCTGTGGAAATCCTTTAGCACAGACACTGTTCCCACTAACTCTACAATCCTACATCTTGAATCCAACTGCTGGGCATTATTGATAGGTGATGAGGAGGTGATTTTGTGCTCTGTGTGGGTGGACCACGGGGGTTGCGCTTGGATGTTGGGCAGGGACATTTAAGTAGAAAAAGACCACAGAGGAGTTAAACAGCCAAGCAATCAATGTGTAATGGTTAGCACAGCTAGACTTGCAAGTGTAGCGTTTCAAAGCTCACTGCCGCCAGCAGGAAGTGCCACTCCAGGAGTCAGCATGTCAGAGAATTAACCAAAAAGCAAAAAATTCAGCCTTCTTTCATATCTGCTCTTGCCTCATGTCTTCTGGGAAATGTCACCAAATGAGGAAAGAGCTTTGAAAGAAAGGAAACTTGATTGATTTTTCAAAGAAGGCTCATTACTGAAGCCTATAATAAGAGTTTGTTTATCTCGAGTCCAATAGTGCCAATCTTGCCCCAATGCTTTAAAAGAACTAAGATGGTTAGCCAGCCCATTTAGGGGAGGAAACATAAAGTCCCCAATTTGTTTTCCCCACATACTTCCCCTCTTTTCATTGAGTGCTGTCAAATTGTTTTATTCAAAATTGGCTGAAACTCACCATTATTATTTTTCTCTTGGGGCCAAATGCATCTTTGTGTTCATTAGAGCCTCGGAAAACATATTTTGGATTAATGAGCTGTCTAATTCAAGGTAATGAATGAAAGAATGACAGAGATTCTTCCAGAATAGTTTTTAGTGAACAAACAAGAATTAACAAAAATCCTAAGTAAATAAGATATTAAAGTAACTATTTTAAAGATAGAGTACTCATCTTCAGGTCAGGATGTCCTGGGTTCAAATCCATCTTCCAATACTTTAGCAACTCTGGCTATAGGGAAATCACTCAACTTATCTGAACTTCAGTTTCCATAAATGTAAAACAAGAATACCAGTAGTACTTAGCCCTTGATTGTGTTATGAGATAATGGCTAATTATCTCATAATTATTATTCATTTAATAATTAGATTTAAATGAGATAATGCAAATAAAACATTTTCCAAATCTCCTTCATAAGTCCTTCATAGGTGTCATATTATCATGTTGGACAATGTTAGTGGTTCAAGACTAATATCTTCGGTTTTTTTCTTTTCTTTTTTATTGTCATGCAAAACACACTTTCATATTGGTCATTGTTGTAAGAGCAAACTCATACATAATCAAAATCCCAAAATAAGACCATAAATACACTGATGTGAAAGATGATTCCAACAGTTCTTTCTCTGAAGGAGGATAGTATTCCCTGTCATAAGTCTTAAAGGATTGTCCCAGGTTGCATTGCTGAAGTAGCCAGGTTTTCACAGATAATTATCATACAATATTGCTGTTGTTGTGTACAGTGTTCTCCCAATTCTGCTTCTCTCTGCATCAGTTCCTGAAGATCTTTCCAACTTTTCCTGAAATCATCTTGCTCATTATTTCTTATATCACAATTACATTCCATTACCAGCCTGTATGACATTTGTTCAGCCATTCCTAAATTGATAGACATCCCCTCCATTTCCAATTCTTTGCCACCACAAAAAAGAGCTTTTATAAATATTTTTGTACAAGTAGGTCCTTTCCCCTTTTTTATCTCTTTGGGAAATATCTGTAGTGGTATTACTAGACCAAATAGTATACAGTTTTACAGCCCTTTGGGCATAGTTCCAAATTGCCTTCAAGAATGGTTGGATTAGTTTACAATTCCACCGATAATGCATTAGTGTCCCAACATTTACCACTTTACTGCCATATTGACCAGTCTTAGAAGTGTGAGTTGACACTTCAGCATTTTCTTTGTTTTTCCAAGGTAGAACTTCCTGTCTATCTGACTCCCATCCTTCTCTCCCAAACACACATAATCCCACCCTCTGGGAATAGGTGCCCTATTACCCTCATTCAAAGAGATTCAGCTTGTCCATTAACTTTAGAGGGATTGGGCTGGGCCATTTCTCCTTTTGTTGACTTTGAGTCATTTCAGTTGGGTCTGACTTTTCATGACCCCATCTGAGTCATTTTTGGCAAAGATACTAGAATGGTTTGCCATTTCTTTCTCCAACTCATTTTACAGATGAGGAAACTAAAGCAAACGAGGTGAAGTGACTTTCCCATGGTCATACAGCAAGTAAAAGTTTGAGACCAGATATGAAATCAGGTCTTCCTGATTTCCATACTCTATCCAATGTACCACCTCACTGCCTAGCCACCTGATCAGAATACTAGTCTTAGCATCAGGAATCATGGCTTCCAATCCTGCCTCTGACACTCATTCATAATGTGTTGATAAGCAGGTTGCTTATCCCCTCAAAGTTTCTATTGTTTTATCTATCAAATAAAGGCATTGGATCAAATGTCTTCAAGGTCCTTTCATGTTCTTACTCTTTGATTTGCATTTTATCATAATTGTCATGTTTATAATAATGTATCATAATTATTTATTGTGGATATATTGTATCATAATTATTTGTTGTTGTACATGTACCACCACCACTGGCAAAAGAATGTAAACTAAACTACTTGAGGGCAGGGAATGTTTTACATTTGTCTTTATATCCTCAGGGTTTTTCATAGTAGGCACTGATTAAACACTTAATGAATTGGATTTGTAAAATTGGGCTTAATAACATTTGTACTATCAGCCTCACTGGGTTTCTGAGAGAAAAGAACTTTGCAAACTTTAAATCCCTAAAGAAAGGAAAACAGTGATTATGTAGCAATTTTAATCAGTGGGCATGAGATGTTCCCTACATCCTGAGATGTAGTCAGGGCATATTTAAAAATTTTTGGTGAAAAAAAGATGTTTTGCTAAACCTTTCAGGTGGATGCAATGAACCTTTGTTGTTTGGTTTGGTTGTTTGATTTTTTAAGCAAATTTATAGTCAAGAGTTCACCAACAACTTAACTCTGCATAACTCTAATTTTCTCTTGCTTCAGGTGACCGTTACTGATGGTGGTTCTTCTCCAAAGCAGTCAACAGTTTGGGTTGTGGTTCAGGTTCTGGATGAAAATGACAATAAGCCTCAGTTCCCAGAGAAAGTCTACCAGATCAAGCTGCCAGAGCGGGACCGAAAGAAAAGAGGAGAACCAATTTACAGGGCTTTTGCTTTTGATAAAGATGAAGGTCCCAATGCGGAGATATCCTACAGCATCGTAGATGGAAATGATGATGGAAAGTTCTTTATTGACCCTAAGACTGGCATGGTCTCTTCCAGGAAGCAATTTACAGCAGGGAGTTACGACATCCTCACAGTAAGACTTTCTGAATCCCAAATCAGATTTCGTGTGTGTGTGTGTGTGTGTGTGTTTCTTATCTAATATCTCACTCACTTCAAAAGTTATAAAGATATGATTATATATGTTCTTATGTAAATGGAACTCTATAATAAATTATGCTATGATGATATATATGAAAAGAAATGGTTACCTGGAAGACAAAGGCATATAAATATGTGCTACTCTTGGCTTCTTCTAGTTTGTGATCAGTTTCCAGAAGCTTCACCAAGGCCTCCACGTTGGATTCCAAAGAATTAAATAAGCTTTTGATCACTTCTGCTTCAATTCCCCAGTCCTCCCCAATCATCTAAAGCCACCGTATGTAAATACATGAGTACATGCACCCCACCTCTCCCCACCCCCATTTTGTTCTAAGCCAATAGTGGGTAATTGGACATATTTACAATGGACAAACATCACTTGGTAGACTAGATCAATGGTAGACAAAGGAACTTCCATGCAAAAGAAATTTGTACTAATATTACCCTATAAGAGGCACCACAGGACACTGGAAAGGAGGCTAGATTTAGAATCAATAGACATTCAAATTCTAGCTCTTCCATTTACTTGCTATAAGACCTTGGGCAAATTAATTAACTCCTCTGAGTCTATTTCATTATTTTTAAAATGAGGGAACTGGACTAGTTGGTTTCTAAGATCCCTTCCAACTCTAAATTGGTGACCATTCAGCTTTCACATGTAAGTTCCTACATATCTTTCAAGCTTGTTCCTTCTGGTCTACTTACCTTTGCCACTACGCAGTCAAATCTTGCTTAGTTTGGGAGGATGAGGCTCTCTTTGTACCTGCTATCTAACCTTGGCTGGTGTTCTGAAAAATAAAAGGAGCTAATACTAAAACCATTAGCGGCTCTGGTGAAATGTTTGATGCTATAGCTTTTCTCTAGCAAGATGTGTTTTAATCTGTGGATTTCAGAGAGAGGCACTACATATATAGATGGCACTGTCCCAACTAATGTAGCTTCCTAATAACATCATTAAAAGATGCGTTGTAACCAATTCCATATTAATATCTGATTGATCATCTAAATTACAGTTCCAATGATGGACAACCATCTAAGCCAGTGATGGGCAAACTTTTTAAAGAGGGGGCCAAAAGAAAGGAAATGCTCATCTGTCAGTCTGTTTCTAAGGCAACTCTTTCAAAGCTTCATTGTATTGTATTCTACTCATTGTATTCATCAGATTAGGATTGATGTCCCAAGCCTGGATAGAACATTTCAGGGCTCACAGACTGTAGTTTGCCCATCACTGATCTAAACCATCACGTAAGCCCCATTGGTTTTATTCATTTCAGCATCAGTAAGCTAACTATGACATTTGTCAGGTAGTTTCTCCTCCCCACACAAAACTTATCCTCCATAAAAATACTTTTACTTATCATTGTGTTTTCACGGTGCCAATTAGAGTATCTGTATTCTTGTTAATCATATTCCCTATTTCCAAAGATAACTGAGATATGGATAAACCATGGAAAACACCCTACCTCACAGGGATCTTGTGAAAGATGCATAGCTACTTTATATCGAAGAAAATAAAGCATCTAAATTCTATCTTCAGTGTTTATTTTTTGTAGAATAATAGCTTGCATTTTTTTAGTTTTAAAAGTGCTTTTTTCATAGGTTTTCAAAATACTTTCTTCAACAGAAAACTGTGAGGTAGTGTTTAGAAAATTATGCCCATTCTAGAAATGAAAAAAAATTGATGATTAAGAGAGCTTGGGTGAAAAGCACTCTGGATCAACACTCAAATCTTATCTTGGGCAAATCACACTTCCCCTCCTTGGTCCTCAGTTTGCTTATCCATAAAATGAAAAAGTTGGACTAAATGTCTTCCAAAGTCTCTCCCAGCTCTAAATCTGTAATATTATAATCCTGAGACATCTGAGATCTTGGATTAGACACTTTACCTCTCTTTTCCTCAGTTTCTTTATCCATTAAATGAGAAGTTTATAAGCTAACATCCCTTCCAACTTAAGATCCTATGATCAAGTTTTTTGCCCATGGTCATATAATTATTTAATATCAAAACTAGGCCTTGAATCCAGCTCTACTTACTTCCAGTCTACTGCCAAAAACTTTTTTTAGAACATGATATTTTCATGTCACTTTTTGTTTGTTTTGAGTGATTTAAATTTTTTTATTCCATTTGGTGTTTTTTTTTTAATTTCTTAATTGTGCTACCTCTCATTACCAGTCTCAAATCTCCCATGTATCAAGGAAACCTTAGCAGACTCCCTAGCAGATTCAAAGTGGGAAAATGTATCCTTTACTCTGTCCTTCAGTCAGGCTCATGACTCTTCAAATGGAAAATAACTCTCTAGCTATCAGAAGCATATATAATGGTGGGCGTAATCCAGTTATATCACTATAGACTTATATAACTGAAGTTCATACTGGACTGTTTACAAACTTCTCTTCTCAACAAAAAATCATCATTTCTAAGTGGCTATTGCCATTACCCCCAAATATGTCCATCTGGGATTCTACTTCCCTTCTAGAACTATATAAAAGAATGGGGTATGCCCACAGAATGAGGCTGGGGGAAAGGTAGTTGGAAGGGCCCCCATCCCTACCCCCAATTCCTCAGAGAACCAGATTGGCCCATCCCATTCCTGTACTCATCCTTTATACCCACAATGTCCTTTTTTTGGGATGGGGGAGTTTTTTTCTCACGTTCTTAAACATAACGTTGGCTCATGGAGCCTTTAGGTCAACACAGAGTGGATTCTCCTTTTAAGACAAGGAGATGGATTTTGTTCTCCTTTTGATATAGTAATGAAGGTAAATATTCATGTTGCTCTCAGAAAATCCTAAATCAACAACAGACCAGGACTTTAAATCATCTTCTGTGTTCTCTCCACATGTGATTAGATCAAAGCAGTGGACAATGGACGCCCACAGAAGTCCTCTACCGCCCGCCTCCACATCGAATGGATTAAGAAGCCACCTCCTTCCCCTGTGCCTCTGACCTTTGATGAGCCATTCTATAACTTTACTGTCATGGAAAGCGATCGAGTGACAGAAATTGTGGGGGTGGTGTCTGTGCAGCCGGCCAATATACCTCTGTGGTTTGATGTAGTTGGTAAGTCCCAGTACTGAAGGCAGTAGAGGTATCAAGTGATGTAGTCATTGGCCTTTTGCATTTGCTAGCCAGAAGACTAATCATTAGAACTAAGATTTAAATAGCCTTTTAGTGCTAGAATGCAAATGAACCAGTAAAATGAATTAATGTACTTGTGCTTTCGTTATGATTCTGTAGCTAAGCTGAACAGAAAGCGCTCTTTGGCTGAATTTTTTTCATAGTATGTTATTTACTGCAATCTTAATGTCTTTCTGTGTGTCATTTAAATTCTATTGTCACACTTTGCTAATCTCATTTCTAAATGTATTGATGGTACTTAGACTTGCTGTCCTTCATTTCTCTCTTTTCTTCACCTTTTTTTCTGCATTCTGTTTTTTTTTTCTGCTCCCGACTGCCCTGCTTCAAGGTGGCAAGCATGCTCGAGAGATGTTCTATATTCTACAGACAGCTTGTGGGCAGAACTGTTCAACAGAAGGTACCCTTAGTGCAAACACATTTGCTAAAATACAGCTATCCAATCTGCCTTTTTATGGGTTTTTTGAAGCAAATTAAATTACATCTTTCATAACTGCCTTTGACAGGGTAAAGTGCAGCCCATAGATTTCATACATGCCTCTCTAACAGCTACTGCATCACTCGTGTCCAATTACTTTCCTTTGTTTGAGGGTTGGGTGTTTTTCTTCCCCCTGAGGTTGGTTGTTTTGGCCCAGATTTTTCTTGTTGGGTTTTTTTTTTTCAAATAAGATTGAGTTGCAGCCCCACTCTTTTGCAGCAATGATGTCCTGCATGTACAATTCCAAGCTTTAAAATCCTCCAAAGGAAGTCACTTCACTGCTGTCCCCACAAGGAAGGCTGACACACAGAGCCTTCAGATAAGAGATGGAGTGGTAGGCACATCATAGGCCACGGAATACAACTTTAAGATTACTTAAGAAGAAGAATTCAAGCCAGGCTAGACAAAAAGTGAAATGATGTCAATGCCTATAGCAAAGAGGTAGGAAAAAGTGAAGAGGAAGCAAAGCCTCCAAGGATTAGGAAAACCAGGAGCATTGCTAAGAGAGGAAATGAATAGTGTTTTTCCTATCCCTGGATCTGAATCTAAGGGGGCCAAGACTGCTTTTTTACATTTCTTTTTTGGAGACTGACAAGCCAGAAGAGAATAAATCTAGAGGGATCATTTTCTTCTACAAGATATTTCCCCTCACTGGATGAGGGTTATAGTGGAAATCTCCTTGCTACAGGGATGAATAGCAAGAAGGTACTTTAGTGTGTGTTCATACTCATCCCCTTTTTTCTATAGTTTCTTTAAGGGCAGTCTCAGAGAAATGACTGAAGTCCTTCCCCTTAAGATCTTCTTGCTAGAAATGGAATTGTTTTTTCTTCCTTCCCAGTGCATCTCTCTTCATAGAGATCCTGCATTTTATTTAAATGATATTGATAGTTCCATCTTTTTACCCGTTGGCCATGATCTCTAGCCCAGGCTCCTTACCATGTTTTAAGCTCTCACCCCTTCTGAAACATGAAGGGCTTCTCCACCCTTTGTGCCTCTAAGTGTCTACAATAAATGGTTCAGTATTTTTCACCCCATTAAGATATCCTTACTTGCCATTTTCTCACTCGGAAATAAAAGCTGAAGGTATTTATCGTTCGTCTGCCTATGAATTCACATTTAGTGATCTTCCTCCTACCCAATGACCCCTCATCTCCACCACAGTAACTTCACCCAGTCATCACAAATAAAAATAATGTACACGTTATTACAAATTACATATTTACATTTTTAAAAGTTGCTCCTGTTATCATGCCTCCGGTTCCTTCCTTCTGTATAGCAGTTTTTATTAGAATAGGGCTCTTGGATTAGTTGTTGTTGGGGAAAAAAAAGCTAGGAATAAAAATAAAATGAAACACATGATACAAGGTGCCCCAAAGCCTTGAAGCAGCATTTAACTATTAAAGCAAATTAAATTACACTAATAGCTTAAATTATATTCACGCCTCCAAAGTTTAAAGCTGTGCTAAAACTTTAGGGACACTCAGTATTTATATAGAATATAGTAAACCAGGGTTTATTAAACTACAACTTTACTATTCCAACAATGAAGCAGTTGGAATTGTTTGCCTCTTATCATCATGAGCTGATTGATCTGCTTTCCCATTACCTTCCAAATTATGCTCGCTATTTCAAACAAATAAAGCTAATAAGCTTCTTGAAAGGGAAGACTTGCTTCCCTTTTGCATTTGTATCCCCTACACTCAGCACATAGTAAGCAATTTAAAAACTTTTTTATTCATTCATTCATTCATTCATTCATTCATTCATACTAGCTCTAAAATGGCATCTTCCTGTTTCTTTCTTGGACCTTTTTGGCCCATTCCTAATCCTTACTCAAAGAATATCCTCAGACACATTGCCCTTCAGAGCCCTCTTCACTCTCCCCTGGCCCCACTTCATCAGATCACTACAGTAATCCCTGCAGCATTCACAATTCTGGGTGAAGGTGCTGGACGCGGTGACTTAATCTTAAGTAACTATTGTCCATTTTCACTTCTGTTTTCAATTTTGTTCATTCTCTCCTCTCCACAGACAGAGTTTTTTTATTCCTTTTCATTCCCCATTCTCTCCAAAATGTGTTAGTTGGTGGATGGTGGACCCTGAAGAGGTGTTATTGATTGACAGAATCATTCGCCACAGGCAGCCAATAAACCAGTATCCTGAGGCTCCCCAAAATCCCAGATATCATCACAATAATTGCCTCCTGTATTCCTGACCTTACTCAACACTGCACTTCTGGCAGAAGCCTGAATAAAAATAGTTCTAACACGTTCCCTAGAGGTCAGTGAAACTTTTGAGTGTCCAAGTATGAAGAGGGCATCCCAAGGATTAAAGTACTCTATAAATTGCCTTGTGGTCCAGCAGCCATTAAAATTTACACATCCCCAGCCTTCTTTTGTATCCGGAAAAGAGATATTCTCTCTGTCTAAAGTCCGTCTAGGCTAGAGTTTATCTGTTGTGATAATTAAATAGGTTGGTCCTTGTGTAGACCTTGTGTAGAATCTTCTGTTTCAGTCCAGCTTAACAAAGGTCTCTTGGTCATCTAGAGTCAGAGCAGCAAGGATAGGAAAATCTTCCTGTGAGACAGGTGCAGGTCCATTCTTCTAGTGCAGACTTTCTTAACCATTTTAATGTCATGAGCCTCTGAGGCAGCCAGGTGAAGCCTCAAGGACCCCTTCTCAGAATCATGTTTGTAGATACGTGGACTTACAAAGGAAACCCATTTTATTGAGATATAGTGATCAGATTCTTTTTTAAACAAGCACACGGTCCCCAGGTTAAGAAACCCTACTCCCACAGCGCTCATTTCATTTCAATGCCTCTTTCTACTCTTAGACCTTCTACACTTTAGACCACAATAATATACCTTCCAAGTCACATCTGTCAGCACCTTCTTATAATTCCTGCAAGTGGCCGAGGATGATTCTTGTGCCTAACGGTGTCTAAGATTACAATCATGCCATTTTTTCTCACTATAAGTAAAATGCAAGCCTCATTTGCACTACCACCCAAAGTCTTTCCTGCATCTGAATCTCCCATCAAGGCACTACATAGGAAAATTATAAAGACAGAACCTGCATGCTTCTAATGCTGGAATGATCGTTCTAGTTCACCAAGCAGAGAGAGTGTTTTAATCCGCTCTTTTTCTTCCCCCTTGAGACTAGCCAGAGCCCTTTGATTTCTCCACGTACCAGATTCCTGCCTCCACTGAGCTTCCTTCCCTCCCTCCCTCTCATGAATCCTCAAAGGCTGTGGGACACACACAGAGCGTCTTCATGAGCCACACCGTCTGCACAGCCCTGAAGAGTCACCAACCAGTCTGTGCCTCCCGGATTGCCACCTTGCAGCATGTTAACTGTGACTAGACTCTCCCGGGCTTACAGAAACAGAAGCACCACTTGTAACTGAGTTAAGAAAACTGTAATTAAAAGGAAGCATCATAAAGTTCAGCTGTTCTGTGTTTAAATAGCCCAACGCACAGCACGTTCCTTCTCTGTCAAAAGGGGGCCCAGGAGGGAGAAAAAAAAATGAAGGAACAAAAATAACCCGTAATCCTCAGTGGCTTTAGCGCATATCTTCACACTTCTGAGGGGAATGTGATTACTACTCAGCAGTTTCTTCATTTACATACTCTCTAGTGTGTAAGCAATCTGGTTCACAGTTCAGCTCCACTATGTTTTACCCTAATGGGAAATACTTGTGTGTTTTAAGGGACACTGATCTCACCCATTTAAATTGGTTAGGGATGGAGTCAGGGGTGTAGCTCACCATTTCAGCTTTTTATCTTTGGCACGGATTTATTCCAGGAGACAGACCTCCTAATAGCACATAGTAGGTGCTCGATAAATAGCTGTTGATTTCATGGAATTTACCCTTTCCATGGTGTAGGATTTGAGGCAGGGGGAGCAGTTTGGTTTTGCTGCTGCTGGCAGTGACCTTTACCTCATGTGTTAAGTATGACAGCATCTGGCTTGAGACATAGTTCTTTTAGCCCTGGACGTTTGTAGATCCTGGAGCTGGAGCCTCAGATTCTCTTAGACTCCTTTTCTCAAAAAAAAAAAAAAAAAAAAAAAAAAAAAGCCATTTTTTTGGAGTGATTACTAACAATCAAAGCTAACATTTATATACTTCCTACTACATGCCAGGCACTATGCTAAGTATCTCAGGGCTGGTTGCCTACATTCATAATTGAAAGAAATTATAAATTCCAGTTAGAGATAAGTGAAAATAATAATGTAATTTTTCTCATTTAAGTTCAAAAACACCTGATATCTTTTCGAGACCCTCCTGTCCAGGTGCCTTCCCTCTTATGAGGAGGGTCTTGTCTCAGGGCCCACATCTCTTGGCATCTTTTCCTCCTGTTCTCTTTGGTCTATTCCTCTTAAAGATACCCAAAAAAACTTCTGAATGAGTGTCCCTTCCTCTCATAGCAATAGCATTCTGCATTAGAGAATACCCAAAAGATTTACTAGAAGAATAAAAAAGGCTAAGCACCTTTACATGGATCAAAAAAATAAAAAGAGAGAGAAGCCTCATTAATTTCAGAAAATTAATTTGAGATTCAGAATCAGTAAGAGAATTGCTTCCTATCACTTTCTCCTGATCTCTACCTACTCTCTCCTGCCTTCAGGCTTTTTTTTTTCTAAGCCCTTTCCAATTACTCTTCTTGCTGCTCTCCTGGTCCAAAAATTATTCATGGTCAAAATGTAACATGCTAATTTAACATTTTTCCATAAATTCAGTGTACATTTTGAACTTGAATGATGAACAGCTTGTATGTGACTCCCTTAATTCATTTAGATTAAAACATCTCTGTGTTTTGGAAGCTACGCACATCACACTTTTCCTCCCCTGGTAGCTACTAGACTTTAGTTGACATTTTAAAAATTACACATATTGAGGAATGGATTCAATGCATGTCGAAGATCGAAATCTTTCCTATGGCAGAATCTCTTCCCTTTGTATCAGTGGTTCTGCATTGGTTGGAGGGGGGCTGTGCATCATCCTCCCCAAGCCCAAGTAAAATTTGATTTATCTCTAGCCCAGAGCCACACCACATTTTGAAAGTACCTTCCAGCTTAAAGTATTTTCAGAGAAGACACCTTTTGAAGCCATGTCACAATTTTCTTAACTTGTTATATTTCATTTGAGGATCTAGTATAAATCCCATATATTTCCCCCACCCTTTGTATATTATAGTCTCTCCTTTTTTAATTTATTATGAAGGGGGAAATTCTGTTAAGATATGACCTGAGGTAGAAAAAAAAGAGAAATTTCTTTTCCAAAACCTTTTATTATCTGCCCCATGAGCTGTTCACAACCTCGTTGTTTTTTTCTTCATCTCCCTCACTCCTGCAACAACTCCAAGGCTGGGATTTCCCCCTTCCCACTCTGTTGACCTTTGGAATAGCTCAGCAGTGTCTCCCCCACTTTTGTTTATCCAAGCCCTGCTGCACCAAATACACTCCTGCTTTGCATGTCTGTTATTGGCTTTGAGGGAGCGCTCCATGTTGAAATGGGATGCCATAAGAGGAAGTAGATTCCTCACATGTGATCCTCTCACTTGATATTAACGGTTTCTCATGAAAATGAAATGAGCTTTCAGGTTAAAATGGAGGCTACAAAAATGAGACCTGGGGGAGAGATATGGGATGGTTCATGAAATGAGATGTCTATGTGTTTGATTATTGCATTGCATGAGGGTTGCTGGTGAACTACTGGTCCAAATTCCATTTCCCATTCCAGGAGATAATTTTTAGATCATTAAAGATTTTAGAATGTCTATTACAAATGAAAAATTGACTTATGTATCAGGATAGAGCCCTGATAACCATATTGGTAGCCTGCTAAAATCCCCATTTACCCAGCTCTTTATATCTCCCTTCTCTCCTACTATAAAGTATCTGGATAAGTCATGGTGAGTGGGTGAGTGAGAAGGAGCAGAATTTAAAAAAAAAACAGCCATAAGAGTAGACAAAGAAATGTTTTTAATTTGAAAGCAAACAGGATAAACCACACAGTCTATGTGACATATGCAAAATATGTAAATTTATGCAAATAAGCATATGGCTTTAATTTTATATGACTATATAAGACCCCAAGGAAAATATTGGTAGAGACCATCATGTTAAAAGATTTTTAAAATTAAGACAGGCATATAAGAGGACAAAAACTGAGACCTAAAGTATTTGCCCAAGATTTTGAAAGCCTTCAAATATTTCTTCTAGATTTCATTTTCATAAATATTTGTACTAACAATAAAATTACAGTTCTCTAGTTTGTATAAGCACCAGTGTTTATGCTAACTGTACATCTCTATTTTCTACTGATCTCCCTTTCCTTACCTTAAAAAAAATACTTGGTTCTCAGTCTTAAAGAAAAAGAAGACCTCTATAGAGAGAAGAAACAGTTTCATTACTTTTCTCAATGTGTTTAGAATTCAGGAGAAATTTTATTTTGAAATACAGATTTATTTATATACATAACTGTACATATACATCTGTAAGTATCTTCACCTCTACCACCACAGTTGGCTTTGGGAGGTAGTTATAGATTTCTTAGCTTTGGATCTCTTTGGAACTTTTACTGGCAAACTTTCTTCAGAGAGTGCCAGCTGATAACATAGGAGTTTTGATTGCTTGTTCAGATGGTTTTTAAGGCTTTTGAATTAATGTCTTAACATTTTATTTCTTGGAATTATTAGTGTGAAACATTCCTTTTGAAAAGTGAATGTTGGCTCAAGTCTAGTTTAGTTTTCTTTCAACCCAGATATGCAACCTAGAAATCCTAATTCTATAAATGATTTGGGTTTGGGGCGGAGTTGATTTTTAGTGCTGCTCAGGAAATCAAGTAAATCCATTAATAGAGAAATGACATTTCTTTTTTAGGTGAAATTTTTGGGAAAGTATATGATCTTTAAGCAATTCCCTTATATCTTGGTTATCTCCCAAACTTTAATTAAATGTCAAGGGCAATTACATTCTTATTAGCAATTAAATAGTGTTAAGTGTATATGACAGCTACAGGTAATAAGTGTTTTGAAATATATATGACTAGGGAGGAAATTAAGTCATATGCTTATTTTTATGATGTCACAATAGACCAAATCATTTTAAGTCAACTAAAATTCTACTTTTCTTTCACTCTAGTGCACATTTCTAGTTGTAAGTTATAGGAAATATACTGTTTATTGCTTAGCATAATGAATTCAAAGAGAACTAAATACCTGAGAAGCCAGGTTTTTCTAAATTATGTAATACAGTGAATAGATTGCCTGATCCTGCTCTAGTTAAATGAAATTACTGTCCAAGAACAAAATTAATCGACAACATAAAATTTCACAGCCTCAAGTAGTGGAATTGGTGACAGTGTACTGGTTTTTAATTAAAATAGCACGTGTTCATTTTTACTTTCTTCTTGCCTTTCCCTAAATGCTCTTCTTTAGAATGATCATAAAATGCCCTTTGGGTAATGAGGTGGTAGAGTGAGGGGAGCAGACAACCTGAGCCTATAATACCCCTCCTCTATCTTGTGCAGCTGTTGGCCTAAATACAATATCTGCCAACTATGAATTATACTCATACCTGGGGGACTGGTAAGAGGCAGGACCAATCACTAACCTTTAAAATAAAGTAATTATTTTCAATATTTATTTATGATTTTTGTCATGTAAAAACATCTTCCTCTGGTTATAATTCTCATTGTTACAGTGGTCTAAAATCAAAGAAAAATGTGTTTTATTTTTGTAAGTGAAACTCAGAAAATCAGGTGGTGAGTTGTTTGTTTATTTGTTTGTTTATTTTGTCCCTTCGCCATTCTATTTAATAAGTTCTTTCACAAACGCTAAGAGGATGAAATCAACCACCAGAGTCCTACCATCAACCCTTATGTGAATTGCATTGTGCCAGTTCATTTTCATCTACTTATAGACTTATCTTAATTAGTGGGGATATTTATGTATTTATTTCTTTCTTAAAAAATAATATTCCTAATTCAAACGCCTACAGGGTCTGCAGATTTATAGCACAGGAGCTGTAAGGGATTATAGACTTGATAGCTTTCTATATATTTCTACAGTCAGTGTTTATGCTTCAGTTACTGTAACAATATTGCTGCTGATCCTTTTCTTTGCCTTTTTTTTGTGACATTTGTTTTGCATTATAGAGGCTATGCTTTGAAAAAAATGAATTAGTTTAAAACAAAGAGGTCCCATTTAATTTGTACAAAATGGAGCCATAGGGATGCCTGTCAAGAAATGTATATAGAAATGCTTCCAGCCAGATGTACATATTCAGCACACATATCATTTCCCAGAATATGCTAATTTCGTTTTGTTTTTGTGAAATCGTCAGGGGGGAATTTTGACAGCTCTTTCGATGCAGAGAAAGGTGTTGGGACAATTGTCATTGCAAAACCTCTGGATGCAGAGCAGAGGTCCATCTATAATATGAGTGTGGAAGTCACCGATGGAACAAATGTTGCTGTCACTCAGGTAAAGCATTAAATTATTTACTAGTAAAAATATAAAAGATCATAATTAAGTTGAGCTCCACACAGATTAAATAAAATGAATGTGTTTTATTTTCACCCCTTTATGTTCTCTTGGAGCTAATTGAGTAGATAGATAGATAGTAGATAGATAGATGGATAGATAGATAGATGGATAGATAGATAGATAGATTTCTGTTATTTTAACATACAAACTAGGAAATAGGGTTTTGTGACATTTTTTGAATCAACTGTGTCTTTTCAAGAAATTTGGAAGGAACAGTTATTTCATTTTCTGATTTCTGTGTGTGTGTGTGTGTGTATGTGTATGTGTGTGTGTGTGTATGCATGTATGAGTAAGGTTCTTTGGCAGTAGGACCAAAATAATTTTGTTTAACTTACAAAGAGGAATAGAAATAGACCTTCTGAGAAATTTATTCTACTTTTCTTGGACCTATTCCCCCATCCTTTTATGGTAATGGAATTAGAGAATCTTGAGAGATAGATTGGCTAATATAGTCCACTTGTTCAACAGATTGAGGTACCCTGAGGTACAAAGAGGATAAGTTATTGGCCCAGGTTTACCCAACTAGTTAATAACAGAGGTGGAAGCAGAATCAAGGCTTCCTGACACCTTGGCCAGTACTCTTTCTTTCCTCTACATCAGTGGTTCCCAAACTTTTTTGGCCTACCTCCCCCTTTCCAGAAAAAATATTACTTAGCCCCCTGGAAATTAATTTTCTTTAATTTTAATAGCAATTAATAGGAAAGATAAATGCACCTGTGGCCATCACCTCCTCCCTGGATCGCTGCAGCACCCACCAGGGGCCAGTAGCACCCACTTTGGGAATCACTGCTCTATATTCTTCTTTATCTCCTTACTAGTACTTACATATATTTCCTAGTTAAAGTTTTTAGGTATGCAAATGAGAAGCTGGACTTTTCATATAGTTCAGTTTAGTTCAATAAATATGCATTTATTGAGGGTTGCTAGTATACTGACTGTTTTTGTGAATACTAGGCATACAAAGATAAAAATAAAACATTTTCTGCCCTCAAAATGCTTACATTCTTCTAAGGAGAACCAACACAGAAGAGCAAAATGTAGGCAGAGAAAATACAAAGTAATTTTGGTGCTGGAGGGCAATTACAGAAAGGACTTTACCAATTAATTCATTATTAATGATGCTCTTAAACCACACTAGCATATTCTGACAAAGTAGGACTCTGGGGAGAAAAGAGTAAGGCTTTGAGGATTTCTTTATATTTCAATGAGAAGTTTTTAATAAGCCTATTAGCATATATTGTGGAAATTTTTTAACTTCAAAGACTCTGTTTTTTCCTTTGTTTTGTTTTATTTTAAATCACATAAATTTTGATTTCTCCTAAGATATGAACAAATGTGTATTTTCTGGCGATTATCTTCTATTTGGTCTAGAAATTCATTGCTCTAGAAATAAGAGGAGAATCTTCCCTTTGAGTATAGGCTATAGTTGTTATTCATCCCTCTTCAACTCTTCTTGACCCACTTTGGGATTTTCTTGGTAAAGATACTGGAACAGTTTGGCCATTTTTTTCACCAGCTCACTTTCCACATAAGGAAACTGAGAACTGAAGCAAACAGGGTTAATTGACTTGTCCAGAGTCACATAGCTAGTAATGTCTGCAGCCAGATTTGAACTTAGGTCTTCCTGATCCCAGTGCTTTATCTATTGAGCCACCTAGCTGCCTTTGTATAGTTTTTACCAATGTTGAAATCTAGATATGTTCAGAATGAGCTAATCATAGTAGATGCCTCAGTATTGCTGCACCAGTGAAAAAAAAAATATATGATTCTTTGGAAAAATACAAAGCAACCCACATGGAAAAGAAACTATTCATCAGTACAAAGTAATAGTTTCCTGTCTTTCTCATAGTCACTTCAAATGAGGTCCCTAAATTAACCAGTGTCTCAGCAACTCTAACCACTGCTTTTGAGCTCCATTTAACAAACACTTAGAGGCATATTTGATTAAAATACAAATAAACAGTGATATTATACTTCCCATCTTTTTCTGCTGTGTTTTATGGCTTAGAGCCATAAAGGAGTCATCTTTAAAAAACTATTCTTCACAATCTACATTTAGGAATAAATATAAGAAGACTTTTATTTTCTAAAGCTCTTTAAAGCTAGGTGAGAGCAGAGGATGAAATTAAGACCTTTTCATTCCCAAAGCTAGAAGTCAACTCAGAATTTGTAAAGTGCCTTATATATACATGCAAAAAACAAAATAACAAAAAATAGTTCCTGCTTTCAAGAAGGCTTGCATTCTGCAGATAGCTAATATAAGTACACTAATGACAGTCTATTGATTAAAATAGTGGAGGAGAATGAGGAAAACAGCATCTGAGAGCCATCTCTTCTGTAAGGATGGGATTTGTGCAAGGGGGATGGGACAAAAGAAGCCAGAAAAGGATTGGCTGACAGTTGGTGACAGTTGAGACCAGGGAGAATTCTGGGAAAATCTGGGGGAGAAAGGAGTATGGGGGAGAAGGGCTTCCGGCGGAGGAATGAGAGAGGAGAGAGGAGGAGGACATCTTAGCTCGAATCCAGTCCTGAGGGCTTCCTGAGGATCTTTCTTTGGACATTGAAACCCTGATTCCCTGGTCAAAAATTCCATCACATCTCACCCCGCAAGACTTCAACCATCGAGTTAGCTAAGTTTTTGGACTCCATTTTGGGAGCAATCTCTTAGTCTCCTTCTCTCATTACCCAACCTTGCTGACAGTCAAACCTTACAACTATAGAAAAAGGATAGAAACAGAAAACTAGAAATAGAAACAGAAGGAAAAGGGGTGGAAGAAGAAGCTAAGGAGTGGGAACCATTAAGGTTCCCACGTAAGCAACAGACTCCATAGGAATAGAGAAGAGAGCACCCCAAATCCCTCTGCCCTTCACCCCTTTCTCCAATCTCTGAATTGTGATTAATAAAATCCATCCATTAGTCAAATAGTGTTCCAGAGTGCCTGACAGACAACAAGGGAGAGGAGAACCACAGCTTAGTCTGGCTGCCTCCATCTTGGAGCCAGACCACCCACTGTGAAGTTGACTGACCTCAGGGGAGGCTTGCATGAACCCCGCCCTCATTCAGAATCGGATTGGGATACCCCATACCTCTCTTATAGGGATGCCTTGCCCCCGACTCCTGTGGGGTGGCACAACCATCCAGGTCACCCAGTTTTGGGGTGACACCCCCTCAAAATCTCCCAGTGTATATTCGGCCCCAAGGGGAGAGCTAGAAGAGAGTTTCACCTCATAGACTCTCTCTATCTCCCCTCTATCATAACATTGGTATCTGGCTCTTATTATTATTATAGTTTTTGGCAGAGGCTCTCTTTTTTCTTATACTTCATCTATTTCTTAATATAAAAAAACTTGTGTAATTGTCAACATCATATAAGAAAACTATGTTTGTTGGGCACTCTTCTGCAGATAGGACTCTGAAATAGAAAATTGTAAATACCTCTTAACCTCTGGGAATTCAAATACCTATTGGCCTTTTCCATATCTGCTCTGTCAAGTTATAGCAAAATTACTGCTATACATACTAAATGATTTTACTTTCTAAATTGAACAAGTTTACTTAAGTATCATTTTGCAGGAATATGTTCTGGTTAAGAAAAAAAAACTTGTCTAAAATGTGTTTAAAAGCCAACAACTTAGGGTCTCACCATAAAACAGATGACCATTATCAGTAAAATAAATATCCTATATTCCACAAAGCTTTAATCAATCTCCCTTCCAAACCCTTTTTTGCTTTTTTTGCCCATTAAAAATAATGAATTGTGATCTGATATATTTCATGTTAAGGACAAACACATTTTTAAAATCCTTCCCTGCCATCTTAGGGAATCAATATTTTGTATTAATTTACAAGACAGAAGAATGGTATGGATTAGGCAATGGGGGTGAAGTGACTTGGCCAGGGTCACATAGCTAGGAAGTGTCTGAAGATTGATTTGAACCCAGGACCTCATATCTCTAGACCTGGCTCTCAATTCACTGTGCCACTTAGCTGCCCCCACCAAATGCATTTTATAAAAGCTCTTCATGTTTACATTGCTTCCCAGAAAGTCAGACAGAGACAAAAGAATGTCCAGAGCCAAGGTGGCATAGTAGATAGAGGGCTAGACCTGAAGTCTGGAAGTCCTGAGTTCAAATCCAGCCTTAGGCATTTACTAGTTGGGTTAACATGGGCCAGTCACTTAACCCAGATTGCCTCAGTTTCCTTATCTGTAAAATGTGGATGATAATAATAGCATCTACCTTCCGGGTTTGTTGAAAGGATTAAATGAGATAAAGTTTTAAAGTTCAGTGCCTGGCACATAATAAACTATATAACTGTTTGCTATTATTATTGTTATCACTATTATTATTAGCTGGGGCACACTCTTCCACAACTATTTAGAACATCAATAACAAGAGTAGACACACACAGTGATTGCACCAGAAGAGAGGTATGTATGCACAGAGAGATGCTAGGCTGCCAAGCTGTTTACATACACTTTGTGCCTTTCACAGTCTTGGCTTCCTTTCTCTTCTGGTATCCTCAAGTGTTCCTCCCACACACAAGTCGTGACTCAGTGGTGCTGCCTGGGTCTCTTCCTCTCTATTCCTCAATAGCTGGCACTTTTCTCTGCTCACAGATGTCTCTCCCTGATTGGCTCACTAGGCATAGGATACTGCTTTTCAGAATGCCATGGGGTGTAGGCAGGATCAATACTAAAGCCAGTCAGTAGTTACCATTCTCTAATTCCATTAAATGTGACTAAAGAACTTCACACCTCCTAAAAGGATAATAAAGTATAAAGCCTTTTTCAAGACATTAACACCCCTCTTTTTTTTTTTTTGGTTACCTGCCCTTTGGCTGGGGGGAAATCACTGGGGTTGGGTCTCCCAAAAAAAGTTTTCTACTCTCTCTAGTTAGATTTGGAAGAAATGTCCTAAATTCAGACCAATACAGTAAATGTATGTAGACCAGAAACACCACAGTTAACTAGAACTACACCAATCTTCTACATTTAAATAACTATACAATCAGTAGATAGAGCACTTAGGATCAGGAAGACCTGATTTCAAATCCAGCCTCAGATGCTTATTATCTCTTTG
Organism: Gracilinanus agilis; assembly: GCF_016433145.1. NCBI lineage: Eukaryota > Metazoa > Chordata > Mammalia > Didelphimorphia > Didelphidae > Gracilinanus > Gracilinanus agilis. Next base: position 169,557,130 of record NC_058132.1, read on the forward strand.
ACCCTGTTTGCCTCAGTTTCCTCTGCTGTAAAATAAGCTGGATAAGGAAATGACAAACCACTCCAGCATCTTTACCAAGAAAACCCCAAATAGGGTTACGAATGAGTCAGACTGGACTGCTGAACAACAATGAAGCATTCTGAAGGAGGACCTGGTTGCCTTGGAGGATCAGTTAACAATGAATAATTCAGGAATGTTCTCTATAATTTGCTAAAGAAACAAAGTGAACTAAGTTGTACTTGTAACCTGAGGAACCTCTTTACAAGAGAATCAAGAAATACAATTTGTGACCCTCTTGTGACAACCAAGTCCCCATTTGTGCAAATGATGAATCTTATTAAGAGGTCTCAGAGTCCTGAGTCTAAGCCACACTGCATATTTCCATTGGTCTAGGAACAATGACCATACCTCACACACCACCATTATTATAACTTGGAAGAGTTAAATTCTAATATAAACACCCACTTCATGGGATTGATTTTTCCTTACTTTGTCAAGTTTTAATTATGTAAGATAGGATTATTGGTTCTAGCCCAATAGGAATATGCAGTAGAGATTTGAATAAAGAGACCCCTTAATGAAACTCATTGTTCTCACTAATGGGGTCTTATCTAAAGTTTGTTAACTAATTGTTCCCAAAGCTATAGAAAAAAAAAAACTCACAGAGTTTTTAGAGCTTTCTGGGTATATTAGAGCTAATCTCACCCAATCCTTTCACTTTTTTGCAGTTGAGAAAACTGAGGCCCCAAAGGCCCCCCCAAAAGGCCCTTGTCTTGTCCAAAGTCATTGACTGTGCTAATGGACTAGAAGAACTCTGGTGTTCTGATGGATTTTCCATGACAGCACGCTCTCCTTCTGTACTTTACACACTCTCCCATGTGTGAGAAATTACTTTTTGGAACAGATTTTCTCAAATAATAATAATGCCATAGCCTCCTGACAAATTAAAATGAGTTCCAATGAAAGGAGAGCCTTTGAATATGAATATTGCTGAGACTGATACACCAAGCTGTCCAGACACTCTGCTGGGGCATTCTACAGGCAGTGCTAAACAACAATGTGGGGAATAACCACACTATCAAATATAATCAGATAGATAATTCTTCCATAATGTGGATAAACACTTTATTATTAATGTTTAAAAATTAGGATCTTTGTCAATAATTAACAGTGGCGATGAGAGCTGTCATTTATATAGAACGTTAAGGTTTAGGAAACACTTTTATTTGATCTCCATACCAATCCTAGGTAGAGGTCCTCTTTATTCCCATTTACAAGTGAGGAAAAAAAGAGAAAGAGAGTTAAGTAATTGCCCCTAGGATCGCACAGCTAATAAGTGTCTAGGTGACGATTTGAACCGTCTTCTTATAACAGTATGAATAGGGGTAAGCTAGGTGGCTCATTGGATTGAGAGCTAGGTCTAGAAATGTGACGTTCTGGATTCAAAACTGGACAAGTCTCTTAAACCCCATTACCTGGCCCTTTTTCCTCTTATGCCTTAGAACCAATATGCCATATTGGTTCCAACATGAAAGAGAAGTATTTTTAATTTTTTAAAATTTTCTTAAAGACAATATCAATAACATACTATTTTGATACTATTATATTTCTTTTGGTCTTTAGGTTATCATTTTAAACACACTGTCTTTGAGGTAGGATTTGATTAGTTTTTAAGTTCAGTCGCTCATGATGTCTATTATATGAAAATGCCTTAACTTTGGGAACCGACATAAAGAGAACATGTTTATATTGATGTCTTCCACTTATTAACTGTTACAAGAAACTACGGTTTCTTCATTCTGCCTTAGATTCTCCCAGCCCAGTTTACGAACACTTAATGCCTTTTGAATAGCTGGGGCTGAAACAAATTGACCAACTGGTTACCAGCCTTCTAGTGGTTATTGTCTCGAAAATTAATTAGGCCTTTACATAATTCTGTTCTATCAACTATGTATTCATTTAGTGCTTACTCAGTGAAAAAAGCATTCTAATTCTCAAGACTTCAAAATACAGTCCTTTGGCTAGCCTTTCTAGATGTATTTCAAACATAGTAAGTCTTTGATAGTTTGTAGTCCACTGACATTGAATTCAAGAATGCAAGGTCACCTCCATTGCATAATGCATGAAAGTAGAACCTTTTGGGGGACAGAATAAAAATAATAACTTAAAGTACAAACTTTTAAAATTGGAAAATGTGTGAGAAATTGCCCTTGAAACCAATAAAATAATACTATGAGGAAAAATAGAGTATCCTTTCAGAATGCATACAGAAGTGGAACAGAATTTAAGTAATTTGGATGCTTAATAGGTTGTAATTAGAGGACAACATAAGACCCTGACCAAGCAATTAGCCACAAGGATCCTTCATACCCAGAATATTTGTGAAGCTAGAATTGACTATTACCTAAATTTGATTCAAGTACCTCTGTGAATAAAGCTAAAGATTTTGTGATGGCAACATTAGAAATGGCTTTAGAGAGTCTTCCTACATTCTCCTTTGTCCTGCTTTGATTCTATTATCTTTCTTTTGGCCTTTTGGTTACCATTTTGAACACAATGTCTTTGAGAGGTGTTTTGCTTGATTTATAAGCTCAGTAACCCGTGATGTCTTTTATATGAAAATGTCTTAACTGTGGGAAACAAGACAGAAGAACAAATTCTTTTATGGAAAAGTACTTTTTCTGACTATAAATTAGGCCAGATGCCAGGTAAGCAGAAATGGGAATACTCTTCCAGAGCTCCTAATATTGATGGAAATAGGAACTTCCAAGAATATCAGAGCAGATTTTCTGTAACTGAGAATTGTTTATGATTTAAAAGATAGAGGAGAATCTATCTCTAAGGTCATTTTTTCAGTTGATATATTTTATTTTGACTACCTTGCATACTGTCTTATTTTTAATAACCTACTGAGACTAAACTGCTTCCCTAAATATGAGTATTTTGACATCTCAGTCAAGCTAAATTTAATTTTTTAAAATTGGATAGAGTTCACCCGAGAAGAAAGAATAGATCCTCAATATTTGTAGACTTCTTCTTTACTATTCTCTCATCTTCCTATTATCCATGAACTACTTTTTATCCTGAAAAAAAAAATCCACTGTCTCTCAAGTGGAATTCCTCTATCACTCCTGTCTTTCAGATTCTTAGGAAAAACAGTCTACACTCACTGTCTCCACTTCACATCCCATTCATTTCTCAACCCTTTGCAATCCGGCTTCTAACTTCATCAGTCAAATGAAACTGCTCTTCCTGAAGTTATTGTCTCTTGATTGTCTCTTGATTGTCTCTTGATTGTCAGATCTGATTGACTTCTTTTCTCAGCACTCAATTCTTCTTGACTTCTTTTTAATATTTGACTTCCTCTCTCTCTTTTCTGTCTGTCTCTGTCTCTCTACCTCTCACTCTCTCTGTCTCTGTCTCTTGGTCTCTTTCTCTCCCTCTGTCTCTTTGTATCTCTGTCTCTCTCCTTTTTATACCTTTTTACTTAAACTACTCTAATAACCTCCTAACTGATTTCTTTTCCTTGTTTCTCTACTCCAAAATATCCTCCAAACATAGTGAAATGTTTTTACCTGAAGTGTAAGTCTGACCATGTTCTTCTCTCTACCCACTATGCCACAAATTCCAGTGACTCCCTATCACTCCTGAGACGTAAGTTCTCAAAGTGAATTGTTTCAAAGATTCCATTGGTGTCCTGATTAAGCCTATGGACCCCTTTCTCATTAGAGTGTCAGTTCCTTGAGGAGAGAAACTTCTTTTTGCCTCTTTTTGTACCACCAGTGCTTGGCAAAGTGCCTGATACATATTAGTGATTAAATAAATATTTCTCGATTGATTGATTCTCATACAAATGATTTTAAATGAATAAAATATATACTTATAAGTCACTGATTATATTGAAATGGAGCTGTCAGAATATTTTAAAACACACACACATAAATTCATAATCTCAGGTTAAGAACCCCTCTCTAGGATCAAATAAAAACTCTTCTGTTTGACTTTAAAAAAACACACCTCTTAGCAACTTCCATCATAGAATACAGTACTGTGTATTAGTTCCAAAGAAGAATGCAATGGGGGTTAAGTAGCCTACTCAGAGTCACAGAATTAAGATATGTTTGAGGTCAGATTTGAACCTAGGACCTCTTGTCTCTATGTCCAACACTCTATCCATGGAGTCACCTGGATTCCTCCTTTTGTTTGACTCTTAAAGCCTATTATAACTTGATGCCACTTTCCCTTTCAAGCCTCCCCTTCCTCTATTTTGTTAATAACAACAATAAGAAGAAACCCATACTATAAAGGCTTATGCTTTGCAGTGTCCTTTACGTAGGCTGTCTTATTTGAATCAAACTGGAGATCCTTGCTATTCTCATACTTCATTCTCTCTACCTATTATAGGCAGCTAGGTTTGAACAGTAGATAAAGCATTGGGCCTGGGGTCAGGAAGATTTGATTTCAAATACTGACAAGTCAGATACTTACTTGGTGTGTGACCCTAGATAAGTCATTTAAATTCTGTCTATCTCTTTTCCTCAACTCCAAAATGGGTATCATAATAAGATTTAACTCGGGGTTATTGTAAGGATCATATGAAATAATATTTCTAAATAAATAATATTTCTAAAATACTTGCCACATATATAAATGCTAGCTAGTTATTATTATTTCCCCTGTTTTCATGACTTTGTACTTCCTACCCCTCATGCTTGGATTGCTGTCTCTTATCCTAATAATAACTAACAATTATATCTTACCTACTGTGTGCCAAGCACTATGCTGAACACTTTTAAAATACCATCTCATTTTATCTCCACAACAACCCTGAGAGCTACTATTATTATCCCAATTTTAGAGATGAAGAAACTGAGATAAACAGAGGTCTAAATGACTTGCCCAAAGTCACAGAGCTAGTAAGTATCAGATGCTGGATTTGAACTCACATCATCCTCATTCCAGGGTCATCACACTATCTATTGTATCACCAGCTACCCTAACCTCTGCCTCTTAGAATTTCTAGTTTTCTTTAAAACTCAGCTTACGCATCCCTGCATTAAGGGTCTTTTCTCATCTATCCAAGTCCAAGTGGCTTATATTTATTTTATTAATCCTTGTTTAGCTACATGTTATCTCTCTTTCATTTAATGTAAACTCCTTGAAGATTTATTTTATTAATCCTTATTTAGCTACATGTTATCTCTCCTCCATTTAATGTAAAGTCCTTGAAGGCAAGAATTATTTATTTTTGTCTTTGTATCTCTAGTGCCCAGTACAATGCCTGCACATAGTAGGTGTGTTATAATTGCTTATTGATAGATGTCTCCACTCCCATCCCTGTGGCTCTCTGTGTGTAGCTTTCCCCTCTCCTCTGACTTTCTGCCCTCATCTCTATCCTTCGAGCCCTTCTCCAGAGTGGAGTGAGCACAGCTCTAGTTGATCATATGCAAAGGCAACACACATCCTTGAGGTCATCCCCACAATTCTTTGTGGGCATCATCTCTAGGCGTTATAGTGATAGAGTTTTATCTGCTGTGATTGATATTTCTGTTCTTCATCTCTTCCATGAAAGATTGTACTAAACGGCTTCTGAGGTACTTTTAAGTCCTAGAGCTATGATCCCACATTTGTGACATTTAGATCGAAGTGGCAGGAGGGGAACAGCAAGTAATAAAAATTGTTATTGAAATATTTTTATCCCAATATCAATCCTTTTTCTAACCCTACCCTGCTCCCCAGAGAGACATTCTATATAGCAAATTATTTTTTTTGTTTTTTTTTCTTAAAGAAGGGAGGGAAATATTAGGAGAAATGTTCAGGGAAACTGAGTAATACATAAAAAAGTCTGAAAATATATGCAGTGTTTCTCAATTGTTGAGTACTGCAAAGAATTAGAGTAGGAATATCTTCTCATCTCTCTTCTTTGGAGCCATCTTTGTTTCTGGTCATTTTGAAACATTAACTTTTGGTTGCTTTTTGGTGGTTCTTTTCATTTACCTTGTTTTCCTGACCCTAAAGTCTTAGTCTTTCCTAAGTGGAAGAAATGAGGCATCGTTAGTCCATCTTGTCTTTTTTTAACCATAGGTATTCATCAAAGTGCTAGATAACAATGATAATGGCCCTGAGTTCTCTCAGCCAAGTTATGAAGTCACAATTTCAGAGGATGTCCTGCCAGACACTGAGATATTACAAGTTGAGGCGACAGACAGAGATGAAAAACACAAACTGAGCTACACAATCCACAGCAGTATTGACTCAGTAAGCATGAGGAAATTCCGGATCGATGCCAGCACCGGAGTTCTGTACATTGCTGAGAGGCTAGACCATGAGGCCCAGGACAAGCACATTCTTAATATAATGGTAAGAAGAACTATTTATTTGGTCTCCAAGCAGGATCATTAGCTATTCAAAGCATGTGCCTTAGCCTTCAGATGTGTAAAGAAACTCAGTTTTAGTAAGCAGTTGTAAATTTAATCTGTTCACAATTGATTGTGCATTTATATTTTTGCCTTTTTATTTAGGAGAAGAATTATTATCACTAGAAAGCAACTATACATTTTTTTTAAACCGAAATGCAGAGAAAGTCCCACAAATAACAAATGCTGAAGAGATGTTGAAAAGGAAAAGAATAGTTTCTATTTTTATAATTCTCTTCATGCCTGATGTTGGGGGCAGCCCTTAGAGGATTCCATGGAAAAGTTTAGAGATTCTATGAGAAGTTAATCACAAGAATAATCACTTCCTTGATCTACACTATGCACAGTCCTTGGGAGTTCAACAGACTTATGTATTGCTGACTGTGCTTATGTAGGACTCATCAATAAATATTTACATGCAAAATAGATTTCAACTAGATTTCAAAACACACCGAAATCTGCAGTGAGAATTAATTATGAGTTTAAGTTCATGGGATCCCTAAGTCATAGGAGAGAAGTGACCCCAATTTTGAAATAGAGGTTGATTCATTTGGATAATGACAACCTCAAGATTACTTATTATCAGCCTTTTTTTTTTGATTTGAGTAAATTGGAGTTTGGAAAAATCAAATAATTTATCTCAGATCTTACAACCAATAAGGGGCAGAGCTAAGACAGACCCAAACTCATTCCAGTCTTCTGACCCCAAGTCCATTGTTTTCCCTACCACCCCGATACTACTTAGCCATGAATAAAATCAGAAATAAGGTCTTTGTCTTTTCATTCATCACAAAGGCATTTATACACCTGATTTACAGTCATTGTTTCTTCTTGTTTTCCTGAAGGTCAGAGATCAGGAATTTCCTTATCGGAGAAATTTGGCCCGAGTCATTGTGCATGTAGAAGATGCCAATGATCACAGCCCCTATTTTACCAGCCCACTCTATGAAGCATCTGTATTTGAATCTGCAGCCTTGGGATCAGCTGTTCTGCAAGTGACTGCTCTGGATAAAGACCGGGGAGAAAATGCAGAACTCCTCTATACCATAGAAGCAGGTGAGAATTCTACTAGGATCAGACTGCAGCTCAGTGCCTGGTGTGAACTCATCCCCAAGTTAATTAATCTGGAGATAGCCACACAAGATCCCTAAATTCATCCTCTAGCCAGACTGTTCAGTACAATCCAACAAATATTTATTAAGTTCCTACTCCGTGCATGAATCGAGGGGCTACAAAGACAAAACCGTCTCCCGGGGAAGTACAGTATGAACACAGTACACTGTCTCCTTTCTTGGGTGACAATAGTAATGCCTGAAAACCTAGTGGTTCAGGATTTTATAGAGGAAAAACATGCCTTGATTTTATCCAATCTTCATGTTTTTTCTTGTTCGGAGAAGATACAGAAAAGGTGGGCAAAATTCAAAGACTTTTCTTACCTTCAAGTAACCAGGTCAAAGACTCAACCCATAATAAATAGAATATCATCATCCCCATCTGACAACTGTTAAATGCCTTCTTTACACTGATTCATGGGCATCTTTATATTTAGTTAACTGTGAGATAGAAAGAGTTAAAGGGTTATGGAGCTTAGAACCTTCTTAGACTGTCAGATAAATACAGGATATTAGTCTCCCAGGCCATCGATTTAATCCTCTTTCTCTCCCTTCCTTCCCTTCTCTCTGTCTCTGTCTCTGTCCCTCTGTCTCTGTCTCTGTCTCTGTCTCTCTGTCTCTCTTGCTCTTGCTCTCTCTGGCTCTGTGTCTGTGTCTCTGTCTCTTTGTCTGTCTGTGTGCCTCTCTGTCTCTGTCTCTCTCAATCTCTCTGTCTCTCTGTCTCTGTCTCTCTCTGTCTCTCTCTCTCTCTCT
>NC_058132.1:169565415-169580347 GCF_016433145.1 Gracilinanus agilis
TCTCTCTCTCTCTCTCTCTCTCTCTCTCTCTCTCTCTCTATATATATATATATATATATATATACACACACACATATATATACACACATGAATATGTTTGTATACTTATGTACATGTCTGTATATACATGTATACATATTCAAATATGCATTTATATGTATATATATTTCTGTATCTACATATATACACCCACACATACCTATATATGTACTTGTATATATGTGTATATATATATATTCTTTGCATATGTATATGTCTCTATGTGCATATACATCTATATTAGCCTTACCTCCATAAGGTAAAACCAGTGGCTTAAAGATGAGAACATGAAATCATTTTTTGACAAAAGAGATGACGTGGCCATGCCAGGAGTGGTCTCAGAAAACAAAAATGGCAATCTCCTTTTTTTCTGCTATATTTTGCTTTCAATTTTTTCTGTCTTTTTTTTCTCCCTAAATATTCAAGCCACATATTTTCTGAAATGTTCTGTAACATTATGCCTGTTACAGAAGATGCCAAATGTGATCTCTTCATGCCAGTGGCAGGGAGGTTTCTTTCCTTTAATTTAAGTGTGAAGCACTTCCATGAATGGTTACAATTAAAATATGAATGTTTCAGTGACAGCTTTGGACTAGAAAATATTAGGGAAAGGTGAAAAAACCAACAACTTCCTTGAAAAGAGACTCTTACTCATTTGTGATTGGGGAAATGTACTTAGTGTATTGTAATAGGCTACTGCCAGGTTTTGATAGCTTGGCTAAGGACCTGAGGAAGAGGGCTTGAATTTGGGGTCTCACAACTGTTCCAGAGATGTGTTCAGGATACCAGGAACCAACTCCTGCACAGCTGATGATCCAACGTAACCAGGTAGGGAGAGATGTCTGCAAACTGTCCACCAGATCACAGGCCTCTCCACTACTCAGAGTTGACTTGCAGGATTGATGTCTTCTGCCTTCACAACCTTCACCACTCTCCAAGATCCCAGGTCAAAAGGGACTGCTGATTGTACATCTGCTCCAAACCCCTCACAAACAGCAATGTCTGTTGCTCAGCTCTCTCCTCCCTACCCCCTGCATTCTATTCAGAATGTCCATGACTTCCAGCAAAGGCTTTCCCTAACATGCTTACACAAATCTGCTTTTAAACTTTTACAGCCTCTACCTATTACAGTTTTAAGTACCAAATTGTGCCTGATACTTCACTTAGTTCTTTACCAAGAAAGCTAGACTTTATTATACCAGGTTTGTGCCCTCTAATAACATACTTCAGGTTAGGTTTCAATAGAGACCTTAGAAATCACCTATAGTGGGGCAGCTGGGTGGCTCAGGGGTTTGAGACCCTCCCAGCTTGACCCTGGGCAAGTCACTTGACCCCCATTGCCTAGCCCTTACCACTATTCTGCCTTGGAACCAATATACAGTATTGACTCTAAGACAGAAGGTAAGGATTAAAAAAAAAAGTCACCTACATCAGCCTCTTCCAATGGGAAATCTTTCTTTTTTGTTGATTATTTATATCTTTATATCCCCGGAATCCAAGCACAGTACCTGACACGTAGTAAGCCATTAATGGTTCTTAATTATTGATTGATCCAACCCCTGATAAATATTCTTTTTTCAAATTTGTTTTTAATTTTTTTCCATTTTTTTCCATGGTTACATGCTTGTTGTTGTCTCCCTCTCCTCTTTCCTCCCCTGTCCCAGAGTTGACAAGCAATTTCACTGAGTTATACATATATTCTGATAAATATTCTTTTTTAAAATCTTCCCTTAAACTATTATTGAAATATTTTGGTTTTATATCACTTTCCTTTCAAACATATCATTCCCTAAAGAGCCATCCCTTATAATAAATAAAAAAGGTAGAGAAGAAGAAACACTTTTTTGATCCTTCTAATAAAATCTTGGAGCTCATTGCTTTTCAAAGGAGTCCATCCCATCTTGGGACAACTCTAATTGTTATAAAATTCTTCCATCTTTTCCACTGTGGTCAGCCTCCTTGGAACTCCCATCCAGTGGTCCTGAATCTGAAGCTACTTGGAACAAAACTAATTCTTCTTTGCACCTTAAGCATTGGAAGATAGCTGTCTTGTGTTCCCACTCCCTCCTGTAGAAGTCTTTTCTCTACAATGGCACCTTCGTATTTCAAGGATTTGTCTCCCTATAATTTCCCAGGGCAGCTGGGTGGTACTGGGGAGGTGCCTGCCCTAAAATACTCTTCTTTATAAGTACCAATCTCACTTAGGACACTTACTAGTTTTGTGACCTTGGACAAGTCACTTAACCCTGTTTCCTTCAGTTTCTTCATCTATAAAATGAAGTATAGAAGGAAATGGCAAAAACACTCCAGTATCTTTGCTAAAAAAACAATCCCATATGAGACTTAAAATGACTGAACAACAACACCACCATCCTTATTCAACTTCCTCTGAATGTTTTATCAGTTTATCAAATGCCTTTCATAATATCAAAACCAGTGCTACTCAGATTTTTACTGTATTTTCAGTTTTACACTGTGAAGAGAAATTATTCTTGTCTTCCTGCTGAGATGCAAACATATCTTACAAAATTACTACATTATCTTAAAAATTATTATCATAATAAATATTTATTTAGTAATTTAAGGTTTGCAGAGCACTTTACAAAAAAAAATGTATGGATCCTCAGAACAACAGAAATTGTTATTCCCATTTTATGAATAAAGAATCTGAGCCTGGAAGAGTTAACATGACTTGTCTAAGGTCACACAGTGACTAAGTTTCTGAAGTATTATTTGAATTCAGGTCTTTTTGTCTCCTGAGTCCAAGGTACTATCCATTGACTCGAAATGCCTCTTTTCACAAATACCTCTCAGTGAGACACTTGCCTTAATCAGATAGGCAGTGTTGCTTAGTGAGCAGAGTGCCATTCCAGGAGTCAGAAATATCGGGGTTCAAAGGGTGTTTTTGTTCATTCTGAGTGTAATCACTAAACCTCTCAATGCTCCCACAGCAACTCTTTAAAACAATAAATTATATAGAAGTAGATTGAGTAAATTACAGATTTTTAACTAATTGAACATTTTGAAAGCCTACATAAGGCATTGATCCTTGGCAGTGTGTAGTCAAGATCATAATCTACCTTTGTTTTGGACTGAAAAATAAGATATCACTCATCTAGAAGACCTGATTATCCAAAGTGCACATTCTAGACCCGAGTCAAATGATTTTCCCACACGAAATGTTCTCTGCTATGGAAAATAAGGTTTTTGCACTTAGAAATAGAGTTTAGATGATCATTACCAGCTAGGGACAAAAGAAGATCTCAATAAATGCTTTAGTCATTATGCCTTTATTAAGGAAAATAAAAAAAAATTTTTCTAGTCAATAAGTCTCTTCCTAGAAGATTCACTGTCTTTGCTCGGCATTTTTATAGCCAGATCTATTTTATATCTGCCCTCTGTGGTCTTGAACCTGCCTTAATGGTCTTGACATTTAGTAAATTGTCTATATATGTCTCCCATCATGCACTACCTCAGAAAGAATAAAAAATATTTAACTACTAAGAAGTGTAATTTTTAATTTAAGGAATCTAGGTCTGTGAGAGAGTGGGTTGTTAGAGAAATGGCAGGATGCCTGATAAGAAGAGGAAAAACATATGATTAGAGATGCTTCCTCCCACCAGCTACCTTTTCAAGATCTATGCCACCTACCTCTTTTCATTACACACTCCAGGTTTTATCTCCTAGCTGTAGTTACAGTCACTTTCATCTGAATCTCTGTCTGCTCTCCAAACTTCAAACTCCTGTTTGTTTCAAAGCTCTGAACTTTCACAGTATGATTGTTGACAGCTCTTCCAATTCTAAATGTGTCAAAATGTGGCTCCTCGTTTCTCTGATCCATAAATACTCTAAACACAAAGTTGCTAATTTTAATTACTGAATTCAGAATGTACTCATATTTCATCATTCACAAGAAATCCTTTTGACCCTTCTAAGGTTAGAATATCATAGGTCAAAGTGAGGGTTTCATTTCTTTATTTAATTTTTGGGTTGAGCTGGAGTGATCCTTAACAATTTATGTAATAAGCTATGACTTAAAGTCAATTCTTGCCAGTTGAAATAGCCTGAATATAACCAGTCACACAAATTAGAGGTTCATCCATGAGAAAATACATCACAGTCTAGGTGGGGAAAAACCTGCCCAATTCACTTTATAGAATGTTTTCATTTGGAATGTGAAAAAAAATCCCTATGATGTTCTGTGACTCCTCATTAACATATGCTATATTCATATTTCAAATGAAGATATTTTTTCTCCTGTTTTATATGTATGCTCTATGATTGAACTATACCTTTCCACAGAAGAATAGAGAGAAAAAAAATTTTCATCCTAGCAGAAAAATTCTCCCTTCAACTCATTACATTGTCTAGTGCAAATGTGTCTAACGCACCAATTTCTTTAACCCATGGTGGGCTATTTGTTTAATCCCAGATTGACAATTACATTTTGGAAAACTTAAAATAAATTACAAATAATCAAAGAAGCATTTCTCATTAAAATCGAAATAAATGAGTTCAAGTGCTTCATTTGGCTTGTTCTGTTGCCCTATGATATCTTTTAAGAAAATAATATTCATAAAAAAAGTGTTTGTCAAACAAGTGTAAATAGTTTTTTCTAATTTCTATCTTTCAGGAAACACTGGAAACACATTTAAGATTGAACCCATCTTGGGCATCATTACTGTATCAAAAGAACCAGATATGACGACAATGGGGCAGTTTGTTTTGTCCATAAAAGTCACTGATCAGGGCTCCCCACCGATGTCTGCCACTGCCATCGTTCGCATCTCTGTTACCATGTCAGATAATTCTCACCCCAAGTTCACTCAGAAAGACTACCAAGCAGAAGTGAACGAAAATGTCGACATTGGGACATCAGTCATTTTAATCTCTGCCATCAGTCAATCTACCGTAATTTATGAAGTGAAAGATGGAAATATCGAAGGGATCTTTACCATAAACCCATATTCTGGTGTGATAACCAATCAAAAGGCCCTTGATTACGAACGTATTTCCTCTTATCAACTCATCATCCAAGCTACCAACATGGCAGGGATGGCATCCAATGCCACAGTTAATATTCAAATTGTTGACGAAAATGATAATCCCCCCATTTTCCTTTTCTCTCAGTACTCAGGCAGCCTCAGCGAAGTTGCCCCCATAAACAGCATCGTCCGTAGCTTAGGCAACAATCCATTGGTGATTCGAGCCACAGATGCTGATAGTAATCAGAATGCTTTGCTGGTGTATCAGATTGTTGAGTCCACTGCAAAGAAGTTTTTCACTGTGGACTCCAGCACGGGCGCCATCCGAACAATCGCCAGCTTGGACCATGAAACCATTGCCCATTTCCATTTCCACGTTCACGTGAGAGACAGTGGTAACCCCCAGCTGACTGCAGAGAGCCCAGCCGAGGTCAATATTGAGGTGACGGATGTGAATGATAATCCTCCAGTTTTCACGCAGGCAGTGTTTGAGACGGTCTTACTTCTACCCACTTACGTTGGGGTGGAGATTCTGAAAGTCCAAGCAACCGATCCTGACTCAGACGTGCCGGCTGAACTAGCATACAGTCTGATGGAAGGCAACTTGGACCATTTTTTAATTGATTCCAATAGTGGGGTGCTCTCCATAAAAAATAGCAGCCTTTCCAAAGATCATTATATGCTCATAGTTAGAGTGTCAGATGGTAAGTTTTATGGTACTGCCATGGTGACCATCATGGTGAAAGAAGCCATGGACAGTGGTCTCCATTTCACACAGAGTTTTTACTTTGCTTCAATCTCAGAAAACAGTACCAACATCACCAAAGTAGCCATTGTCAATGCAATTGGAAATCGCCTTAATGAACCTTTAAAATATAGCATATTGAATCCAGGAAACAAGTTCAAAATAAAATCTACCTCCGGGGTCATCCAGACAACTGGTGTCCCCTTCGACCGTGAAGAACAAGAGTTGTACGAGCTGGTGGTAGAAGCCAGTCGGGAGTTAGACCATCTGCGTGTGGCCAGGGTGGTCGTCAGGGTGAACATTGAAGACATCAATGACAACTCTCCAGTTTTTGTGGGGCTCCCTTACTATGCTGCTGTGCAGGTGGATGCTGAACCTGGGACTCTCATCTACCGGGTCACTGCTCTTGACAGAGACAAAGGTGCCAACGGGGAAGTGACCTACACCCTTCAAGAGGACTACGGCCACTTTGAAATTAACCCAGAATCAGGGAGTGTCTTTTTAAAAGAAGCCTTCAATTCTGACTTATCCAACATTGAGTATGGAGTCATCATCCTTGCCAAAGATGGCGGCAAGCCCGCGTTGTCCGCATCCGTGGAGCTTCCCATCACTATCGTCAACAAAGCGATGCCCGTATTCGACAAACCTTTTTATACGACTTCCATCAATGAGGATGTCGAAATGCACACTCCCATCCTCAGCATCAATGCCACCAGCCCAGAAGGACAAGGAATCATTTACATCATCGTGGATGGGGATCCTTACAACCAGTTCAACATTGACTTTGACACCGGAGTTCTGAATGTCATCAGCCCACTGGACTATGAAGTAACACCTGTTTTTAAACTGACGGTGAGGGCCAGTGATGCTCTCACTGGTGCCAGGGCTGAGGTCACTGTCGACTTGCTAGTTAATGATGTAAATGATAATCCCCCCATATTTGATCAACCCACCTACAACGCAACCTTGTCGGAAGCCTCTCTCATCGGCACGCCTGTTTTGCAAGTGGTCGCTTCCGATGCAGATTCAGAAAACAATAAAATTGTGCAATACCAGATTGTCCAGGATACCTATAATAGTACTGATTATTTTCACATAGATAGCACAAGTGGCTTAATCTTGACAGCTCGCATGTTAGATCATGAATCAGTACAACAATCCACTTTAAAAGTCAGGGCAACAGATAATGGATTCCCGCCAATGAGCAGCGAGGTACTTGTTAATATTTATGTGACCGACATGAATGACAACCCTCCGGTTTTTAACCAGCTGATTTATGAATCCTACGTGAGTGAATTAGCCCCACGGGGCCATTTTGTGACCTGTGTCCAAGCTTCTGATGCCGACAGCTCTGATTTTGACCGGCTGGAATATAGCATTTTATCTGGGAATGATCGAACGAGTTTTCTGATGGACAGCAAGAGCGGTATCATCACCCTGTCCAACCACCGGAAGCAGAGAATGGAGCCTCTGTATAGTTTAAACGTGTCTGTCTCTGACGGGTTGTTCACTAGCACAGCACAGGTGCATATCAGGATACTCGGTGCTAATTTATACAGTCCTGCCTTTTCACAAAGCACCTATGTTGCTGAAGTGAGGGAGAATGCTGCTCCAGGGACAAAGGTCATTCATGTCAGAGCGACCGATGGGGATCCAGGCATCTATGGACAGATCAGCTATGCTATTATCAATGACTTTGCTAAGGACCGATTCTTGATAGACAACAATGGGCAAGTCATCACCACAGAAAGGCTGGATCGGGAAAGCCCAATGGAAGGGGACATCAGTATTTTCTTGAGGGCTTTAGATGACGGAGGGAGAACAACCTTCTGTACCGTGAGGGTGATCGTCGTGGATGAAAATGATAACGCTCCCCAATTTTTGACAGTAGAATATAGAGCTAGCGTCCGAGCCGATGTTGGAAGAGGTCACTTGGTGACCCAGGTGCAAGCCATCGACCCAGATGATGGAGTGAATTCAAGGATTACTTATTCGCTCTACAGCGAGGCCTCTGTCTCGGTAGCAGATCTTCTTGAAATTGACCCTGACAATGGCTGGATGGTCACAAAAAGTAATTTTCACCAGTTGAAAAACACCGTCTTGTCATTTTTTGTCAAAGCGGTCGATGGTGGTATCCCAGTAAAGCACTCCCTCATTCCTGTCTATATTCACGTCTTGCCTCCTGAAATACTCTTACCTTCCTTCACCCAGCCCCAATATTCCTTTGCTCTTCCAGAAGATACCGTCATTGGAAGCACAGTGGATTCTCTCAGGATTTTGCCTAGTCAGAATGTTGTGTTTAGTACCGTTAATGGCGAACGACCTGAAAATAACAAAGGTGGAGTCTTCATCATTGAGCAGGACACTGGCACCATCAAACTGGACAAGCGCCTGGACCGCGAAATGACCCCTGCTTTTCACTTTAAGGTAGCGGCCACCATTCCCTTGGACAAAGTGGACATTGTGTTTACTGTTGACATAGAGATCAAGGTCCTCGATCTAAATGATAACAAACCATTCTTTGATGCTTCAAGCTATGAAGCCATCATAATGGAGGGAATGCCTGTGGGGACCAGACTCATTCAGGTGAAGGCTATTGATAAAGATTGGGGTGCCAACGGACAGGTCACTTATGCCCTCCACTCTGATTCCAATGCCGAGAAGGTCATGGAAGTGTTCAGCATCGACACGAACACTGGCTGGATCAGCACCTTGAAAGACTTGGACCACGAGAGGGATCCCACTTTCACTTTCTCAGTGCTGGCCTCAGACCTTGGAGAAGCCTTCTCCCTGTCTTCCACAACCCTGGTGTCAGTCACCGTCACAGATATAAATGACAATGCACCTGTCTTTGGCCACGAAGTCTACCGAGAGCACGTGAAGGAAAGCGATCCTCCAGGGGAAGTGGTAGCCCTCCTCAGCACCTGGGACGAAGACACATCGGACATCAATCGGCAAGTGAGCTATCACATTACAGGTCAGTCCCCCTATCGCCTATTTCCATTATTTGTGTAGCTGTCTGGAAAAGGGGTAGAATGTGGAAGGTGGTGGATGGGGGAAGGAGGAGAACTCAGTTCAAATATCTTCTCAGTGCAGAAACTCTAGGCTGAGTTCTAGGGAGACAGGGATCAGGTCTTACTCCCAGGGAACTTATATTTTTATAGGTGAGAAGATTAGCTTTGTCAAAGGGCCAGTACTATTGGAAATTATACATCCTCTGGATATCCTTTTTCTTTTCCTCACTAGATTATTTATTTTTGATAATTCACCTGTTTTGAGTGAGTTTGTTGTGGTTTGTTTTGTTTTGTTTTTTTGAAGGGGGAAAAGAACTTAAAGAAATAAAACTAGGACCCATATATACACTGACACACCCCAAAACTTACCAGATTAAATATACTGTGCTGTTCAAATGGTTTGGCAGGAAAAACAAATAACAGAATAATTCTATAAAAATTAAAATGAATACATAATAATAACTTCAAATATTATGTTTTTTAAAGATTTATTAGTAATCACTAAGAGTAAAGGAATAAAAAGGTAACAAAATAAAACCACGTGCCCAAGCTGATCTACCTGTTCAAAAGTCCCACATTCACAGCTGTCCTCATAGGAAGGAGAGAGCCCTAGCCATGGAAGACCACCCGATTTATCCCCTGTCTACATCAGCACATAACAATAAGAAGTCAGTGAGCTCCAGGGAAATGTAGTTCAAAGTCACAAAATTTAAACCAATTACACAATTCTCAGCTAGAGAAAATAAGCACTGCCTTTTGAAATATCGTGGTTTATCATTAAATCTTCCCATCATTACTAGACCAGTGAAAAACAAATTGTCACAATCCCAGAAAACATTTCTGTAGAGAGAAAAAACATGGACATTAATATTTGACCTGCAATAGAAGACTAAGATTAAGGAAGACCAGGAAAAGTCTCTTAGAAGATGAAACTTTAGCTTTGAGACTAGAAGGAAACCAGGAGAAAGAGAGAAGGAGGACAGCCAGCATTCCGGACATGAGAGACAACCAATAAAAAGACTTCTGTCAGCTGATGAAGCGTTTTGTTTAATCTCCAGAACACCCATGTCACTGGATCACAGAGTAGGTACAGGAGAATAAGGTATAAAAAGATTAGAAAAATAGGTCGCACAAATATTATCTGTTTTATAAGCTGATCTATTTATAAGCTTATGAAATAGTAAGAGAGGATTTAAATTGAGGCCTTTTGATTCTAAGTCAGGAACTTTATCCACTATGTGAATGGTTCTCAAATTTTTTTTGTCTCAGGACCCCTTTATGTTCTTAAAAATTGTTGAGGGCTCCAAAGAGCTTTTATTCATCATGGATTATAAATATCAACATTTCCCATAAAAGAAAAATTTTAAATCCATCAATAAATTTAAAAAATATTTATCAGTTTAAAAATAACATCATTATATTATAGCATAAAATGTATTTTATGAAAAGAAAACTATTTTCCAAAACTAAAAAATGTATTGAGAAAAGTGGCATTTAGTTTTGCAAATCTCTTTAATGTCTGGCTTAATAGAAGGCAGCTGGATTCTTATGTTTGCTTCTCCATTCAATCTGTTGCAATATGTTGTTTTGGTTTAAGTATATAAAGAAAATCCAGCCCCACATAGATTTGTAGTTGGAAAAGGGAGGAGTATTTAAAATAGGCAAATAACATCTTAGTATTATTACAACAATAGTTTTGATCTCACAGACTCCCCAGGAAATTCTCAGAGACCCAGGAGATCCTGGGCCACACTTTGAGAACCATCACACTACCTGCCTTTCCTGGCATGAGCATCATTAGATTAGCAAATGGGTGAAGCTAATAAGGGGACAGTTGCCAGGGGAAAATGAACCTTTAATGAATGGTGAACAGGCCTCCTAAAAATTGTTTTGAGGGTTTTCAGGTCAATATTTTGATGTTGTGACATTCGGAGGCAAGACTTAAGAAAAGTGACAAAAGATTTTAAAGAATCCATCAATACTAGTAGTCAGGTTGCTTCCTTTTAGAAAAACTTCATTATTCAGAGAGAAAAAGGAATTAATTAGACTGCCCTTAGGACATGGAATCTGCTTAAGTATGTTAGTGGAAAAGTTAATTAATCACTACTGAATAAGAGCTGCAGCAGGGCATACATATGAGCGCTAGCAAAAGGTACCTTCCATTTCCCCATTTTCCTTCCTTTTGCCTCCATGAGACTGTTTTCCTTGACAGTGTTTTCTGTTTAAGTCTCATTATGCATTTTAGACTTTATCACATACTGTCAGCCCTCCATCTGTAAAATGTACATTCCTGCAATAGAGGAATGAAGGATAACAGGAAGGAAGAGAAGAGACGTGTGGATCATCTTTGATTTATAAGTTTTCACTTTTATTATCGAAGCCTTGTAGACATTCCAAGGAACTCTTTTTCATTAGGAAGACTCAAGTTAAATATGCCTTTCTAATTATTTATGCCTTTTCCCTGAAATCCCAGTGATTTAAAGGGCCCATACACTATCCCATCAACTCTACTCAAGTGGAGAACACACAGTAGCTTAAAGCAACAATTACTATTGGCAATGCCACCACCAGCTGACATTAATTAGATTTTACTCTTCCTTCTTACATAGCAGTTGGTTGCACACAACTTGGCCAGAGTGCTCCAGATTAACAAAACGTTATTAATCATTTTCTAGAGCAACAAAACAGTTGAGACCTGGACAAAAACAATTTAATGCCATAGAAGGGTTAAATTCGTGCATGTCAAAATAATCAGAGGAAGCATAATTGGATTTTAGGGGAGAGCAAGGGCCCATCCTGATCTTCCCTAGAGGACGTGGACCCTTACCTTTTGCCAGCAGTTTCCCAAGGTGTTACAAGTATTCTCTATGCTTCTTTCACCAGAGGAATATCATTTTGAACTGTGGCATAAATCTACTTGAAGGTCACAAATTAGAACTCCCTTTCTGGACTTTCAGTCTTCCTCCCTCAGGTGTTCTACGAGATAAGAATGTGTTCTCTGACTTCCTATTTTTTAAAATCCTTTGAGCAAAAGGTGAGGTCTCTCCTGTTTTCCAATGAGGCTTAAGTCCCTGGAAAATGTTAATTTAATTCACTTTACAGGCACCTGCTCTGTGCCAAGAATTGTGATGGATGTTAGGGGGTACAAAGACAAAAATAGAACAGTTCCTGCCTGTAAGCCTACACACTTGGGGAAATAGACAGGGAAATACATACAGCTTTGGCAACTAGGTAGAGCAGTGGGTAGAGCATAGAGCCTAGAGTCAGGTAAAATTAACTTCAAATCTGACTTTAAGTACCTGCTAGCTGTGTGACCTAGGCAAGTTACTTGTTCCTATTTGCCTCAGTTTCCTCATCTGTTAAATGAGCCCAAGAAGGAAATGGAAAATCACTCCAGGATCTTTACCAAGAGAAAAATCCAAATGAAGTCACAGAGTCAGATGCCACTGTAATGACTGAAGAGCAACTACAAATATAGATTATATGCCAAGGAAAAAAACAAATAAAAAGTAATTCTAGTGGTGGAAGGAGGCACTACAGATTTTTAGAGAGTCAAGAAAGACCTTTTATAGGAGAAAATGGCATTGGATCTAAGGCTTTTTGGTAATAGCAAAGGATAGAGGAGAGGAGCGCTCCAGGATTGTGGAGGACAAAGAACAAAGGCAATGTACAAAGTACCCCACATAGTCCAGTTTGTCTGGAATTTAGAGTGCACAAATACAAGAAAAGCAAAATCAGATAAAGATTATTTGGGAACAAAGAAAGGCTTTAAATGCCAGAGAAGTCTTTGTTTTCTCCAAGAGGCAGTAGGGAGCCATGGAAACTTGGTGATCTGGTGAATGACATGGACAATCAGTTATAACCCAAGAAGATCCCTAACTTCTTGTCCATTTTAATTCCATGTTATCGGATGAGAGGGTAGAAGTGGCATTGCCTTATTAATTTTTTCACTGTTCTTTAAGTACTTCTGGCATCGCAAAGCTAACTGATATAATGTCATATTGCCAAGTCAAGTATCAATACATTCCAGTACAATCAAAAGTCTAATCTGTTAAATCTCTACTCTACTCTCAGTTTTTATTCTCTAATAAATTGATCTAATTGCAATCAACCAACAAACATTTATTAAGCACCTTTCAATTATAGCACTTATTTCTGAACTGCTACTTAAAACCCTTGGTGAGAGTTTTTAAATACTAACGTCTCTTTGTGTGTCCTGGAAACTTTAAAAAAAAATAGAAATTAAAAATCCCAATCTCCTTTCCTGGTGAAGAACAGCACAGCTGCATGATCAACTTCATTACAAGATTCCTTAATAGAACTGACTGCCATTCCTTGATTACATAATCAACAGCTTAATGAAATTGTCTTAGTAACAAGAGCTATCTATGGTGTATTACATCCTCTCCTGAGACCAAGTGGAAAGACAGCCGTATGGTCGCGAGAAGACTATATTGATTTTTCATAGTTTGAATCTGATCATCCTTTGGGAGAATCAAACAACAGATCATCCCAGACTCCTCTAAATGGATTTTGTTTTTCTCTGGAAGTTATTGTCTTCATTTCCACACAGGACACATAAATGCCAGGCTTTTGCTACAGGAGAGTCCGATGAATTTAGGATTGTTGAGTGGTTGCCACTTTTTAGCATCTCAGGCCAGAGTGTTGGAGGAGGAAGTGAGACCACCTTCTGGTTCCTTTCCCAATAGCTTTGGTAGAGAAGGCATTTTCTTCCAGCAACTTAAGGAGATTGATTTCTTCCCTGACTATAGGAGGGAATCCCAGAGGAAGATTCGCTTTGGGTCTGGTGCAAAATGAATGGAAGGTTTATGTGAAGCGACCTCTTGATCGAGAAGAGCAAGATATTTACTTTCTAAACATCACTGCCACTGACGGGCTTTTTGTCACTCAGGCGATGGTGGAAGTCACTGTCACTGATGTGAATGACAACAGTCCAGTGTGTGACCAGGTGAGTCAGGTGATTCCAGACTTTCCTGTATTTTATTATTTTATTTTATTATTGATTTTATTTTTTAAAACTCTTACCTTCTGTCTTAGAATTGCTTTCCTGTAGTTTACTATTTTATTTTATTATATTTTACTACTATTAATGATTTTATTTTTTAACTCTTACCTTCTTAGAAGTGCTTTCCTGTAGTTTACTATTTTATTATTTATTTTATTATTGTTTTTATTATTATATTTTATTACTATTTATTGATTGATTTTATTTTTTAACTCTTACTTTCTGTCTTAGAATCAATACTAAGTATTAGTTCAAAGACAGATCTGAGTAGTGAGGGTTACGCAAAGGATTAAACAAGGAAACTGAGGCAGACAGATGTTAAGTCATTTGCCCAGGGTCACACAGTTATTAAGTGTCTGAGGCCAGATTTGAACCCAGGACCTCCCTTCTGCAGACCTGGCTTTCTATCTACTAAAACACCTAGCTGCCCCCTTGTAGTTAACTTTTTTTAAAAAACATTTATTAATATTTATTTTTTAGAAAAGTTAACATGGTTACATAATTCATGCTCTTTCCCCTTCACCCCCTGATACCCCGCCCCCATGGCTGCTGCGCATTTTCCCTGGTTTTAACATGTGTCCTTGATCAAGACCAATTTCCAAATTGTTGGTAGTTGCATTGGTGTGGTAGTTTCGAGTCCACACCCTCAATCATGTCCACCCCGACCCATGCGTTCATGCAGTTGTTTTTCTTATATGTTTCCTCTCCTGCAGTCCTTCCTCTGAATGTGGGTAGCTTTCTTTTCCATAAATCCCTCAGAATTGTAGTTAACATTTAAGGGACCTCATTTTAGTTTCTTTCTGTGGCAGCTAGATGGTGCCAGTGCTAGATAGGGATAAAAAAGACCCAAGTTCAAATCACTTATTTAATAGTTGTGTGGCCCTGCACAAATGTTTTAATATCTGTCTGCCTCCATTTCCTTGTCTATAAAGTGGCTATAGCAAGAGTGCCTAGTTTGCTGGTCGCTATAAGCATAAAATGAGATAATATTCATAAAGTGTTTTTATAATCCTTAAAGCACTGCATAAATGCTAGGTAATAGAGGAGGAGGAGGAGTGGTAGTTATAGTAGTAGTAGTAGTAGTAGTAGTAGTAGTAGTAGTAGTAGTAGTAGTAGTAGTAGT
>NC_058132.1:169585336-169674511 GCF_016433145.1 Gracilinanus agilis
AAGATAGATAGGTAGGTAGATAGATAGATAGATAGATAGATAGATAGATAGATAGATAGATAGGCAGACAGACACTCATAGACAGATAGATAGACAGAAATATAGATGGACAGAGAGACAGATTGTATGATAAATAGACAGACAGATAGATGGATGATGGATGGATGGATGGATGGATGGATGGATAGATAGACAGATAGACAGATGGATAGATAGATAGGCAGACACACAGATAGACAGATAGGCAGAAAGATGGATGGACAGACAGTAGATGATAGACAGATAGATAGAGAGAAATATGTTTAAACTTCATTATAGATTAAATTAGTATTGCAATTTTTGGTTATCAGTTGCTTTGCATATGTATCTTTGTATCTTCCTTAGAGGTTTTATATGAATATAAGCAATGCAGAAGCATCTAATTTTAATAATTTTCCTTACAATCTTGCCCTATGGTATGAGAACAGGGTCTCCTATGTAATTTACCTTATACACGAAAATTATTTTTGATCAAAACTTATACTGATTTCCCCAGTGTTTATCAGTACCCCCCTCCATTAGAAATTCCAAATTTTTCATTTCTCATTAAGCTATAAGAAGACAATTACTTTCAATTAGATTTTTATTTTTATTGAAATGCTTTAATATCGCCTTCAGTTCCAAATATATCTCTCCCCATTTGCCTTACATGGTGAAGCCATCCCTTATTACAAAGAATAAAACAGAGAGGGGATTAAAAAAGGCAGCTCAGCAAATCTAAGTAGTACCTTACTTGAAGTTGATAGTATATGCAGGACTCTACACTCATAGAATCCCACCTCTGAAGAAAAGAGAGGAAGGTGTATTTTCTCATGTCTTCTCAGAAGTCATTTCTCATTATTATTACTCAGAATTCAGTTTCCCTCTTTTATTCTTTCCATTTATTGGATTGTAGTCATAAAGTATATTGTTTTCCTGATTCTTCTTATTCTTCAGCATTTATTCTTAGGATCCCTACCACTACCAAAAAAAATTTCTTCTAATTTTCTAGGAAACTAAGTAAAGTGAATAGCATGAAAAGATGCAATATATTGAAATCCTTTTCAGTCTACTTCCTGACTCCCATTAATATTAGTCTGATTTTCATTAAACTTTCATTGGATTTAAAATTTGCAAACTAAAAGGTTATAAAATCTAAGATTCATGTCCATAGTGAAGGCAAGAGCTAATGGAAATAATATCTCCCTTCTGTATAAATTAACCAAGATAGGCAGTGTGGCCTAGGAGACAGAAGATTGATCTTGATGTCAAGAAGACTTACCTGAGGTTCAGGTCCTGTCTCTGAAACTTACCAGCAGTATGATCTTGGAAAGGTCATTTAACCCCCTGCTACCCTAAGCACTGGGTTTGGTCAGTCATCAAGCATTTATTAAGTGCCTATTCTAAAGGTAGCTAGGTGGCTTGGTGGATAGAAATCCAGCCATGGAGATGGTACAAATCTGGCCTTAGATACTTCCTAGCTGAGTGACCCTGGGCAAGTCCCTTAACCCCAGTTGCCTAGCCGTTACTGCTCCTCTGCCTTGGAACTGATACCTAATATTGATTCTAAAACAGAAGGTAAGGGTTGGAAAAAATAGTACCTAATAAGTACTAGACAATGTGCTAACTGACCAATAAAAATTTATTAAATTACTCTGTGCTAAGCTCTGGGTACTATGCTAACTCTCAATAAGTTTACATTCCAAGATTGTAAGTTACAGATTTACTGATATGCATTATCAAAAAAAAAAAGGCCTATACTCCAAGATCTCCCCACACCATTGAAATCACAGGTCCAGAATAGCTCTCCGTCCTACCGACCAACAAAGCCACTTTTCTCCCAGAAAGATATTACATAACCCCATTTTAATGGGGAGGAAACAAATACAGGTAAATTTGATGACTTGCCTTTGGTCACACAGATAAGGGAGTAAAATTCAGAAATGTGATTGCAACCCCAACTCAAGTGAACAAGAATTTATTAAGTGCCTCCTCTGTGCTGGGGGTTCAAAGAAAGACCAGAAACTGTTCTTGTTCCCAAGAAGCTCAGAATCTAAAGAAAAATTAACAAAACCTGTGGAGAAGAGCTGAGTTTTCCAAATTTCTATTACTGTTGATTTGGTTGAGCAGACACTTCTTTGTCCATAGCTGCACCCAGCTGATGGGGAGGCTGTGACATAGCCATATCAGCAGTGGGTTCTTGCTAGCTTAAGATCTAAATTTTTTGAGCTGTCTACATGGTAAGATCCAAACACTATTTACTAGACTTTGTTTTCCCCTTTTCTGTGAATCGTCACCACCACCCATTAGTTAGTATTTATTTAAGGCTGTTACTATGCCAGTTCCTCTCTCTGGTGATATTTTTAAAAATACCTTCCCTCATCTTGGGTTCTCCTCTTTTAATGGCAATAATTAAATTGATGCCATCCTCTGCTTTTTTTGTATTTTCTCTGAGGGAGGGAAGGAGAAGAGAAGGATAGGAAAGAAGGAAAGGAAGGAAGAAGGAAAGAAAATAAAGGAAGGGTTTGTTCAACATTTACAGTGAGATTGTACCTGGAGACAGAGAACTGCTCTAGATGCTTAGGATGGTTTTGGGGTCAGGTTATCATTGGTGCACTGTGCTGCCCTGATGACTTTGTTGCAGTTTGTGACCAGACCCTGGTGCTTAGAAACCTAAAGATGTCTCATATTTCCCCAAGTTGCCAAAGGAAACAATCCCAGATGCTGCACTTTTGGCCATGTGTGGGTTTAGTTACACTCCTTTGAAGGTCATCCAGATGTGTTTGCTATATTTCAAGAGTCCCTCGTGCTTTCTTGGTTGGTGAAAGAGAAGTGAAACAGAGACTGTTCTCTTGTGCCCCACCAGCTGCTAACACCTGTCCCTCCTTGTTTTCAACCTTTTTTTGGTCATGGACCTCTTTAAAAGTCTGGTGAAATCTGTGGACTCCTCAAAAAAAATTTTTTTTAATGCATGAAATAAAATATATGGGATTATAAATAAAATACAAATTTTAAATACATGAAACAAAATACATGGGATTACAAATTATAATTATGTTAAAATAGTCATCAAAATATTAAAAAACAAATTATCACACCCTAAGTTAAGGAACCCTGTTGTCAAAGTTACCTTCCACCGACTTTTTATGTATCTTGAGTATGCCTTGAGGAAAGGGACTAGTTTTTGTCTTTTTTTGTATTCTCCAAACTTAGCACAGTGCCTGGTGCGTAATAAGTACTTAATTAATATGTTTTGAATCATTGATTGTCCAGGTTAAGACACACACAGTGTATTAGCTGACCTGTATACTGCAGATTTTGCATTCTGAAAGTGTTGGTTTTTTCTTTAATTGAAGTTGTGATATCTATGCTATTTATTGTTTTTCTCAGGTGAGTTAAAAACCCTGGCCCTTTTGGATCGAGAGAAAATTCCTGTGTACAACCTGATTGCCAGGGCAACAGATGGGGGTGGCAGGTTCTGCCAGTCTGACATCCGCCTGATTCTGGAAGACGTTAATGACAATCCTCCCATATTTTCATCTGACCATTATAACACATGCATCTATGAGAATACAGCCACCAAAGCCTTGTTAACAAGAGTACAAGCCACAGATCCTGACTTAGGTAAGTCAAGAACAAAAACAAAAGATCCTCATGATTGATCCTTTTGTATGAGTGGCCTTCTTGGTTGGGTTGCCATTTCTTTGCCGTGTAAGAACCTTAATAGGCACTTGCCTGTCAGTACTTAAGCATTTAAAGGCCTAAATTCTCCTTGCAGCTTCTGTGCTTCAAAAATGTATATTATAACTCATCAAGTTTTCTTCTCTCTCCTTTCTTTCTGGTAAGTACTTTAAAGGAAGCGCATTATGAGTTCCTTCAGCCTCCGACAAAGATTATTATTATTATTTTTTTTTTTTGCTAAGTAAAGAAAACTATTTTTCCTCCTTTTCTATGTCTCCTGAATGTAGTTAAAATTCATTGTGCGGCAGGGAAAATCATCTCCATTTCTATAAAGAATTCCAGCACATGCCACAGTTGAAAAATGACAATCACAATTTATTATGCTGCCCTGTAGTACAAAGACCAATTACTAAATGCATTGTCGGCCCAGTGCCGTCTCTTGGACAGCCATTTTCCAAAGCATTTTGGTCACGTAGGAAATGACATTATGGGAGAGAAGGGGGAGAACTAGAATTGAAAGTTACCAATAAAGTTTGTATTAAAACCCACTTTACATAATGAGATGGTGAACTCTGAAAGACACGAGTTAATTGCTAGATAGTCCTTGTGAGGATGCATAAGTTATTGGGGTGACTGCATGATGGAATATAAATATGAAAGGGCATCGAGGCATCCTTTTGGTTGTACATTTTAAGAGCTGTAAATCAGAGGATTGCAGGATGATGGGGGTGTGTCTGATGTGCTAAATAGGCATTTATATAATTCAGTGTCTTACTGCTCTAATTCTGGATTGAAAGGAAATTTATTGGACTAATGGAAGAGTAAACATAGAATAAATAATTCTAAGCATATTTGAAATCTAAGACCTCTGGAGATTACTTCTTGGTGAAGTCATCAACTATGTCTAGGACTGTAGCTGTAATCTCAATTGCCACTTTGATTTGGAAAGGTTAAAAGGGGCTTTGACAATATATGGCTTTTTCAATAATGTGTATGTAGTATCTTGAGGTAGTGATTTCATTAGCACAACAAATGCCTTTTAAGGAAACTCCTACTCTGGGTATATCAGCATCTACTCTGCAACTTGACATGCACTAGGGCACTCAGCCAGCGTGGGTCAAAGGCAGAACCAGAACCCAAGTATCTTATCATACGATGATGATAATAATGATAATAATAGCTAACATTTATATAGCACTTACTTTGTGCCAAACATGTGCTAAGTGCTTTACAACCATGCTTGGTAGGTACTATTATTATCATCCCCATTTTACAGGAAACTGAGGCATGGAGGTGAAGCAATTTGCTCAAGCTCACACAATTGGCTGTGTCTAAAGTTGGATTTGCACTCAGGTCTTCCTGACTCCAAACCCAATGGTCCCTACTAACCCACCTAGATTTAAAGTTGGTAGGAATCTTAAAGCTCATGTAGTCCAATTCCCTCGCTTTACAGATGTAGAAACTGAGGTTCAGAGGAGTCAGATGACCTGCTCACAGTCTCACTGCTAGTAAATTTCTGAGATAGGAGTTGACCCTCACATTTTCCTGACTCTCGATTCCATTATTCTTCTTATACCATGCCGCCTCTCATTACAAGAGTGGTTTTGATTTTCCTTCAGTAGAGGTAATACACACATTGATGAATTCAATTATCATTGAAATATTAAAGAAAGGAAAAATTTCTGCCCCTGAGGATTTTGGTGGCTCATTCTGGGTACTCAAAGAATAGTACAAATAGGAGGCACCATAATTCTGAGGAGGGAGGCATCATTGTGGACTGAGATGATCAATAAAGTCTTCGTGGGGCTGGTAGGAACAGCTGATCAAATGAGATCATGTATGTGCCTTAAAGTGCTATAAAAATGTGCATTATTACAGACAAAACTGGAGCTGGGCTTTGACAATTTGGATGAATTTAAGGGAAAAATATTTTGTATGCAGAAACAGTATGAGTAAAGACTTGAATGCAGGTGTGTGTGTGTGTGTGTGTGTGTGTGTGTGTGTGTGTGTGTGTGTTTGGATTAAGGCAACAGTGAATATGAGTTCAGTTCTAGTCCATATATAGTATGCTAAATCATAAATATTAAATATGGGAATTGAAAATCCTTTACATGTTCTTGTTGTTCAGTCATTTCAGTTGTGTCTGACTCTTCATGACCCCATTTAGAGCTTTCCTGGCAAAGATACTAGCGTAGTTTGCCATTTCCTTCTCCAGCTCATTTTACAGATGAAGAAACTGAGATGAAGAGGGTTAAGTGACTTGCCCTAGGTCAAACAGCTAAGTGTCTCAGGCCAGATCTGAACTCGGGTTTTCCTGACTCCAGGTCCAGCTCTCTATCCATCGCACCACCTGGCTGCATACATGGGCAGCCCATATAGTTATCAGATGCTAAAAGTCTCCCAGTGAAATCTAGACCACCATTTGTTGAAGAGATTCTTGGTCAGGAATAAATTAGACTAAATGACCTGGAGGGTCCTCTTCACTTTAATTCTTGAGTTGCTTAAATACTTCTCTGAGGAGCCAAGTAGGGCGAAAGGAAAGCCACCTCATTCAGAAGAACCAGTAGTGTTCTACTCTTTATTAACAGGATCAGATGAGTATGAGGAAAGTCTAGGAGAATTCAGCCTAAAGACTGACAACGTCATACACCAATGATAAGTGACAGACACAATGAAAGATATGTGACTTCGGTGAAAAATGACAGTTAAACTTCTGTTGCCTGGTTCAATATTCTCCTGAACTTGAAGATGGCTTAGTTCATAGAATCCTGGCGAGAACCTCAGAAACCATTAGTCTAACCGCTTCATTTTACAGAAAGGTAAAACAGGGTTAAATGAATTGTCCCAGATCATGTCCAGGTGACTTTGTGTCATGGGTAGAATTGAAACCAGATCCTCTGACTCATTCTACTTTATATGGCCTCAGCATGGAGGACGGGCAAGAACATGCTCAACCGAAAACAGAATCCCTCTAATGCTTAAGGCCAGAGAATAAATGTCTCATCAAACCCAAATGGCCTGTTCTTTATAATTTCACAACATTCCCTGCTCTTGAGTAACATGCAGGTGGATGGTTGCCCTGAGAACATTTGTTCAGAAAGAACCAACTGCAAAGAAAGGACGAGCAGTGTGGGTCAAGAAGGAAACAAAAAATAGATGATTGTGCCATGAATTTTATGAGTTCTATGCAAGAATGTGCCACCTGCCCTGGTTTTAACACGCTCTCAGTTTTCCTGTAAAATGGAAACATGCTCACTCCCATAAAATAGTGACATGAACCGATGGCCCAACATTTGCAAAGTGTAGTACTTTCGAGAAAGATGAGGATACCTCTTCTGCTGTGCCCTTTGGGTCAGTGTTCTCAAGCACTGATTCTGCCTCTCTCTTGGAGATAGATTTGTATTTAGGCACCAAATTTAATACCTTTCAGACAAACTCAGGGAATCTACAGTAATGGAGACAGGATATCTTTGAGTATTTTAGGCCAAATGAGATGGGGGAAAAAAGGACAGCTTTCATTGGAAAATGCATTTTATTGTATTCCAAAAGTTATTTTATTTCCAGACACATGAGAGGGGAAAAGAGATTTTTATTCCTTTAATTATACAAGAACATGGAGCAAGGCAGAGTAAGAATTATGAGCAAATCTACAAAACCCAGTCTAAGAATAATAGGTTTTATAAGAGACTTAGGATATCTTCTAAGGTCTCCATAGTGTTTCAGGAGTTCTGAGAATTAACTAGTAGACTGTAAGCTCCTTGAGTGTAAGGAACATTTATTTTTCTCATTCTTTGTGTTCAGAGCCTAACACATTGTAGCCATACTTTGGCTAAAAATAAACATTTGTTTAATTGAATTAAACTTTTCACAATGACTTCCTTTTAAATTATACATCAGAGAAATGCACTGCCTATCACAATCTCTTAAAATAATGTCTTTGAGGAAAAAAATTTTAAAAGAGGGTGAGGGGGAGACAAAGAACACAGCTAGGTGACTCAGTGGCCTTAGACACACTTCCCAGTTGTGTGATCCTGGGCAAGTCACCTAGTTCCATTTGCCTAGCCTTTGTCCCACTACCTTAGAATTATTCCCAAGATAGAAAATAAAGAATTTAAAGAAATTAAAAAAAAAAGAAAGAAAAAATGCCTTTTCTCCAACATTAGAGGTATAACAATAAAGAGTAAAGAATGGGCAAAGCTTCTTTAGCCTAATTTTTCCAGTTTTGCTCTCTGCCGGATTTTTTTAAGTTACCTAGAAGATACTCACTTATGTATTTGTTGGTTTCAGTCATGGCAAATAGTCAGATTCTATTTATATGCTATTATAGTTGTCATTAAGTCATTTCATTTGTGTCTGACACCAAGTCACATTTGGGTTTTCTTGGTAAAGATACTGGAGTGGTTTGCCATTTCCTTCTCCAGCTCATTTGACAGATGAAGAAACTGAGGCAAACAGAGTTAAGTGACCTGGTTAGAGTCATACAACTAATAAGTGTCAAGGCCAGATTTGAACTCTGGAAGATGAGGCTTCTTGACCGCCAAGCCCAGTAATCTCTCTACCACTACATCATTGAGGTGCCATTTGAAGTGTTTGCCCTCTCTAAAAAACAAGGGGGGGAAATGGGATCAATCAACTGACTAGCTTTTTAAAAACAATCTAAAGCCTGTGATTACCTTAGTATTCAAAGCTCCAGGGATTAAACCTCCCTTTACCAATGCAACTGGTCTATAACTTACAGAGAACTACTTTGGAACTGAGAGATTATGTGATTTGTCCAGGATCATGTAGAAAATATTTTCAAAACCTGGTCTTGAACCCATGGAAGATATAGCTCAAAGAGCAAGAAATTGGGTTCTTATAAACCCAAATCCAGACAGTTTAGTTTTCCCAAATAGGAACCAAAGCCTAAGAAATCCAAAAGTAGCAAGAGAATTAAGCAGCTTCTAAACTGTTAATCAGAGTGAAATGTTCACCTTTGTTAAGAAAACTTAAAAAACATTCATCAGTATATTGATTGCAAGTGCTATAAGTCCATAGAAAATACATTATCTTTGGGGTCAGAGGACTTGGGTTCACATCCCACCTCTGATGCTTACTACTTCTGTAACAGTGGAAAAGTCACTTAAACTTCCCTGGGCCTCATTTTCCTCATCTCTAAAAAGATAGGTCTTGGACAAGAAAGCTTATGAGTTCCTTTCTGCCTTTTGGTGTGTTAACCTCTGAGACTAAACCAGACCCTCTAACTATTTCACATAACTGTGAACTGGGCATGATGTATTTGCCCCTTTGTGAAAACTATAAAGGGAAAATCTTGGGAAAAAATTGATGAAGTGGATTAAATCATTAACAGGGGAATTTGAAAGAGCCGATAGAACACCCATAACAAAAACATAAATGATATTCTGGTTTTGAATTTAGTGTTTGTGCCAGGCATGGTACATATTTGTAATCTCTGGCATGGTGGAAGGTAGAGAGAGGGTGGTGGATCTCTTGAGTTCAGAAGTTCTGAAGCCAATGGTGTGGCCACACTAAGTGCCTGTAATGAGTCAGGAGCCCCTGGAAGAAGATGATCACCAAGCTCTAAAAAATGGGCAAAGCAACCCAGATTAGAAAAACAAGGCTTACATGTTTATCAGATTAAAATTTCCTTGCTGATTAGAATTAGGATCCTTTCTAGCCTGGGTGAAATAGAGATTCCAAGTCTTAAAAAAAATGAATTTAGGGTTTGTCAGAATGAAGTGCACCAGAGACCCTTTGGCATACTATCAACCCACCTTTAGTGCATAATTAAAATCCTGAAGTCTTTAAATCACTTGCATGTCTGAATCTGCCCTGGCAATTCCAGTTTGCAGTTCTCATTGGACTCCACTGACATCCATCACCCAAAAGACTCCTAAGTGTTAGGATCTAGAAATATGAATAATGCCCCCTTCCTTCCATCTCGTAATTCTCCTGTTACTCTTAAAATCTTAATGAAAGTGGCTGTGCATTAATAAAATCCTTGAAGGTAAGAACGATTTCATTTTGTCTTTGTATGTTTGTAGAAGCTTCATAATAAATGTTTGCTGAATGAAGGAAGGAATCATGCCTAATTACCCAGTGCCCAGCTAACTAGGTTTCCATAAAGCAAAATATCATAGATTACTGCCGGCACCTTCTGCTTTGCTGGTGCAAGGGAGAAAGAGCCAAGAAATAGCTCCTCCACTGGTCTCCATAGAGAAGGGGGAACAGATGACCCAGCCTGCTAAGACCATGATCTGTCCATATGGCCGTATTTGTTTGGGGAAATGCATGCTCCAACGAAGGTCAGTCATGATCAAAATCAAGAAGAGCGTTTCAGCCAGAGTTGGTACACAGATGCTTCAACTCCTGCCGAAAGCCGAAACTTCTGAAACAGCCTTCTGCAACAGATGGTTTTGCAGCTTATCCCCAAGCAAAGAGCACTGAAGCAATCCAGTGTGGGGGAGATCTATGACTTATGATGTCACAGCTGTTGGCTTATCCTTGGAGTCTTGAATGGATTATCTCTGGCTTGCTGGGCCTGTATTTTATTAAAAGCATAGTCATTTCCCTGAACAGCAGCAGCCTTCGCGTAGATCATGATGATAACCTCCATTTACATAAACCTTTAAAGCCAGCAAAGTGCTTTTCTTACAACCACTCTAAGATAGGAAATGCAAGGATTATTAATCCCCATTTTACAGCTGAGGAAACTGAGCTGCAGAGTGACTTGCCCCAAGATCATGAAGCTATTTTGTGACAAAGCCAAGACTCAAACCCTGATCTCTCCTGCTTCCTTGATAAGCAATTTTCCTATTCTACCAAGAATTGGGATCAATGATATTTTGGGACAGAATTCTTTTAATGACTGCTTATCTTTTCTTTGGTGCTATGCATTTTATTTTCTTTGCCAGGCTCCATAAGAGGGCGGATGAAGTTGTTTCTAAATTCTCTAAGTCAGTGATTTAATATGGATGTTATTTTTTTCTCTTCCAAAAGCTCAGATATTCTCTGAAGTGTTAAATCTTTGATGGCAGCTGAGGAGCCATTAAAATGTCAGCAAAAATTAAACAATCCTCCTCCTTCCTTCTCTCCCCTCAAAGGCCAAGTGACATGAGTCATTCTCTGGAGGACATTATGGTCTAAGCCCTTGGCTTGTTGTAGATAAGAAAGGTATAATCATCTCTTTGAAGCCTTTCTCCAGGGCATTCAAAGAACCTACCAAGTAATCACTATGGTACTCATGTGTATAGATGAATGATGGGTAGTGATCTCCCCAATCTGCAGATGTGTAAACTGAGATACAGCAGGTTAAGTGACTTCCCCTCATCACATAGCACAGCAGGTGATCTGGCATCTTGGCTCAGTCAGCAAACTCCCTGCCAAATCCTTCTGCCCCCCAGTGGTACCCAGATATATTTCCCCATGCAGTCTGCTAGCCTCCTCATCACTCACCCAACAAGGATCTGAGCTGGAGGAGTCAGTCAGTGCAGATCTTTCTGCCTTTGCCCAAGTGGTCTTCATATTATGGAAAGGACAATCTCTGACTCACTTCTCTGTGGCATTTCTACCTGATGCCTCAGGATGCCCCTTAAGGTTGTGCTCCTGAGGATTCCCCAGTGCCCCAGGAATCGGGATTTCCCTCTGTGGCTCAGAGCCCTAAAAGCCACATTCTGTCCCCAGGATTTTGCACACATAAATGATCAATGAAGATGTTCCCTTCCCAGTGCAGATTGCAAATCCCAGTAAAGATTTTGCAAATCTTCAAGTGCAATATAAATACTTTGCATGATCATTATATTGTTGTCTGTTTCCTTTCATTAATCCTCCATCAAGGATCTGTTCAACATTCTGTGTAGTCTGGTCATATCTATGGACCGCCTTCTTAGAATAATGTTCTTAAATGCATGAAATAAAATACATAAGATTACAAAGAAAATTGATTACATGGAAATAAAATTATCAAAATATTTTAAGTTCACAAACCCCAGTTTAAGAACCCTTGCTTGTACTTTCATATGTTTGCATGTATTATCTCATTTGATTCTTACATCCCTGCAAAGCAGATGCTCTTGTTACACTGATTTGACATATTTCTATTCATGTAGATGCTTAAAGTTTGAGATTTACTATACATATATTATCCCATTTGATCCTCACAGGAACACCCTGAGATAGGTGTTATTATTATCCACATTTCACAGATGTGAAAATTGAGGTAGATGAAATTTAAGTGATTCATCTAGAGCAGTGATTCCCAAAGTGGGTGCCACCGCCCCCTGGTGGGTGCTGCAGAGATCCAGGGGAGCAGTGATGGCCACAGTTGCATTTATCTTTCCTATTAATGCTATTAAATTTTTTAAAAAATTAATTTCCAGGGTGCTAAGTAACATTTTTTTCTGGGAAGGGGGCGGTAGGCCAAAAAAGTTTGGGAACCACTGATCTAGAGTCACACAGTGATTAAGTGCCTAAGGTAGGATTTTAACCTAAGCCTTCTTGAGTCCATTATGCCACCTAGCTGCCTCATTAATTAAATTTTTTACCCATAGTCATCCATGGAACTAAATCTTGCTCTTTTTTTTTTTTGAACAAAGCAACAATTTCATTCATGTAGGGAATCCCAAGAGGAGAAATTAGGAGAGGAAAGCAGATCAGCACCTGTCTTGCAATTTGTAGTCTATGAGAATTGTCTAGAGTGCTAAAAGATTAAGTAATTAATCACACAGGCAGTGTATGTCAAAGATAAAACTTGAATCTGGGTCTTCTTGACCCTGTCACCAGCTCTCCATCCAGAAACCATGCTGTTCCTCATTTGAGGATACATACTTAATAAAAAACCTTGCACCTCATAAGTGCCTAATAAAAGTTTGTTGAATTAAATTGGGAGTTTCTTTTGCCTACGTCACCATTTTCCCCATCACCACTTTTCTCATTCCAGAATAACGGGACAAAGGTAGGGTCTAAGTTCTGCAAAAAAAAGGTTCAGAACACCAATAACTATGGAGCATGTCAGGTGGTATCTTTATAGACCAGCTTAGATGCCATTCTGTTCATCAATAGCAACTGCATTCATTCACTTCAGAAAAAATTCTTTGTCTCTACAAAGCAGGCGTGCTGGGCAAAACTGGTTGGGGGTGTTGAGCAGAGACTAACATCAGAATCAGAGTAACCCACTCTGATTTTGTTAGCTCCACTTCCTTCTACCTCTTATTGGCCTTAAGTAAAGTCTGATGGCCTCTACATTGGTGCTCTGCCTGGAACTTGGCAGCTTTAGTCATCACCCCATGAAAAACTTTTTAAAAGGCACTCTGAAAGAAGTAATTAGAGAGACTATTTAAAAGTAATTGCCAACTTTAAAAGTAATTGCTAATTTCCTGAACCTCCTCATGGCAACTCTCTGTTTTATTTCATATCTGCTTCAGGCATTTATAAATGTGAGGGGAAAAGGTCAGTCGCAGTATTTTTGTTATTGATGCAATGTGACTTTAGTTATCTCCTGCAGAAAATACTAACAAATGTTTAGACCTTTTGGTTTTCTCCTAGTACTTTAAAAATAAGTTGTAAACATTTTTTTCTTGAAAACTCTTCACAATGAAGAGCATCATCAAAAATGTTTTCCCAAAGAAAGGGAGTGACTGCATAGGCACAGATTTTTAAAAAGAATGGATTGTACCTTAAGACCTGGAAATCTGAAAAAGCAGAGGATACTGAGGAGTGATTTCTAAGCATTGTTGCTTAAAACTCTTTCAGATGGTGTTCCCATTGTAAACTAATTGTAAACTAGTGTGAGAAATTGATGGAAAATTTAACTATTCTTTGGACTTAGTGTTAGGTGAAAGAATTGTTCTTTCTGTGAATCTTTTAAAATGTTGAAAACTCTGACTTTACATTGGTTCTGCTTTCTTTCCAGATCCTCTCTAATTCATTGAGACTGTTTTCTCACAAGTCCCTTAACACTTCAGTAGATAACTTGGTTCCCATTCTCACCTACTTGCTTTATCTCTGAAATTTGCTTTGGTCATGTATGTTTAATCTCTGAAATAAGATGGCAAGACTTCTGGTGAGATGGCTAAATGAATAGTTGTGTATAAATCCATTGCCTCTAAGCAAAAAAAAGGGGGGGCACCAAATAAAGTATAGAAATCATAATAAAATGAATGCAAGGTAAACAATGCTCATAAAGAAAACCTCAAGGAAAATTAAACATAAAAAGTAAAGAGATAAATGCACAAAATAGGTCCTTGAAAATTAATATTTTGAGTAAAAAGGAAAACTGGAGAAAGGAGTAATAATAGAAGAACAATCTCTAGATCCCCAGAAGTGAAAATAAAAACAATCACAAAAACCAGAAGGGTAATTTTGAAGCTCAAAAAACAAATATAGAAAATAAAGAATGATATAAGGAAGAAAATTACAGTACTTAAAGAAGAATTAGAAAAGGCAAATGAGAGATTTGACATTTAGAACAGATGGTTGAAATCCTAATAAGGCAATAAACTTGAAAAGAGAAAGGCATATATAAAAGACAAAAAAAGTTGCAACCATGATCCTAACAATCCATTAGATCCATGATCAGGTCAGGTTAGGCAATGTAAATCATAGCCCATCTGGAGAAATTTCTCTATGTTCTCTCATAAATTTACTACCAAGTAGTACATGCTGAGGCCTTCTTCACATTCTTTTGATTTCATGTGGATTCAGTGAAACCACCAGCTATCCATTGGTTCTTTGACCCTCATCCTTGCCAACCTATCTTTTTTCTATGCATATAGTTTGGTTTTAATATGAAATTTCTGACTCTTGCTTGCACTATCTACTTTCTTGGTTTTCCATATGTTCCAGCTACGTACATCCACTATATGTTTCTCCATTGCCCTTTTGTTAATCCACAACTCCTCTTCAGAATCTTTAATGTCCCCATGCTGATAGCTATACAACAGCACCAAGAATATTTGTGCTAAAAAGAAAAAAGAAAAGAAAAAAAGTTGAGTCTTTGGTTTAGGAAGAGGCACGAAATCACTAAAAGAACTTTCAATTTTTCCAAGGGCAAATTGGGCTCACTTTTTTACTGTACAACTCAGTGTCATTCCCCTCGTATAATTTCTTTCTATTTACACGAACCATAAACTGCACTGTAGGCATTCTTCACCCTCTTGGTTTTTCTTATGTAGACAGGAAAAAACTCTCAATTTGAGATGTTTTTTATTTAAGAGACTCTGCAGTGTTCAAGTATGATGTTACCTCTAACATAAACATCTGGAGGAGTCAACCATCAACTTAAAATTTGTACTGAAGCTTCTAAAAGAGCATTGAACTTGGTCATAAAATCCCCAAGATCAAATCCTGTGTCTGTCATATACTACCTATATGACCTTGGACATTGGTGCTTAGACTTACTGGACCTCAGTTTCCTCCTTCATGAGTCAGTGCTGGATGAGATGATCTCTGAGGTTCCTTCCAGCTCTAAGTTCATGGTTTTATGATCTTCCATGATTAGTGACAAGTGTCTTCAGTGAACATATATCTCCTTGCAATGTTAAAAATCAGATCATCAGATAAAAGCTCATTCTTTCCCCTGAATTCATGTGATAAATCACTGTTTGCCCATTAACCATTTCAAACTGATTGAAACATCTTAAACTCTATATATCAAAAGCAGCACTGACCTTTCCCCACAGACCAATTCCCCCTATATCAAACTTCCCTATTTTTGTTGTGGCACCACCATTCTTCCAGATTCTTAGGTTTGTTATCTCAGTGTCATTTTCTACTCCTCAATCTCCCTCACCAGCAGAACCTATCTATTGCCAGAGTTTGCCATTTGTACTCCCACTATATCTCTCACATCTGGCCCCTTCTCTCCACTAACCCAACTGTGGCCTTTGTTCAAGCCTGCATCACCTCTTTCCTTAACTAATACAATAGCATCTTAACTGGTTTCCTTCAAGTCTCTTCCATTCCAATCCATAGCTATTGAAATTATTTTTCCTAAGGGTAATTCTGACCACGTCAGGTTCCATTGCAATAAACTAAAAGAGCTCCTAATTGCCTATAGATTCAAATATAATAAACTTCTGTGTTTGTCCTTAAAGCCCTTCAGAATTTGGTGCCAGCCTATCTTGGCAGTCTCATTTCTTATACTTTTCTCCCATTACTATACTCTATGGTCCTGCCAAACTGTTCTTTCAGTTTCTCACACAGAGCATTCCCGTCTCCCATCTTTCTGCACTAGCACTGATTACATTATACTGTACACATTAGAATGAATTCCATCCTCACCTCCACCTCCTAGAATCTGTGGCTTCCCCCAAGATGATTTTCTACATAGAGTTATTCTTGATTCCACTGCTATTAGAGCTTTTGCTCTCTAATTACTTTGCATTAAATTTCTTTGCATTTATTCCATATAGACCTGTAAATGTGCACATTATATTCCTAAGAAAGTGTAGACTCCTGGAGTCTCATTTTTGTCTTTTTTGCCCATCACAATACCTAGCACATGCTTAAAGAATGCTTGCTGATTGGTTCATTGATATGATTATGGTTTTAAGAATGAAAGGAAGCTTTTGAATCCCTTAGTCCAGACAGCTTTAAGTAAATTGTCCAAGGACATATAGATAGTAAGTGGCAGGGCTAGATTTCAAACCCAGGTCTTCTGACCTCAAATTCAGGGTTCTTTATATTGCACTATTTTTCCTCCCTCTGTTGTCATCTCTTTACAGGATCTTATAGAATTCTGACATATTTATGGAAGACAGAGTTTCTATTTTTTAGAAAATAGCCTTTAAGAAGTAGCATTTGAATCTGCCAAATCAGGCACTTTTTATTGTCAATAAACAATAAACACAGTGAAATCTTATTATCTCTATGCCTTTCAGTTAATTGTATTATTATAAAGATGTAATCTGTCATGGAACCACTGCTTGCAAAAACCTATCACTTTCTAATACCTTTATCATGGGTGCCCTTGATATATCAGTAGACCATTTGCTTAAAAAATACAGAAGGAAGCATGACTCTCAGAGTAATGTAAAAGAAAAAGCAGCAAAATTAGAAAAAACCTTGATGACTTTACAAGCAGAAAGAACTAACCTTAGACAAAACTCAGCAAAAAGATCTGAGAATCATCCCCCCGCCAGAACACAATGAAAAAAAGAATCTTAATATCATAGTTCAAGAAATAGAAGAAAATCCCCACACTCATAAAATGTCAGAGTTGTAAGGAAAAATACCTATATTTTTTAAAAAAAAACTTTTCTACAACATATTCATAATAAAGTAATCATCCAGGCCTTGACCTCCTACTTTCCAAAGCAGTCCATTCCACTTTTTAAAAAATCCATACCTCCAGTCTTAGGATAAACACTAATTGTTGATTCTAAGGCAGAAGAACATTAAGAGCTAAGCAAATGGGATTAAGTGAGTCACCCAGAATCACACAGCTAGAAAATATCTGAGGTCAAATTTGAACCCAGGACCTCCCATCTCCAGGCCTGGCTCTCTATGCTTTGAGCAGCATAGCTCCCCCTGAACATGCTGCTCTTAATGTGGGACAGCAGGACTGTCACCTCCACATTCCTGGAAACATTGCTTCTCTTAATTCTATCCAAGATTACATTAGCTTTTTTGGCTGTCAGATATCAGACTATCATTCATTTATTCTATCCTTTCACAACCTTTTGAGATACCGACTCTGTCATCTGGTATTTTACCTATCCCAGAAGTCTTGGAAACAGAAGCAGAATCTCAATTGATAAGATGCACAAGATGCTGTCAAAGGACTCCAAATTTTACTTATCCAGAAATGTAGTTACTGAGTTCCAATACTTTAGTGCCAGCCTTGCCAGTTAGAAAGAATCAGTTCACATATCAAGGGACACCTTGAATTGCACAAAATTCCCCTTCTATAACAAGATTCTTTTAAGGTTGTAATATGGCAGAACAAAAAGTGGAGGAGAATGGCTTATGCACTAAGATAACATATATGACCAAACACTTACATGGTAGAAAAAAGATGGATTTTCAGAAGAATTAGAGATTTTCAGTTGTTCCTTCAAAGAAAATCAGATATAAAGCTATCCTCCTAAATACATGACTATCACTCTTTCCACAACTATTTTTATGGTTCCCCTGACTCTGTCACAGAATTTCAAGTACTCATCTTCAAAAGTTTTCACATTGTCTAAGAATAAAATTAGTGTATTTGACAAGTTCCATATAACTTATCAATAATGCATCCTTAGTGAGTATCATTCCTTCCTATGGTAACACAATTATGTGTAAACAGTGGAGGAACTTGCTGCTCCATTCAGATGGAAATTACTTATTTTCTGAAGGATTCAAACAAATATAAATTTTTTTCTGTTGTTCCAGGTCCATTTTAGCTAAATTTCAAAAGCAGCAATAATGAAGGTATAATCATTTAAGGCAGTGATGGGCAAACTTTTTAAAGAGGGGGCCAAAGGAAAGGAAATGCTCATCTGTCAGTCTGTTTGTAAGGCAACTCTTTCGAAGTTTCATTGTATTGTATCCTACTCATTGTTCTATCCACGGAGCGGATAGAACATTTCAGGGGGCCACATTTGGCCTGTGAGCCATAGTTTGCCCATCACTGATTTAAGGTAACCAAATGTAATAAGTTTGGTTCACTAAGAATACTTTAGTGCTTCAAAAGTTCTGAGATTGCTGTGGATAAATCCTTCACCAGGGAGGATTATAATTTTTCCATTCAGGAGTAGATGGTTTCAAATGTTACTGTGTTTAAAAATATTTTCTGCCTTAAAAATATTTTATGTGTGTACATGTTGCCTTCCCTATAGATTGCAAGTCTATGAAGACCCAGAATGTTAGGGTTTTTATTCACAGAACTTGCTTTCATATAGTAGGTATAGTATAAATGCTTCTTGATCGGTTGATTGACTGGTGTTTAGCCTTTGGGTGAGGAGCCTTTCAGAACATAGGC
Organism: Gracilinanus agilis; assembly: GCF_016433145.1. Lineage (NCBI taxonomy): Eukaryota > Metazoa > Chordata > Mammalia > Didelphimorphia > Didelphidae > Gracilinanus > Gracilinanus agilis. The sequence goes on from NC_058132.1 coordinate 169,603,998, forward strand.
TGGTCCTCAGGTAATTATGCATTACATAGTCTGTGCTACAAAACTTTCTTTTATACTCACATTTCTGAGGTCTTATGCCACTAGCAGCACCTGAAATTCTGTCCTTTCCAGAGAGAACACCTTTATTTTCCTCTCACACTTCACGGTTCACATTGCATTTCCTTCTTAAATCATTCTCGCAGCTGCGTCTAGTGACTTGGTTTGGACGATTGTCTGAAACTGGAGCAATGTTGAATTGATCTGCTACTCTTAGCAAAGAGTTTCTACCAAAAGCACGTGCTCCAGGAGGCAGCTATATAGCAAAATGAATAGAGCTTCCGGCAGATGTGGGTTCAAATCTGGTCTCAGATTCTTCCTAGCTGGGTAACCCTGGTCAAATCACTTAACCCCAATTACCTAACCCTTGCCCCTCTTCTGTCTCAGAATTGATAGTAGGGCAGAAGAAGGTACGGGTTTTAAAAAATAAAATAAAAAAAGTACATGCTGCAACATGATTGTATGTATTATAATACAGTGCACTCTTGTAGCAATGAAACCATGGCCCTCTTTAGCTTCTAGGGTCCACCATGTAGGCTCCTTCATTGCCTTTGTAACTCCTATTACTGTGTATCCACAAACCCAGCTCTGGAATGTCTCCTACCCCCGCTTCAGTTTAGCCCTTTAGTTCCATTTCTAAGAGCTCACAAACCATTTATTTAATAATACAATAATAGATTTTTACTAGAAACAAAAGAAACACTCACTTGCCTATAAATGGAAGAATTGACCCTCTTTTTGAAATTTGGACATTCATCCATCTTCAACTTCACAGAAACTCTCCCGTTCACTACATTCTTAGACATCGATTCCTTAGACTCCCTTACTTTATAATAAAGATGGGATGTTGCAACCTTGAGAAGATAAATGAGTTTCCTAAAGTCAGAGAACAAGAAGGGGTAGAGCCAGGACTAGAACTAGCAACCAGCTCCTGACTCCAGGTCCCATGTGCTTGCTTCCTACAACACAGCCTCTCTCCTATTTGCAAACACTAAAACTTTAGTCTCACCCTTCTTAATTTCAAAGTACTTTCTCCAGAACCAAAGAAGACAGTTCCCTGGCCCCTGGTCATACCAAGGCTCCCAGATAACAGAGTTAGCCTGTATGTAAAGACTTCTAGAGACAGAATCCACAGTCACTCCTGGCAATCCATTCCAATATATAACAAATAGAATATCAGGAAATTTTTTGCATAGTCTCTCCCGGCCTCCTTCATGAACTACCTATTAGTTATTTCTCTAAGCATACAAGGAGTTTAATCTTGCCCCTTTTATATAATTTTAGTCCTCTGGGGTTTCCTTCCTCCATTTGCAGCAGTTAACATGCTGAAAATTTCACTCAGTGAAAGCCACAATTCTCTAATATCCTGAAATTTCAGTGCAGTGTGAGAAGCTAAGTGACTCTGGCCTCATTCAATTAAGCTAAAATGGCAGAGGAGAATTACATGCTTTTTTTAAAGACACAAAATGATGGATTAATATTACACCTTGATAAAACAAATTGTGACATAGGGTAGACGCATTAAACCAATTAGCAGCTTGTTACATTGCTTCACCTCAGAACAGAACAAAGGACTGATGGTTTGACAAATGGCATTTGCCATAGGCCATGTGGTGGAAAGTTTCCATTCTGGTTCCATGAAACACATTCATTTCACAAAAGTAAGAACAAGCCCAAATCATGTCCAAAGAGGATGTATCCAAAGAATCATAGACTTGGATTTAGGAGGGTCTTCAGGGGAAACTGAGGCCCGGAAAAGTAAATAACTTACCCAAGGTCACATAACAAGTAACAGGGCCAGAATTCAATCCTAAAGCCTGACTCCAAATCAAATGCCCTTTGCATTCTTTCACAGTTAACTGAAGAGTTCATTTCTGACTTGTTCTACAGTGAAAAATCTTTGGATGTAATGTTAAGAGACCTGAGTTTCAGTTCGGTCTCTACTAATGTTTGACCTTGGACAGATTATTTCACTGCCCTAAGCATCAGTTTCACCATCTGTAAAATGGAGATAATGACATTCCCTTAACCTACCCCATGATGGTAGGCATCCCAGGAATTTTAGAGGTTGGAGAGTGCTTAAAATCAATCTAGTCCAATCTCCTCACTTTACAGCTGAGTAAATTGAGGCCGAAGGAATTAAAGTTTGCTGAAAGCTATCCAACAGCTCCAGGAATCTGATAAGTGGACGGTTTCGGTGAGAAAGAATGAAACTGGGGACTGTCTGTCTGTCAACTCATGGCTGCTCCTCCGACCGGCAATGAACTTGAGATTTATTTTATAACACAAAGCACAATGAAGTTTCACAGCTGCACAAACATGCCAAGGTTACAGAATTACATCATGATTAGTATATGGTTTTACAAAGAATTTTCTCATGAAGATCGTGCCGTATGAGGCAATGTCCAAGGTCAGAAATGAGCCTTTAATATTGTGTGGGGTGTACGGTGGAAAGTACCTAGCTGAATATGAAGAGTGTCTGACTCTGCCTACTTTGACCTTGGCTGTCTAGAAATAGTTACAAGGCCAATCCAGCTTCTACTGATTTCTTCTCTTTTTGGCTTAGAAAAAATTGTTAACTCCTCAACTGCTGGTTTACTAAGAACTTAAAGCTTTCCTAGAAAATTAGATTATAATGCTTTCTAATAAGAAAAAGTGTGGATAATAAAAGGAATCAAAGAGAGTTCAGATTTTTTATCTTAGATAACCCCTCCTGTCTGCATCCTGACTTGCAAGGCAGAAAGGTCAAAACTCACAGCCTTGCCAGTCTGCGTTGATCTTTTGATGGGGTCCAGATAAAAATATCTATTAGAGACTCTGTTTCTCTCAATGGCTTCCAACAAAAGTTCCTTACCAAAAAAGCACACATTTATTAAGCACCTACTGTATGCCAGAAACTGGGAATGCAAAAATGAAATGGTGCCCACTGTCAAGGAGCTAACATCATAATAGAGGAATACTACATATTCACATGTAAGTAAATACAAGATTCACACAAAATATATAATCTATTCAGTGACTGGGAGAAGGGGAAACTTGAACAGAAAGAATACACTGGTAGCAACTCAAATTCTAGATCTATGGATTCTTCCCTTATGCCATTTTTCCTTTAGTCATGAGAATAGGAGAAAAAAAAAGGATTGGAGCATTCCTTTGTACCTATGAAATGCTGTATAAATTGAACTATAATAGTATGTGTATATGTGTATAAATATCTATATTACCATGTATTTGTATATTAATATTTATATAGCACTTATGTGTCAGGAACTATGCTAAGCTCTTTCCAATTATTCGTATAAATTTGTTTGTATTTATTATTTATCCTCACAACAACCCTCACCTGAGAGGTCAATGCTATATATTATCCCCATTTTACAAATGAGGAAACTGAGGCAAAAGCCACAATCCTCTAATCTCCTGGAATTTAAGAACAGTATAAGAAGCTAAGTAACTGGCCTTATTCAATTAAGCTAAAATGGTAGAATCACCCAATTAGTAAGTGTCTGAGGACAGATTTGAGTTCCAGTCTTCCTGACTCTGGGCCTGGCTTTCTATCTACTATACTACCTACCTAGAGAAAAGAAGTCTTAGAAAGAGAAGATCATAATTGCTTTTTAATTATTTGAAGTCCTGTCCTATGAAAGAATGATTAGATTTGTTCTATTACTAATGATTGTTTAACTTCTCTAAAATTACCAAATGTTTATTTAAATCATCTTTAAAAAATTGAACTTTTGGGAAAATAAATATGCTAATAATATTTCATTTCTTGAAAGCTAGCAGTCATCAGTCATACCATTTCATAATTTTTTCTTTTCTTGGTGTTGCCTTCCTATCAGTCTGAATGATCCTCCCCTAGAGTGAGTAAATGTTTGAACATGTCAGAAGGAAAATAAATGTCATAAGACTTGGGGATATGGATGGATGGAGAAAGTGAGGGGCTGGGGAGGGAGGGAAGAAGGAAGAGAGAGAGAGAGAGAGAGAGAGAGAGAGAGAGAGAGAGAGAGAGAGAGAGAGATGGAGGGAAGAGGATGAAAGGGGGAGATAAGAGAGAAAAAGCAAGGGAGGAGAGGGAGGGAGGAAGAGAGAATGGAGACAAAAAAGAGAGAGACTGAAAAGAGAGCGTAAGACAGAGTGAGACAGAAAAAAAGACAAAGACAGAGATAGAGACATGAGAGACAGAAAGGGACAAGAGAGCAATAGAGAGAAAAAAGTGAGAAAGGAAGAGAGAGACTAGAGACAGGAAAAGAAAGAGAAGAGAGAAAGTGAGACAGACAAAGAGACAGTGAATGAGTAAGGGAGGAAAGAGGACAGAGAGATAAGGAGAAAAAAGAGTGAGCTAAAGAGAGAGAAAAACAGGAAAAGAGACAGAAAATAAAGAGTAAGATGGAGAGGAAAGCAGAGAGATAGACAGTAAGAAAGAGGAGAGGCAGAGACTGAGAAAGGAAAAAAAAGAATGAGTGACGGCGAGAGAGAAAGAGTGTCGGATCAGTGAATTATTTGTATTTTTTCTACCATAGTAAGGGGTGAGGGAACACCTGCTCTTGCCACTTTAGATGAACAGAATCTGCCTTGGGGGGATGGGTCCTGTTTGAACAATGGCAGCCTCCTAAGTCCTATGATCCCACTCTTGGGGTACACCCACTGAAACTGACAGATGTGGAGAAAGTGGCTTCTGCCTGGTAAAGCCCACATCTAGGTCAGAGTTCCAAGGACATCAGAAGACAATTAAAGAATCAGGCATGGTAGAACACATCAGATATTTTTAATTAGATTTCAGTAGTGGTCTTGATGAAGGCAAGAGCAGGCAGCCATAAAAGCACTTTCCCTTTAGGCCTTATTATTTATAGACAGATTCACCATGCAGATCTAACTTCTATATCACCTCCTCCACAGCTGCTGGCCTAACCCTGCCTTCCAGAGCTGCAAATAAGAATTCATTCCTTTCTAAAATGCTGGACAAGTGTTGGGAATAGAGTTTTTTTTTTTCTGTTTGTCTATTTGTTTTTAGTAAAAATTCTCTCAGGAATTCTCAAGGAATCTGATCTTTGGTTCAATCGCTTCAATATTGTTGCATCTACATGACATCATTTGGGGTCTTCTTGGCAAAAATACTGGAGTGGTTTGCCGTTTCCTTCTCCAGGTCATTTTCTAGATGAGGAAACTGAGGCAAAGAGGGTTCGGAGATTTGCCCAGGGTCACCCAGCTAGTGTCTCTGTTCAGATTTGAACTTGTGTTTTCCTGGCTCCACGCTCAGCACTCTCCTCTAGCAGCCCTTTGTTGTTAATATTACTACCCAAAGAGATGAATGGCATTGAATAAGTGTAAGTGTTTATGCATCAATGAAATGGGTTTAATAGTTTACCAACAGATGCTGCAGCCTCAAAATGAAAGGCCATTGTATGAATTTTGTGTTTTGTGTTGTTGTTAGAAATAGCAGCATTCCATATGCTATGGGGTGAAAGTCATGCCTGTAGAGACTGTGTGTGATTTTAAAGTCAGTGAGGTACATTCGTGTCAGTTGCTAATCTGTTTCCATAAATGCATTTTTGCTACTTTGAAAGGTGCTCTGAGACCATCAAATCAGTCAAGTTGGCCCTCAGGACACCCAGGGAGTTTTAATACCCATCTAAGTTATTGTTTCTCAATTGCATGCTTGACTTCCTTAGTAATACACTGTATACTTGCCCCAGTAATTTATAGCCAAGAACTGAAGCATGTAGCCAGTCTGAAAGCAGCCCTGTGTTCTAATAAGATACCACCCCCTCACTGCTCCCATCTCTGCTTCTTCCCATTACTGATCTCTTATCCCTTTACTGGTCAAAATAGAGGTTGACATTTATGATCACATGTTGCTTTTGAAAAAGAAAAGGGAAAAAATGATAGAACCGAGGCAAAACTCAACTGTCTGGAACTAAACCAAAAGTGAGCTCTTTATAAGTTGACCTTTTGGATAAAGTAACTTAATGGAATTTATGTCATCCTCTCCAAGATACATTATTTTATTGATTTGCTGGGAATTTTTGCTATCAGAAAAATGCACTTTGGGGAGATGAAATGTTATGTTTTTGTTACCACTGAGCATTTCCGTCCCCTTGATGACATAAGTGCTAGACAGAATAAACCCATAACACAGTCTGTGCCTCTCTAGAAGTTTGACTCAACATGATACAACCCTTCCAAGGTCTATACCATTGGAAACTCATGTGCTCAAGGCTGGATGGCTTCCTTACAGGTTCTTATCATCATAGGATAATAGCCTGAGCGTTTGAAGGGGACCAAAGAACCTTAGATATCTTCTGGTTCTACCTCCTGGCTTTCTAGGTAAGGAAAAAGAGGTTAAGTGATTTACCCATAATCACACAAAAAAGGTAATGAATGGCAAGGCGAGTATTTGACACCTCGTCATCTGATTCCAAATCCAATTTGTTTTCTGTTCTGGTACATATTGCTGTGAAGAATCAACTACACAATATCTCTAAAGTAATTTGTAAACTATAAAATACTGATAATATCAATATCTATAAATGTCAGTTGATGAAAAGATTTTAGATGTGAAAATAATACTTTTTAAAGTCTTTTTTTTTTGTCGGTGACTGAGTTGGAGGTTTGTACTAAATATAGGAATGAGAACAGGATAGATACATGAACGAACCAGGTTTTGAAATTTTAGTTTATGAGTTAATAGTGAGTTCATGGAATCACAGTTTTATTGCTAGGAAGGAACTGGTCTAACTCATCCTTATTTTGTATATAAAGAAAGTTAGTGTAGAGAGAGAAGCAATTTTGTAAAAATTTGGGCCAGAATGTAACTTAGAAATTATCTAGTTAAGACCTTTGTTTTTATGGTTGAGGTGAAGTGCTAGACAGGATATAGCCATAAATAGCATTTATATTATATGGCATTACAGGGTTTGAAAAGCACTTTACAAATATTTCATTTTATCCTTAGAACAACTCTGGGACAAGAGGTTCTAGGTTCATATCTGGCCTCAGGTACTTCCTAGCTGTGTGATCCTGGGCAAATGACTTAATTTCCATTGCTTGGCCCTTACTGAACTTATACCTTAAAATCAATATTGATCTCTAAGACAGACCATAAGGGTTTGGGGAGGGAAGAACAATCCTGGGAGGCAGGTGCTATTATTATCCTCATTTTACTAATGAGGAAACTGAGATAGGCAAGAATTAAGAGGTAGCTAGTTAATTCAGTTGATAGGGCTCTGAACCTAGAATCTAGGAGATTTGATTACATGCCTGGCATCAGATATATAAAAGTGGTGCTGGATGGTCACTTAGCTTCTGCTCACCTCAGTTTGCTCATCTGTAAAATGAAGATGATAATAGCACTTACCTCCTGGAATTGCTGTGAAGATAAAATGAGACATTTGTAAAATGCTTTGCAAACTTTAAAAAGTTCTACAAATGCTAGCTATTATCGAGTGACTTGCTTAAAGTCATATAGCTGATAAGTATTTGAGGCCAGATTTTCTCTAAGACTTTCTTGCTCCAGGTACAAAACTATCCATTAAACCACCTGATTGCACAAAGAATAGGCATCAAGAAAATTTTATTGTAGGGCAGCATGACTGAACATGACACAATTTCTATGTGTTTATAGCTGCTAAGGTTTATCATCTGAAAACCTCTATAGAGGCTCTTCGCATTATAGGATCATAGATTTAGGAGTAGAATGGAGCAAAGGATCTTAGAGATTAATCTTCTTACTTATCAGTGAGGAAACTGATGTCCAGGAAGGAATTGGCTTGACTTCTCCAAGATTATATAGATAATATTGATAAAGCTAAAGTTCTAAGCCAGGTCCTCTCATTGCAAAGAGAAAGCTCTTTCCATTATATCAACTCACCTTTCTGCCAAGAGACTCATAGATTAGTAGAATCAGAATTTGAAAGCCAATCCCAGTCCTGTGACTCTTAAATACATTGCCCTTATCAACACACTACATCCACCTCTTAAGTAGAATAGAGTTATGGAGTACCTTTTTCTTTAATATAAAGGATCTCTAATGCCAAACTCAGGAGTTTGTACTTGACAAAAATAAATAAATAAATGAAGGGCAGAGCCTTCTTGTAATATCCTAAACAGAGTGGCATGGGAAAACCAAATTTCTGGAAGAATTATCTGACCCCATCAAGCAGGTTGTCAGATAGAGAAAAGCATCTGGAAGGCAGTAAAACAGAAATTATTGCAATTTTTTACTAATTATATTTTGAAGGGATAAAAACAAACACTTATTGACTTGATGGATTTGGGGCCAGGTACACAGAGCAAAGAAGTTAAAAGTTTTGAGCCTGAAAGTTGATGAGACTAGGGAAATCAATGACAGAAATAAGAAACTACAACTAGAATAGCCATTCTGAGAAAAATATAATGAGGGTATAGGAAGGTAAGTGGAGCCAGGGTTATAGTAGATAAAGTTCCAGGCTTGAAGTCAGGAAGACTCATCTTCCTGAGATCAAATATGACCTCAGACACTTACTAGCTATATGGCCCTAGGCAACTCACTTAACTCTGTTTACCTCAGTTTCTTACTCCTCCTTTTTGTACTTTAGATGATGCATAATATATTCTGCTCCAGCCTTTTACCTTGAATCTGTGTGTGTCACCCTACCTCAAATGTGTTTTTGTAAACAACATATAGTAAGATTCTAGTTTTTAATCCACTCTGCTATCCTCTTCCATTTAATGGATGAGTTCATCCCATTGACATTAAGCATTATGATTTCTAACTGTGTATTGCCCTCCATCTTATTATCCCCTTTAAATCCTGCTCTATTACCTTTCACTCTATTCCTTCTCATGAGTATTTTGCTTTTTGTCACTCCCCACCCAGATCCCCCTCCTTTCTTTCTATTACCCACTGCTTTCCTTGCCTTCTTCTCCTTGTACTTCTCTGTAGGGTAAGATAGAATTCTATGCCCCACTGAGTATATTCGTTTTTCCCTCTCATAGCCAGTTACACAAAGAGTAAAGTTTAAGCATTGCCTGTCACCACCCTTATCCTCCCCTCTGTGTATTGATTTTTCTCACCTCTATATGTTACATAATTTACCCCATTCTATGTCTCCCTTCCCTTTTCACTCAGTGCAACCCTCTTTCAGCCTTTGATTGACTTTTACATGTTATTCATATGCATATATATCATATCATTATATATGTCATATTATAATCAGCTTACTTTTCCACCCACTTTCTGAGTAAATTCCTTCTATCTTCTCTACTACTGAGAGTAATTTTTGAGAATGTTAGAAATCCTCTTTCCATGTAGACATATAAACATTTTTACCTTAATTAGTCCCTTAAATTTTCACTTTCTTTTTTACTGTTTTGGGCTTCTCTTGTGTCTCATATTTGGCATTCATATTTTTTGTTTAGGTCTGACTTATTCCTCAGGAATGCTTGGAAATCTTCTATCTTATTGAATAACCATTTTTCCCCCTAAAAGAGTATACTCAGTTGTTGTTGTTGTTGTTGTTTTTTAATTTTTAATTAATTAATTTAGAATACTTTTCCATGGTTACAAGATTCGTTTTCCTTCCCTCCCCTCCCCTCATCCCACTCCAGTAGCTGACAAGCAATTCCACTGGATTTTACATGTGTCACTGATCAAGACCTATTTCCATATTATTGATATTTGCATTAGGGTGATCGTTTAGAGTCAGTATCCCCAATCATATTCCCATCAACCCATGTCTTCAAGCAATTGTTTTTCTTCTGTGTTTCTACTCCCACAGTTCTTCCTCTGAATGTGGATGGCGTTCTTTCTCATGAATCCCTCAGAATTGTTCTGGATCATTGCATTGCTACTAGTAGAGAAGTCCATTACATTCGATTGTGCCACACTGTATCAGTCTCTGTGTATATTTTCTTGGGTCTGCTCCTTTCAGTCTGCATCAATTCCTGGAGGTGATTCCAGTTCATATGGAATTCCTCCAGTTCATTATTCCTTTGAGCACAATAGTATTCTATCACCAACAGATACCACAATTTATTCAGCCATTCCCCAGCTAAAGGGCATCCCCTCATTTTCCAATTTTTTGCCATCAGAAAGAGCGCGGGTATAAATATTTTTGTGCAAGTCTTTTTCCTTATGATCTCTTTGGGGTATAAACCCAGTAGTGGAATATACTCAGTTTTGCGGGATAGGCAACTCTGGATTATAAACCCAAATTTTTTGCCTTTCTGAATATCATATTCCATACCTTTTGATCCTTTAATGTAGAAGTCACTAGGTCCTGAGTGATCCTGATTGTAATTCTATGGTATTTGAGTGGTTTCTTTCTGGCTACTTGAAGTACTTTTTCCTTGGCTTGGTAGCTCTTGAATTTGGCTATTATATTCCTGGAAGTTGTCAATTAAGGATTTCTTTCTGGAGGCTATCTATGAATTCTTTCAATTTCAATTTTAATTTCTTGTAATATGATAGGTTTTTTCTTCATCATGGTTTTCAGGAAATACAATAATTCTCAGACTGTCTCTCCTAGATCTGTTTTCTACATTAATTGTTTTTTCAATAAGATATTTGATGTTTTTCTTTGATTCTGCTTTATTGTTTCTTGATTTCTCATGAAATCATTAGTTTTTAGATGGTCAATTCTGATTTTTAAGGCCTGGTTTTCCTCTCAGTTTTTGGTTCGCCTTTTTCAATTGGCCCATATCTTCTTACATCACTTTCATTTCTCTTCTCCATTTTTCCTCTACTTCTAATAAAAGTCTTTTTTGAGCTCTTCCAGAATCTGTGTCCAATCCATATTTTGGATTTGAGTATATTTCCTTTGCTTTTGCAGTCCCCCTTCTGTGTCTCTGTGTCTGCACCTTGCTCTTTGTCTCCATAAACAGTCTTTAGAGTTAGGTGCTTTCTTGGTTGTTTGCCCATTTTTCCTATCTAATTTATAGGTAGGCTCTGTTTTCTGGGAAGTTTGGGGTGCCCTCTTAAACTTCAGTCCTTCCTTGATGTTATTTTTGGCTTATTTTCTGCATTGTTACTAGCTTACCAGATGGTCTGAGGGCTGAGAGCTCTGAGAGTCCCCTCCTCCTGCTGATTCAATTGACCCTTGAGATGCTGATAGCTTAAAAACTTTCCTCAGGCTTGGGTGTAAGCTTTTGATCTCAGTCTGAACTTGATTGGGTCAGGTGCTGATCAGATTCTAGTCCCAGGCTTAGATTCATGGTTTTTGGCCTCAAAGTGTTCTTGATTCAGTCAGGCACACCCTTGATTGCCCTTTCCATCCACCCTTAGTTTTCAGCAAAAATATCCCAAGGAGGCTTCCTCTGAAAACTGTGTCCTCACCCCAAACTGTGGATTATGTTCTTACCCCAAGCCCAGCCTGGAATTCCTGACTTCACTCTGGACCCACATGGATCAGCCCCCCTTTAGCCTAGATTGCCTTGAGCTGGAACTCTCCGGACTTCTCCTCAGGTTTGCAATTTCAAGGGGGTGTTAGTTGGCTTGCTTGGTCTTAGTTTGGAAACTGTTAGAGCAGATGTGTGGGGAAGTGGGGGGCAGGGCATGGGAAGGGGGTTGGGATTTGCTCCTGACTTGCTCTTCACTCTCTGCTATGTCTCCTGCTAGGTCCACTCTCCTCTTCACCTCAGTTCCCCAGATGGTCTCTGCCTACCTTTTGGGTTTTTCTTTTTTTAAGGTTGTTTCCCTCTGTCTCTGTTGGTTCTTTCACTCCAGTATTCATTTTGTGGCGATATTTTACTCTTGGTTGGAGAGGATTTTCATGGTGAAATGGTGCGCTGCTGCCCTAGTTGCTCCTCCATCTTGGCTCCTACCTCTGTTTCTTCACCTTTAAAATGAGTTGAAGAAGGAAATGGCAAACCACTCCATTATCTTTGTCAAGAAATGACCCAAACAAGGCCACAAAGAAGCAGACAGGACTGAACAAGAAAAGGAAGGGAAGTAGTTTAAGGCATGTTGATTTTGAGATAATTGCAGAGCGAAATGTTGATGTCTTTTAGTCAGGCATCAAGAATTTATTTATAGGCCTGTAGAATTAGGGGATGAATTAAGATCAGAAATGTAGAATTGAAAATCATTAAAACAAAGTTAGTCATCAAATACAAAAAAAAAATTGAGCTTTTGAAGGAGGGATCCCTAGAGTGGTAGGAAAATAAAAGACCAGATAGAAAGATAGCCAATTGCTCAATACCTCTTAGAGTTATGAATTGAACCAGATGATCTCTGAGGCCACTTCTAAGATTCTGGGAACTTTTTAATTGGGGAGCAGAAAGAAGACCAGTGTAAGAGACAGAGGAGGATTATCAGGGAGGTTTGAGAACCAGAAGAATATATTAACACAGGAGAAAGGAGATTTTCAAGAAAAAGCATGGCCAAAAAGTTGAAAAGTACTGGGGGGGAGGAAGAGTTGTGGAGGAGTGAAATAACCATTGTATTTCACAACAGATGACTAATAACTTAATATCTCTATTTCCAAAGGGATTGTCTCCTTACTGTGCCATGGGACATAGGTAGGAAGCTAAGGAGTTATTTTTAAGAATAGTAGCATTAGGGTCAATTAGGTGGCTCAGTAGACAGAGAGCCAAACCTGGAGATGGGAGTACTGGGTTCAAATATGACCTCAGACACTTCCTAGTTATATAACCCTGGGCAAATCACTTAAGCCCATTTTCCCAGCCTTATGGCTCTTCTGCCTTGGAACCAATACTTAGTATTGATTCTAAAAACAAAGTAAAGGTTTTGGGTTTTTTTAAATGGTTGCAATCACTATCAGCCCCTAACTGAAAGCATTTGGCTATGAAAAGAAGGAAAGGAATGACAGTAATGAGAAGGGGTAGGAGTTTTACATTCGTTTTAAGACTGGAAAGACCCTAATGCACTTGAAGGTGTCTTTAAAAAAAGATCAGGCTGACAGACTGAAGATTCCAGAGAGAAAAAAGATAAGGGAAGAAGCATTTTGCCTTAGGAAATGGCTGAAATCCCTAATGTAGGAAGAAGAGTTAAGTTTAGAGCAAAAGGAGCAAAATTCTTCCCAAGAAGCCATAAGGAAGGAGGAAAAAAATCACTGTGGAAGGTTTTTTTGATATTTAAAAGAGAACATAGCATAGATGGATATACTTTGACTGGATGGTCAACATTTTTCAGAGTGAAGGAGGATGTCAATTGTCTATTCTAATCAAGATTAGGTGGTCAGGGATTAGGATGTCGTGGGAAGAATATTTATTATGGAATGTTGTCCACAATCATCATTTCTCTGATTTTTTTTTCTGTTTTCTTAGGCATCAACAGAAAAGTTGTTTATTCTCTGGCAGACTCAGCAGGAGGGTACTTTTCAGTAGACAGCTCATCAGGCATTATCATCTTGGAGCAGCCTCTGGATCGAGAGCTACAGTCATCCTATAACATCAGTGTGAAGGCATCTGACCAGAGCATCCTTAAGGCATTGTCTTCCCTGGCTACGGTCACCATTACTGTGTTGGATATTAATGACAACCCCCCTGTGTTTGAAAGAAGGGACTATCTTGTTACAGTACCAGAAGATACATCCCTAGGCACAGAAGTTCTTGCCGTTTTTGCCACAAGCAAAGATATTGGCACAAATGCTGAAATTACTTATCTCATCCGGTCTGGGAATGAACGAGGGAAATTCAAAATTAACCCAAAGACAGGTGAGTAAAATAGCAAACGAATGCCCCAAAGCTAAGCTTCTGTCAGTCAACCCTATAAGCTGGCACCAAAAGTTGCTATAAATGAATGGAAATGCATGCTCTTTGGTTCTTGTCACTCCACTTTGGGTGGTTTCCAATTGTCCTGTATAGTTATACTCATGACTAAGGACTCCATGGTTCTCCAGGCTTCTCCAAAGTTCTGTTTCCTTCTAAATAATCGCTAAGCTTCTATTAAGCTACTACTAATAATCATAATTTCTCTCCAGCCTCTGGATGAATTTATGACATTATTTACAGCATAGTTGTATAAAGGGAAAGACAAAGGTCCCAGAAACCCTGGGGTATTCCTCATAGTGATCTGTTTAATGGCAGAGCACACCAGATAAAGACTGAAGCAAAAAAAAAAAAAAAAAAAAAAACAGGTTTAGAAAGGAAGCCAATGAACAATTGTCATAATCACACCTTGTGTTTTACAACATTCTCCAAGCACTTTGGCATCTGTTATTCTATTTCATTGTCCCAGCAGCCCTTTGAGGTTGGACAAACATTATTGCCCCCATTTCGCAGGTAAGGCAATTGAAAACCAGAGAGGTTAATTGATTTCCCTGAAAGCACTCAGTGTGGAAACCCAGAAATAAAAGCAGCAGGTCTTCTAGCCCCCAGCCTTGTGCTCTTTTCAGCAGACATATTGCCTCTGCAGAAGCTATTACTCTTCCAGCTCTCCTATTGGAAACTGGTCATTATCTCCAATTAAAATATGAGCCAGCCACAGGAGTGATCTGTCAACTGATTTTATGCTTCCTCAATTCCACAGCATTTAGTAAGAAGGGAGGGAGAACCATATGGCCTAACCCAGCCCTTGCAAATAGTTTTCATAAACCATTAAGTCCACAGAAGTTCTATTTAGTTTGCAAAATTTGCATCACTGCCCAACACACACAGACATACTTTGCCCAGTCTGAACTCTTCCCATCTGGCCTCAGCCCTATCCTGTTCAGCATTTTTGTCAGCACCTTGGACAGAGACCCTGGAAGGCAGGCACATCTAATTCAGAGTTTACACAAAGCAGGTTGGAGAGAAGGGTAGTGAGTAGTTTGAATGACAGAATCAGAATTTCAGGAAGTTCTCTGTTGATGGGAAAGAAGCACAAAAACTCAAAAGGTGAAATTACTAAAGAAATGTGAAATCTTATGTTTATATTTCAACAGTCCAAGAGTAGGATAGGGAAAGCCTAGCCTAACATCACTTCTTCTGAAAAAGGGGGCGCTTTGACAAGGATATAGAGCCAACAGAAGTCAACAATACATAATATGATTCAACCACCAAAAAATGAATGTGGCTTTCAGCAACAGTGATAAAATGGTAATGTTCAGAAGCATATAGACACTGGGTATTAGAGGCAGTGAACATGGAGCATAAGATCTGGTAAGACTACTGAAGTCCAGGAGTCTTTTCTTTACAACTGGAAGGACCTCAAGGATAGACCCAGCAACATGTCTATCATCCAGAGGCCAGTCTAGCTAAGAGAGGAGGTTCCTCACCAGGAATTCTCTCTACCAATGATATCATTTATCAGGTCAAAAATAAAACATCACCATGTCAGCTAGGAGGAGGAGGAACTTGGAGACTACAAAAACTTAAAGGTCAATCTCTTAGTTGTAGAGAGGCCATGATCTGCATTAGTAAAAAGAATAGGGTTCACATGAAATGGCAGATCCTTGTACAATGAAGAAACCCCCAAAATTCTGGAAGTGATAACTCTGCTCTGTTCAGTGCTACTCAAATGACTCTGGAGCACTGGGTCCTATTCTCTCATTTTCTGAAAGGAACCATTGACATATTCGAGCACTTTCAGAAAAGGAAAACCAGAATGCTGAGAGGTCTTCTAATGGTTGAGGGAACTGGTGGTGTTTAGCGTGGAGAAGAAAAGATTGAGGAGATAGCATGATGGCTTCTCTATTATAATTCAGAGAGCTTTCCTATGAAACAGGGATTACACTTACTCTTCTTTGCCTCTTAAAAGTAGAATTAAGAGTAATGAATGAAAATTGCAGAGATAGATGTTGGCTTAATCCAAGGAAGAATTTCTTCACAAGCAGCACTGCTCAACATAGAACTGGCTGCCTTAGAGAGTAATGATTTCTCTGTCACCAGAAGTATTTAAGTAGGAGCTAGATTACCACTTGTCCTAGATATTATAAATGGAATTCTAGCATGGGACAGGGAAATCAGACCAGACAAGCTCTAAGAACCCTTTCATTTCTTAATATTTCTTTCTGTCATTATCCCTGTTTTCTGAAGATTATTAGATTTGGAGACTGTGTCCATCCACCTGTAGGAAATACTCAGTTTGCCTAAAAACATGTTGCTATGACAACCATGCCAAAAATAAACAGGAGCAGCAGACCATATTACATCATTTTTTCCAACCTTGAATCCTCATTTCATTGGAAACGGTGCAGAAGACAACTTTTATTTTCATGAAAAGCCAAAATAATGATAGTTCATAATAATAAACATATATGTTTTGTATGATAGTACATGTATAACCCAGATTAAATTGCTTGCCAGCTCTAGGAAGGGAGAAGGAGACAATTTAAATCATGTATCTTTGGAAAATTTAAGTGGAAATTTGTTACTACATGTAAATGGCAAAAATAAATTGAAAAAATAACAATAAACACATACAGCACTTTAATATTTGCAAGAGGTTCCATATATTGTTTTTTAAACTCTTACCTTCTGTCTTAAAAGCAATAGTAAGTATTGGTTCCAAGGCAGAGGAGAAATAAGGACTAGGAAACTGGAGTTACATGACCTGCCCAGAGTCACACAGTTAGGAAGTACTTAGGATCTCTCATCTCTGGGCCTGTATTATACCTGAGTGGTACAGACTCCTACTACCTTCATTTGCACAGTGCACACTACACAAACACATACTTTTCTCTATCACAAATAAATGTGTCAATTGTGACAGGTCAGCAGATGGAGGGAAAAGAGTTCCTCTAGGAAGAAGGTCTGTATGAGATCTGATGAACCATTCCTACCAGCAATGATTCTGCACTGCAATCACTTCTTTTAGTTAAACCCATTATTTAAAATTAAAGTGTATGAGGGGAAGTGGTCCTCACTTGTTTAGGTATTCATTAATTTTAACTCGTTGGGCTAATGACCATTATATTTAAATGCCATGAGAAAATGATTAAATATTGCTTAAATTTTGGTATGTGACAGTTAGGGCAGGAGACTTAATAAAGCACTAAGTGGGATAATCATCAAGGAAACTTAATTAGAGAACCAAAAACTGAAGCATCTTTATTTACAGAGAAGAGTTATGGCTTTCATTTTAAAATAGGACTGATTTCTGCACTGCTTTATAATTGAACTTTAGGAACCATAGTGACCAAGCCTAGGAAGAAATTTTAAATATCACTCAGTCCAACCCCCTCATTTTACTGAAACATAAAAGGGCTAAGTGATTCGCCCAAGTCATATAGTTAGAAACAAGTAGCAGGACTGAGATTCAATATCATATCATATCATATCATATCAGTAAACAACTATCCCTGACTCTTTAACCTTTGATTGCTCAAGGTGGGGTGAAGATTGCTAGAGAGTTTTAGTGTGCTCTCCAAATAAGAGAAACTCAGTTTCAGCTCCAGAAATCTATTGAAATGACTAATTCTTCCATCGAAATTTGTAAGGTGAGTCAGTGTTGATGAACAGCTAAAATGATTGACATTTGTTATTTAGGTTTCCAGGGTGCTTGCAGAGGACCTTAAATAAATGGATTATTGAATATCCACTTATTTTGGCCAGACGTAACAAAAATAACATTTACAATGATGATTGTATTTCTGCCTGGTTGTTTGTAATTTTTTAAGAATCAAATCTAAAACTCCCCATTTTTCTCAAAAGGAGGAATTTCTGTCATTGAGGCCTTGGACTATGAAATGTGCAAAGATTTTTACCTCGTGGTGGAAGCCAAAGATGGTGGTACCCCAGCCCTCAGTGCTGTGGCCACGGTGAACATCAATCTTACTGATGTGAATGACAATGCACCCAAATTTAATCAGGAGGTCTACAGTGCAGTCATCAGTGAAGATGCTTCCATCGGGGACTCAGTCATTGTGGTGGGTATATTTCAATCAATTTGATCCTGATGCCTGGGGCCAAACTAAAGCAGAATGGTGAAGTTGTCTTTGGTGTCTTTGGTTTCTTTTGAGTGGCATTCTTCTCTCTAGGGTCCAAATACATGTCTAGTATACACTCATGCATAAATGACTGATAATGGCTTAAAGGATAACCCATATTTTAATAGGGATTGGTAATTTAACCCAAATGAATGACTAGATAATGGCAGAATTTTAAGCATTAGCAACATATAGGTCAGGGACACATTTAGGCATATGGTAGCCTTTTTATCACCCTTAATATCAATATGCTTGTGCATGAGGTCAGATATACACGTGCACATAAAATATCTAGTACAGTTGACAGAAACAAACATTTGAGAGGAATGCAAAGATAATCTTATAGCTGAAGCATTTATCAAGTATGTGCTACTATGTACCATGGCACAGTGCCAGGTACTAGGGATACACAGACAAGAAGGAAAAATCCCTGTCCTTGGGAAGCAATCACTTGGTTTTAAATTTCTGTTTTTGGCTTAGGACCTGAGGGATTTCAGAAAACAAATCAGCCTGTGGATATATATGATTCTAAATAAAAATGGAGACTGGGACCATATCTCTGGTGCTCTCCTACTTAAGTTTATTGATATTTCTGTCATCGACACTATTTTTTTCAGTATGATTGGTAAAGGTGGGAAATCCTAATGAGATAACTGGCAGAATTGGCAACACTTCGATAAGACTTATAGTTTGGGGTTTGCTTAACTTCTCTTTTTCTGTAGAACTATATAGGGTTAATCTAAGCATGTACTTTTTTCCCTAACCCTCTTATTTTCTCATGAAGTTAATAGCAGAAGATGTAGATAGCCCACCCAATGGACAGATTCGTTTCTCCATTGTCAGTGGGGACCGGGACAATGAGTTTGCTGTGGATCCTGTCTTGGGACTCATTAAAGTTAAAAAGAAATTGGACCGAGAACGGGTAAGATTAATTTGATCAACTTCCCCTCTAGGTTTCCTTAGAGGCCTCTAAAGGTGAATAAGTAAAATGAGTTTTTCAAGAAATGGCTATAGGACCTAGGATTTATATAGTCTGAAAGGGACAGGTCTGTGGAGGGACATCTAATTATATAATGTGTGCTACATGGACAATGATTCCCTGAGTACAGCAAAGATGGGGAAATAAGAACGGGTCTACAGTTATAATGGCTTGGGTTTGGATTAGACCCTAGGAAGAATTTTCTGCCAAACTTTGTATATAACACCAGAATTCATTACCTCAGAAGACATAAAGGAAGAGGACCAGTTCCATTAGCAATGTCTCCAGTGCTTTTGTTGTTGTTGTTGTTGTTGTTGGGGTTTTTTGATGGCTAAGGTTACCAAAATGAAAATTTATTTTAAATAATAAGAGAGGAGATAACCTGAAACATCAACAACAAAAAAAAAAAACACAACGATTTGATAATATATGAAGCCAACCTATCAAATACCAGCCTACTGTAAGCTTTATTAATCCCATGAATGTGGACCTTCTGACCTGGCACCAGGAATCTATGGTGCTGGTTTCTATAGCTAACTTATCCCTACCAGGGGCTGTGATCAATGCTGATTTGGAAGGACACCCAGGTCAAGAAACAGGTTAAGGAAACCTTGAGGATGAGGTTCAAGGAACCAGGTTTCCTTAATCAAAAAAGCTCATATCCTCAAGGTTTCCTTAAATTTGTTTAGTAAACTTAATTTTACTTAAGTAAAGTTTAAAAGAAACCCTTTCTCAACCAAGAATCCATTTCCCTAAAGAGAAAGGAAAGATGAAAAAAGGCCCCCCCTTCCCCAGATGCCAAAGTACAGAAAACCCAAGAAGGATCCCGTGTGCACTGTAGCCACAGAGACTCAGTAAAATTAGACTTGATAACATAGGCGGACTAGCCTTAAGAAGACTTCCCAGAGACCCAGTCTGGAAAGCCTGCTGCACAAGACATAACTACTTAATTGCAAGCCCTATGTAGGTGAGTCCAGAGGAAGGATCGACCTGACCCTCTCTAATTAATTCCCAAGTAAATTAATTCAGTCACATATGCTAACACATGAAATGGGGATGGTAAGAATAGCACCTGCCTCCTTCTCAGAGTTGTTTTGAGGATAAAGTGAGATATTTGTAATGTGCTTTCAAACCTTAAAGATAAATATAAATGCTAGCTATCATCATTATTATTTATTATTTATGCATATATACCTTGCAGTCATAGTCCTAAGTCATAATAATACCTTGCATTTTATGCTGTTTTTCAAGGCATATTTATAGCATTATCTCACTTAATTTTTACTTGCCTGGATGTAGCTATTTGTTACATAGAGCTAAAGATGAAGTACTGCCAATGTCCACAGCACAGAACAATAAACAGTTACCAATTATCCTCCTGTTTATATATGAGAGGAAGAGCTAAATGATAGAGTACAGCTTGATGCCCAGAACACAGATTATCCTATGAAAGAGCTGGCAAGATTTCCCGGTGAGGAATGAAGAGGAAACATTCCTTTTCATCAGAGCATGGAGGTAAACCTGCAATCCTGGGGGCTCTTGTGGCAGCATCAGCAATAGCAGGAAGAGGGAGAGGAAGAGGAAGCTATTGTAGGGCCTTGAAAACTAGAAGAGCTACAGATACAGGGCCCTGAAATAGGCTTGTGTATCTTTCCTCGGAAAGCCAGCCTCACCAAGTCTAAAGAGACTTTTTGCCAGAAGCTTGACCAGCTAGAAGTCTTTTTTTTTTTAAGAGCCACACCAGTTCACAAAGATGTTGAAAAATGGCCTAAAAGGTTATGATTTGCTTTGGTGAAGGAAATATCCATGTGGATGAATTTCTAAATCTTCGAGGTAACATCTGAGTCTAGGCACTGCCATTTGGCTAAACAAACAAGTAACTGACTTTATGGAATTGAAATCAAGGTATTTCATTGACTTTGTTAATGGTTTTCCCTCCTACTGACTTAATAGGATCTTATCTTTAGATGGAATATTAAAATGTACTTTACATTATGCATTAGTTGTATTCTTTAAAAGATATGAATAGATCAAATATTCATAAATTAAATGACATTTTTGATATACTGGGGAACTCACTGTTCAATTCATTTCAACAAACATTTATTACTGGTTGACTTCTTTCATAAAGTGAATTATCATTCTAATTTTTCTCTTTTTTTTGAAAGTTCAAAGTTTTTAATATTGAATTGTTTTTAAAGTGGAGCTGAGTTCTTGTGCATGTTTGTGCATATGTATATGATACATATATGTATAAATATGCATACATAATTGTAATGCTATTTAAGTGTCTGTGCATATTTTTATTAGAATATAGAATCTTAGGTAGGAAAAGTTATATATTTTCTACTTTTTCACTGACCCAATTCTCAACATCCTATTTTGTTAAATAAAATGTTAACCATACCATGAAAGTAACTGTCAAAAATTATATGTGAGTTACAAACACACCAGTCAGTCAGCAAGCATTTATTAAATACTTCCTAGATGCCAGACACAATGTTAAATGCTAGGGATGTATATAAAGTAATGAGACTAAACTTTTACATCTAATAATATTAAGAACTAGAAGATACTATAAGAGATAACCTTATCTGATACCTCATTTTGTTTTGCCTAAAAATAACTCTCTTTAAGCTTTTTTTTTTTTAAGTTTTGTTGATCTTTTAACATGAACCCATTGATTCATCTCAACTCCCATAATAGAGCCCCAAGCAAAGGTCCACATTGACCACAGGTGAAGGTATATACCTCAATCCATACCTCTTGTCCACCATCTTTCTACAGCTTCTGCCTTTTACAAACAATGGAACCAAAGGCCCAGTAAGGTTAAGTGATTTTCCACTGGTCACATTGCTAATAATTAGCAGAGTCTGGTCTCAAAGATTCTCTTACTCCCATACCAGTGTTCTTAGCATTATCCTACACTATAGTATGTCATTAGTCCTTCTTTTGCATGGTCCTAACCCCAAACAGGGTCACAAAGAATCAGAAATAACTGAAAACAACTGAACAACAACAAAGACCTAACCTTACTCCTGTACCCACCCTTTCTCTCCTCTCTCTCTCAGACCTGGACATAATCATACCAGGGCACAGACATTCAGATGATTGTCATCTCCTTCACAGTAGTCCCTTTGATGTAGAACCCTTATTCCTACAATGCTGCCCTAACTTAAAGCCCTTTTGGAACATGCATTTTGAATATTCTCTATGGAGACAGCCTCCTCCCTTTCAGTCTGAGTTTGATTTAGGGAAAACAACAAAAAGTTTTTGGATTTGTCAATAAGGTGAGCAGTCAAGTCCAAAAAGGTAGGGAAAGAGGGAATTAAGGATAAAATAGAGAGGGTGATCTTCTTGTGTGGCCCATAAGCTAGTTCTTGAGGTACTTCCTAAAGAGAAAGGTAAAAATTGTTTTGAGTGGTGGCAGCCTCTTTGGAAATAGCAGATACCTTTCAAGGTAACTCCAAGGTTCAGGTATGCTAAAAAGTCAGCCTGATTTCTTTGCTGCCTTACCTTCTATGGAAGTTTTGACTAGGAAAGACAGGAGGGATTCTTTCTCCTTTTGAATCATAAGCCAAGTCCCTGAGGCTTGATATCTTCTTCTTAGGAGATTAGAGCAGGGGCATTCCTGCTTCAAGCAGAGGTTTGAGTAGATGGACTTGAGTTTTCTTTCCAACTGGAAGATTCTGTGTTTCTCTACATTCCTCTGACACTTCACCATTCCATCCATACTCTCCTTACCTAGCCCTTCTTTAGGTTGTAGTGAATCAAAGTCTCTTTGAAAGTAAACTAGCCCAACTTTCAGGGATCTTGGTTTCCAAATGTGTGTCCCAAATAAATGTAGCCTAACTAGTTATACATTAACAAGAAATGAGATTGCAAGTCTCTTGCCATTGCATTTAGGGTTTGCTGGAGAGATGGACGTGCCCTTTCTATAACCACTGGGCTATAATCACCAAAAGGAGGGTAGAAATGGAGATGCAAATGAGAATCTATTAAGCACCAACTATATGCAAGATACTATGCTAAGTACTTTACAAATGATAATATTTGTAAAGAAATGAAAGCTGAGCAATAAGTGTATCCGTTAGGACTCATGAGGTATCTAGCATCACAAAACATTGTCTCTCTAAGTAGCCTTTCAAAGTATTCCCATGAGGCTATGCATTATATATTGGACAAAGATACAAATGCTGTATAAAGTTCCAAAACAACAAAGCGAAGATAGTGGTTTTTTTTCATAGTTATGCTGTGAGTGTGTCATAAAAGTTGCCATGCCAAGAATTTGGACTTAGAGGATCTGAGTTCAAATCCTGCCCTCATACTTTTACTATCTCCATGACCTTGAGCAAATTTATGGTCCTCTGACTAGAAATAAATTAAGGTCCTTATGAGTCCTAGTCACTACTGTTATGGATGCATTTTTATAAATTTATACATTTCTATGGGCAATTGGTTGAGTAAAGAGAGCATAGACAGCAGAGTGGATACAGACCCAGCCTTAAATCCTGAAAGACCTGAGTCTAAATCCAAGTTCTTGACCTTGACCCAGACCTTGGACAAATGATTTAACCTCTCAGTGTCTCTGACAACTCTCTACAACTCCAAAACCAGAAGACTAATATGTTTGTTTAAAGGAATTTATTCAATGCAAGTACCCTTTACCAAAGAAATCATAGAACTTAACCACCCTCCAAAAAAAGTTTATGCACAAATATATAAATTAGACATAGATATGTGCACATATGTATTTTAGGTAGACATATCTCAGATGTGTGTTTGACATGTATGTATATGTATATAATACATATATTCCTTTAGTTTTGTAGCCCCCAGGCGCATAATGAACTTCTCTGAGTTGCTCTGCTCTGCCTGAATTTGCTTGGAGTGTAGCCATAAGGGTGGGAGCTCCAGGTTTCTCAGCCATTCATTCTCCTTTTGACAGGTGTCTGGATACTCATTACTCATTCAGGCTACGGACAGTGGCATTCCTGCCATGTCATCCACTGTGACAGTCAACATAGACATTTCCGATGTAAATGACAATGGCCCCGTTTTCACGCCAGCCAACTATACTGCGGTAATCCAGGTAAGCTCACCTCAGCAGATGCACTCTCGAGGATGAGAACTCTATTTCCTCCTCTTAGGATGCTGCTTTTGTTTTTCCTTTGATGCTTTTTACTAAATATCAACTTACTCTTTTCACTTGACTTGTAGAAAAGAACACAGAAGTGTCTCGGTTGTTGTCTTGATTGTGAAGGAAGTAAATGCAAAACCCAGGATTGTTAAGAAGAAGGAAAGCTAGTTGGGTGCTGAATATTTCATAAAGCAGAAGAAGGGTGGGGAGAGCTTAGAGCTCTGACAGTTGGACAAAGCAGTATCCCTCTAGAGACCTGAACCAGTGCCAAAAACTTATTTCACGCTTTATAACTCACCTGCCCTTTAAAATCCAGCTCCAAGATGTGATGACTTAGTTCTGTATGAATCTAGAAAAACATCAGAGAGCCATGTGCCCCCTATCCTAATACTTCCAAAAGGTGTTGCAGCCCCTCACACCAGGAATATACACAAGGCCAGCTATTAATTAGATCTCCATCTGTATAAAGGACCAAAGGCAGGCCTGAGGTGGGCTGATTATTTCAGTCCCAGACATCTCTCAGGCTCACCCCAATATAGTCTTGAATCTCTTGTTTGCCATAGCATCACCTCTCCTTCTCTTTCTCCCCATGTTTCTGTAGATAGAAGATAATCTAAGGCTGAACAGTGCCTCTTGGACCCATCCCTGGTGTGATCTTCACTTTTCTGGCTAGGCAGCCCAGGGATTAGGGGTGGGAGACTTAAAGAACAAGCAAGTTTTATCTTCATTTTTACCCTTTCTTTTCCGATGCCTCCACCTGGTGATATTCTTTTAGTTGTCTCTCCTAGAACCTGCTAGACTCAGTTTTCTGCCCCTTCTTGTCTTATTTCTAACAACTGTATGATTTGATCCCTTTCTGTCTTGACACAGCTATTTACCAAATTTCTACACCTGCCTCAGTTTCTTTAGCGGCTGCTCCCTTTCCCCTACTCTCTCCCCAGAATCCCCTCTCAGCTTTTGTCCTCTGTCCTTGCCTCAAAACAAGATAGATTTCAGGTACTTAATTTTCATTTTATGGCATATATCAATCAACTTGGCAGGCAGTTTTCAAATGCCCATCAGAAAGATAAGAATGAAAGACTAGAAGCCCCTCACCCCCCCCCTCCAAGTTGTGACCCTCCTCCTGTGTGGAGTCCTGGCGTATCTGGCCTCTGCAGTATATCTCACTCTCCTTTCCTGGACAGTGAGCCCCTGAGGCAACTATTATGTCTTTCCTCTCTGGAGGAAAGTGGCTATATAGATTGAGCAAATAAATAAATAAATCTTACACTTGGTTCAGGGCTGAGTATATTGTCAGTGTGAAGCAATAAATCTTCACCGAAACCCAGAAGGGACAGTAACCGATTCCAAAGGGATCTTGCATCTGGTTCTTGCTGACTGAAAGGACACATGAGAAAAGGAGAAAAATGACAGGTCTTAGAGGTCCTGCTATCTTTCTCCTTCAGAATAATTCCCTCCCTCTTCCCAATCTCCTCTGACTTACTCCCACACATGGTTTTGATAAGACCAAATCTAATTCAGGACCTAGAACCAAAACCCCTGCCCTGCATTTTCCTTCCCGTCAAACCTACATGTATCATTCTATCAATCTCTCTGACCCAGACTCGCTTAATCCTAAATCTTTGTCATCAAAAGGCCTTCACTGGCAAAACTGACTCCGGTTCTAACCCATGATAGCACTGAAATCTAAATGGAGAGAAGTGAGTAACCCACTCCTGAGCCACAGAGGAATTTAATCCTCTCTAAGGATAACCTCTAACCTCAGGCATATGTTCAGAGAAGGACCATTCTGGGGGGAGAGGCAGAGAGGATAAGTAAAATATTACTGGAGTTATCGAATGCTTATATGAAAAATAATTTCAATGAAGTTAAAGCTACAGGGCACCTTTCCCCACATCGCCAGTGTTAAATAGATTCCCATTCCCTTGCTTATTCACTCCTAATTAGGTTCAATTTGAGTTTTTTTTTGTGGACATTAAAACCCTAAGTTAATAACTTTTTTGGTGCTTGACTCTGTTTGTTTTGAGGGCAACTTCATGGATAGAATGCCAGGCCTGAAGTGAGGAAGACTCATCTTCCTGAGTACAAACTATTCTCAGATACTAGCTGGAAGAGGAAGTGAATGGCAAACCACTCCAGTATCTTGGCTAAGAAAACCCCAAATGGGGTCACAACTGAAAAATGAATGAACAACCACTCTGTGTGTTTACTATAGATTTGCTAACTTTTCTAGAATGCCCCCTGATCTTGCAAAGTCTCATATTGTAATGTTGTGTCCCGGTATTGTATCTCTACATAATTGTGTTGTGACAACTGTTTGAGAAAAAGCAGTCCATCCAGACAGGTTAATGCTTTCTTGACCTGAGAGTATCTTCGTGGTTGTCCTAAGAACCAAACTGTGAGCACCATTCATCTCTGGTTTTTCATAGTTCTCCAAGTAGCCATGGATGTTTCAGCAAATTGGAGGGTTGACCACACAGCTCATGATCATAGTTAGAATTTTAAAAATCAAAAGAAAAAATATGTAACATAAATATGATTTTTATTGGTGAGGGGGAGGTAGTAAAGTTAAAAATTGGTAATAAGCATTTGACTAAAGATAATAAAATATCATGGCAAATTACTTCCTTTTCCAAACTCTGTATTTCTGATGAGTAGCTCAGTTAGCAGTGGCTTGTGACTTTTTTTACTTAGAGAGAATATACTTTAATCTTTCTTCTACTATTTTATGCAGGAAAACAAACCAGTGGGAACAAGCATTTTGCAGCTGATGGTGACAGATCGAGATTCCTTTCACAATGGGCCCCCTTTCACCTTTACCATCTTGGCAGGGAACGAAGAAGAGGAGTTTGTGTTGGACCCTCATGGGATATTACGATCAGCAGTTGTCTTTAGGCACACAGACTCTCCAGATTACGTGCTTTATATCCAGGTACTATCTTGCCCTTTTTAGGGACCATATGTCTTTTATTTCTGTTTGTTATCGTGCCTGTTGCTTAGTTTCTCTTTGTTGAGTGAGTAAACATAATTTAGTGGCCTTCTAGGAATATGATCCCCTCTTAATCACAAATTCAATTTCATACTAGTAAAAGCCAGATCTGTATGTGAGATGAAGTAGAAAGAAATGAGGGTGTCATTGTTCAGGCCTAGCATTTACTTAGCGTATACTTAAGCAGGCAATCTTGTGCTTAAGTCTTTTTCAACTGCCCCAAGGGTCCAGTTTCCCCCATAGATCGTCAGTTATACTCGGCTTCCTCCTGTGGGATGGCATCATCTACTGAATCTCCCTAAGTGGGGAAGTAATGAATAAGCATCTTGAATTTGGTTTAGGCCAGATGTCTCCATAAGTTTTTGTAGGAAGGAAAGAAATCTCATCTTCTTGATTTAACCCACTTAATCTTGTACCATTCTCCTGCATTTTCTCAGATGGAACTGAGAAAAAATAAACTTGCAACAGACTGCTGGATTGGTTCTTGCTCACTTTTCTCTCCCTGACCATAGGACAATGGATGTGGGGGGAGTAGAAAAAATAAAAGAGAAAAGGAGCTAACAGATGTCCCTTGTCAGAATTCAGAGAACACCAATGCTCTCTCTAGTGATGCCACCTCCATGTAGCCAATGGGAGGGGGCAACCAAGAAGTTCTGTCACCTTCATGATGCTCTGCTATCCATCTATCCTGGCATCAAAGGGTCCTTTGCCCTGGATACTGGGGTATTCAGTGTCCTGAGGATATAAAGCAAGTCTCCTTAAAAAGCCAACAGATTATACACTGGGCACACATTTCACCAGTTACAGTTGTATGTCTTTGGAAGGGGCTTGCCCCAGATTGGCATTGGAAAAAAGCATGCTTTTTGCATCTTTAATTTTTTCAAATAACAAAAAATTGTCTTCTCTTACACACACACACACACACACACACACACACACACACACACACCCATGCCCTCATGAAAAAGATGCATTAATTCATATTAGAGCTGTTTTAATGTGTGCCATGCCCCATCTTCTAGACTGTAAGCTCCCTAAGGGCAGAGAATTTTATTCCATCTAAATTGTTTTTTTTTTTTATTTCACCAGCGTCTACCACGGTGTTCTGTTGCACACATTTAACCAAAGTTAGGTAAACTAAATCAAAGTAAAGACTTCCCTAGAGCCCCAAGACTTCCTTGGCTATAGCACCGCTTTGTCTGCAGCCTCATTTCTGCCTTTTAGCCAAATTGGAAACAATACCATCATATTGTTTTCTGGGTCACGTTTCCCTCTACACCTGGCTTCGTTCTATTGTCATGCCTTACTGTTAATAATCAATGGTGCATTTTGGGATTGAAAGTGATAAATGACTCTCCTTCCTTTAAATGCACATCTTCAGCACTTTGAGGGAGAAAAAGCTTTAAAAAAAAAAGAAAAGAAACATAGCTAAAAGTATAAATGAGAATGTTTCTTAGGGATTTATGTTATTAGTTTGGTGGTGGGGTTTTCTTCTCTTAAACCCTCCTCTTCTTCTTTAAATACTTTAGGCAAAGGACTCGGGCAAGCCCCAGCAAGTTTCCCACTCTTACATTCGGGTCCGTGTGATTGAAGAAAGCATCCACAAGCCCACTGCCATCCCTTTAGAAATCTTTATCGTCACCATGGAGGATGACTTCCCCGGGGGCGTCATTGGGAAAATCCACGCCACCGACCAGGATGTATATGACGTTCTCACGTATTCCCTGAAATCTGAGCAGAGGAGCTTGTTCAAAGTGAACACCCATGATGGGAAGATCATTGCCCTGGGGGGCCTGGACAGCGGTAAATACATTCTGAATGTTTCCGTGAGTGACGGCCGCTTCCAAGTGCCCATTGACGTCATCGTCCACGTGGAGCAGCTGGTACAGGAGATGCTGCAGAACACAGTCACCATCCGGTTCGAGAACGTGTCCCCCGAGGACTTTGTTGGGCTGCACATGCACGGGTTCCGGAGGACCCTCCGGAATGCTGTCCTTTCTCAGAAACAGGACAGTCTCCACATCATCAGCATTCAGCCTGTGGCTGGCACCAACCAACTGGACATGTTGTTTGCTGTGCAAATGCACAGTGGTGGCTTCTACAAGCCTGCGTACCTCATCCAAAAGCTATCCAATGCAAGGAGACATTTGGAGAATGTGATTCGCATCTCTGCCATCCTGGAGAAGAACTGCTCTGGCCTGGACTGCCAGGAACAACACTGTGAGCAAAGTTTGTCCATAGATTCACACTCTCTAATGACCTACAGCACGGCTCGCATTAGTTTTGTGTGTCCTCGTTTCTACAGGAATGTGCGCTGTACATGTAATGGTGAGTTTTATTTATGTCCCTGGGGGGGATAAATTTTTTATATTAAAAAAAAAATTTCCAGATGACCTCTTGACACAATTTTTAGTAATTGTTTTCTGACATTTTATACTCCATCCTAAACCCCCTCCAGTCTTTTGGGGACTTTGGTTAGGAAAGTCAACTTTCAGGGTCCAGGCGTCTTGGGGAGCAAACAGGGATGTGGATTCATGGCTTGAGGCTGCAAGGTGGGGATTATTTATATTTATTGCTAAAAGAAATCAATGAACTTTCACCTCTTGGGGGCAATGGTCACATCTGTAGAAAGGTACCTTACTCATAGTGTTCAGTGAGAGGTCATACCCACTGGCATCTCTCTCTCTGTTCTCTGATGTACACACACAATGTCATTGCCCAAGTCTTAGAAACATACACCCAGGATTTTCTAAGCAATGGAAACCTTTGTTCAAGTGATTGACACGGGGTCAGTTCCAGGACAGAGTAAGCTTGTAAAATCAACTTTTAGGTCATTGAAAATGGACAGGGATCCTTGACCTTTTAACATGCAGAAAATCTCCATTTGCATGGTTTGTAGAAGACACCGTAGCACAACAATTTTGGATGTCATTACTGTGGCATCCAGAATTGGAATATTTGTAACAGTCAGAGGAGTAGGTTGATAATTTTCCTGCCTCCATTCCCATTCTGGGATCAGATGATCAGATACCCAGAACTTTGTGCTACCTGCTCTATGGGTGCTCCAAAAGTGTGTGTGTGTGTGTGTGTGTGTGTGTGTGTGTGTGTGTGTGTGTGTGTGTCTTCATCAGTCAAATTCAATGATGACCAGACCTGTGGAATATGTTAATTATCTGCAAGCCAGACTATCCAAATACCAGCATCCTACGTGAAGTGCTTTTGTCTCTGGCAGATGTCACTGCCACCCACAATTTATGCAGGCCAGCTGTTCGTGTCTTACCTCCTAGATTACCTTAGTAAGCAAGTTGATTTATGCGACAAGGCGCTGGGAGAGCTTAATGAAGGGAGGCAGAGTCGAGTTCAGAGGGTTGGATGGCTTAGTACAGGGGGAAGCTATACCCCACAGGAGAAGATGTACCAGCCGTGGACTCCCACAGGGTGACCTTGGGACACACCTCAGTGTCTCACCCACAGAGAGAAGCAAAATGGCATGTTCTCAGAGTCCCCAGGGACTGTCGAGAACAGCATGTTTCCTTGTTTCTAGGTGAGCAAGTCATTCTATACAGGCACAGAAAAACCTTACACGTCAGAACTTTGCTCTGGCTGGTAATTCTGTGTATGAAGAGGGATAGGAAGCTCTATTGGGGATACTTGGCCTGAATCTGTATCCCCTTGAGCACGACACCTCCAGTGTTTTCTTGGAGGTGCCCCAATCCTAGGTACCTCAATGGTGGGATGCAAGACCTTGCAAATCTTGAGTTTCTGAGAAGATTCCAGTCTTGGCACTAGAAAGAGTATCTCTAGCTTCCTGTTATATTGGCTTATTTGAATAACTGTTGTTTTTCACAAGAATCATAGATTTTAGAACTACAATGGATCCTAAGAGATACATACCCCTTCCTCCAAACAGGCAGGGTTAAATTTACTCTTTTCTACATGGGACAGCTAAGACCTAGAGAGGTTTGATGACTTATCCAGGATCACATAGCTAATAAATAGCATGACGATTCTGTCTACATATATGGCCTTTAAATACTTATAGTTGATTAACAGTCATAAAACTAAGAAATATACAATCAACAAACATTTTAATATTTACTATATGTAACTCAGTGGATAGTGTTGGGCCTAGAATCAGGAAAATTTCTTGAGTTCAAATCGGGTCTCAGACACTAACCATATGACCCTGGGAAAATAGCTTAATCCTGTTTGCCTCGGTTTCCTCATCTGCAAAATGAGCTAGAGAAGGAAATGGCAAATAATACCAGTATTTTGCCAAGAAAAAACACCAGTTGTGGTCGTGAAGAGCTGGACAAAAATGAACATAATAATAAATATGTAAGCTACCATGCTAGGTGCTAGGAATAAAAAGATAAAAAGGAAAACAACCGCTATTTTTAAGAAGCTCACATTCTATTGTGGAGAAACAACATAGACACAGATAAATAAATATGACATCTATGCAAAATAATTTCTGAGTGCAGGGAGAACTTGTGATTCTAAAAGGCAAAGGTCAAAGAGAAAAAAATATTTTAGGCATGAAGGACAACCTCTGCAGAGTGAGAGAGATAGAAAAGTAGAATAAATATAAACACCACCATTCTACTTAGTGACTACATGACCTTGGGTTATTCACTGGGTAATAAACCCTGCCTAATATCTGATGCATACCCAGTGAGTGCTCTATAAATTTGTTTTTTGTGGTGGTGGATTAGTTGTTTCAATTGTATCTGACTCTTCAAACCCTTTTTTGGGGTTTTCTTGGCAGAGATAGTTTGACATTTCCTTCTCCAGTTAATTTTACAGATAAAGAAACTGAGGATAAAGAAACAAGGTTGAATTGCTAAAGGTCACGCAGTTAGTGTCTGAGGCCAGAGCTCCATAAATACCTGCTAACACATTGAGTAGGAGCCACACTAATCAATAATGCCAGGAGGATAAAAAGATATTCTCCAAAAACTGAGAGAGTAAACCCTCTCAAAGAGCTGTAGCCTCCTATGCTCCTGAACTTCTCAAGGATTTCCTCTTAAGTCGAAATAAGATGGAGAATTATAAAGAAAGTAATTTCTTTTCTTAGCCTCAGATTTTGTCCAGGATTCTTCATTCCTCAGAAAGAAGTAAATGATTAAGGAATTCAACTCTAATAATTCATCAGCCAAATTTCTTTATAAGTTATAAAGAAAGCTCAACCCCTTTGGACTCTTAATCATTCCAGCTACAGGATCTGGAGATGACTCTTCTGGCCACTGGGTGGAGTAATTAACATTACAAATGGTGGTCCTCTCCATTCTAAGCTCAGTGGTTAGTGACACAGAGTTCTCTTCCTCCAAAGTTCTGCTCCTTTCCCAATAGGAAGCTTGTCTTTTTCTCATATGATTTTTTAAGTCTGGTGATCGTTATCGTTTTGAACGAAAATGCTGAATTGCTGCTACTGAATGAAAGAAGACCTGAATTTTAGTGCCAGTTGGCCTCATTAAATTCTAGCCACCATTAAATTTTGCATGTGAACAGCAGTTCGGCAGGTGCTAGGGAGGCTGTGTGATTGCCTCTGTTGCTGCCGCTGGCTGATAGGCACCTCATACACACTGACTCTCAAGTAAGCTCAACATAAAATTAGGCAAAAGGGAAATTACAGATGAAACCTAATCTGACCAGGGAAGAAAGAGGAGAGGGAAACTGGGAAAGCATTACCCAGCCCATGTTGACCTGTATGTATAGGAGAGGTCCAGAAGAAAGAATTGCCAATGAGGTCATAAGAGTTGACCAAAACATGGGAGAATTAGATCATTGCCCTCTTGGCATTTTTCTGACAACTTGATTTCAGCTAGATGAATAAGTAAAAAGTCTGCAGGCAAATCTCAATTAAATCATTAATTAATTTTATTGCTAGGTTACTATTAATTGGTTAATAATAATTTTTTCATATTTACTAATTTATTTAAAATATTTCTTTCCTGGGGGTGGGCATTGGTGGTTGTATTAAGGGATTCACTATTGACATTTACAAAAAAACAACAAAGGTTGCTTATCTTTGTCCCTGATCTTCTGTCGCCACAAAGCCCTCTTTCCATGTGAGCCAGGTGGGAATAATTGATATTATTTACAATTTATTTATTTCAATTCAGTAAATGTTTATTTAATGCCTACTATGTACAAGACATTGTACTAAAGGCTCTTTTAGTGTCAGGCAATGTGCTATAATGGCAGGAATACTAGACTCGGAGTCAGGAAGACCAAGGTTTAAATCCTACCTGAGACATTATTTTCACTACTTGAAACTTTATTTTGTAAAATGAAGATAACAATATTGTACAATCACGTAATTCAAGTTGTAAAGAAAGACTTATACAAATGTATATGTGAATATGTGTGTGAAGATACATAGGTATAAGAAGAAAAGAGTAAAAAGAGAACAATAGTACTAGACACCTGGAGACATGAGTTATCATCCCAGCTCTATAAAGGATTTACTTCAACCAAGTCACTGAAGCACCTAAGGGCTCAGTTTCCCTGCCTATGATTCAAGCAAAATTATTTCTGTCATCTGTATCTCGAAGGGCTTTTTGAAATTCCACTAAGAATAATCAGCCAGATGGCATAGTGGATAGAGAACTGGACTTGGAGACAGGAAGACCAGAGTTAAGAGATTGGCTCAGGTACTCACTAACTGTGTGACCCTGGACAAATTAGTTGACTGTCCTCTTTCAGACTTTGTTCTCTTATCTGCAAAATGGAGATAATAAACCCACCTTATATACAGGCTTTATGCTGGAAAGATAAAATGATGTAACATATTTAAAGTCTTTTGCAGGTGCAAAAGCACTATATAAATACTATTATTATTATTATTATTATTATTATTATTATTATACTCTAAGCCCTATTACCTCCTGTCAATCAGTCCTCATATAAGGAAGCAGTTGGTTACCTTTTACTAGAAGGGAAAGAGATGAGGTATCTTAATACCCAGAAAGTTATGTTAATGTATTCCTATCTCCATAGAGAAACAGCAAAAATCTCCTCTTCCCCTGGGGATGATCCATTAGCCTGCTAACTACTTACTAAACTACTAACCAATTTTTCTCTAGTCAAATAAAGCTGAATGAGACTCTTGCTCCAACCCTGTGCCAAAAGAGAAGAGAATAAGAGAATAAATGTCATTTAGCATTAACACATATTGTGCAATTCACAGATTCTTTTTCATATGAATATCTATCATGCTCTCCTCTGTCTTGTACTTATGCCACTGATTTTTTTAACTCAAATGAAGGATTTACATTTTAAAATATAGAACTTTGCAGAAGAAATTTCATCTCTTTAACACTAATAATCATTCGATCAGTCAACAAACATTTATCAAGGCCTTACTACATGCCAAACTCCATGCTAAGCACTGAGGATGCAAAGAAAGACATTTGTGAGTTCAAATAGCCCTCAATGTTTGTTTTGTGTCTCTTCAAGGGCCATCATCCGATTCTTAAATGCCTGCAGCTCACCACAAACAACCCGTTTTCTATGTACAGCCATCCATAACAAATACTCCTTAGAAATAACAGAGCAGAATGATGTGGGTATAGATTTATAGTGTTCTTGAATTGTCTAGAAGGATTAGCATTTCTGCTATCTCAATGGTGGGAGGCAGTATGGTGTTTCCAGACAGAAGGCTAGACTTAGAGTCTAGAATTCAAATCTCCCTAACACTTTTTTGGCTTTTTGAGCAAGAGCAAAACCAATTTAATTCTCTGAATGATAATTTCCTCATCTATAAATAGGGATATGGGGGCAGCTAGGTAGCCTAGTGCATAGAGAGCCAGGCTGGAGACGGTGGGGTCCTGGGTTCAAATATGGTCTCAGACACTTCTAGCGCTGACCTCAGACAAGTGGTTTAATCCCAGTTGTCTAGCCCTTCAGCTTTTCTGCCTTGGCACCAATACTGAAGCACCAATTCTAAGAAAGGAAATAAGGGTTTTTAAAAAAATAAAATAGGGATATAATGATCATTTAGTATTATTACATTATATTATATTATTGTATATTATGTTAATATATTATATTAGATCAATATAGTGGTGTTGTGGAGCTCAAGTGAAATAATTACATGTGTGTGTCTTAAACCTTAAAGGACTACATAAATGTCTCTTATCTGTAGTGGTCGTAATATTCCCATTATTCAAAAATGTCCCCGGACATTTTATCTGGATGAGACCTGTGATTTCTTTAGGGTAGGGAGCTTCCTTTGAGGAACTCACTCTTACCTATGCAGATCAACACCTTCTCTGAAGCCTGTAGCCTTCCCCAGGACAAGGAGGGGTTATGAGTCTTGTCTAAGGTCACACAGCTGACATGTGTCAGGCATAGAACTTGAACTCAGGATTTCGCCTCACCTTCCCATATGTGAATGAAATTGTAAATATTTAATCCCCCGTATATGTGTCCTAGAAAAGTATCTTTGCACGAAGTTGTATTCAGCACAATGGTGAAATCATCCAGAAAATGTGGCTCAGCCAAGCAAATATACTGAATGATTCAGGCTTCTGTGAGAAAAACACAGGAGACCAACTCAGAACAGGTACTGTACGTTTCTATAGTTTATATTTTTCTTATCGAGCAAAACCACGGAGGGCAGCTGGTGGGGCTTTGGCCAGGATTCCTTCTGATGTGAGAGATTAACTCTCTACCATGACCCTGCCTGGCTCCACTTGGGGTTGCATCCAATACTGATCTAGACTCTGGTCCAGTTAAAATATGAATGATGAGTGATAATAATGTTAGGTCCATAAATCAGGTAAATCTAAATGTAATGAGGAAAAGGGGAGAGGAAAGGCTTTAAAGATGCTGGAGCTACCATCCTGAGTGCCCAGCTGTATCCCCTTCCTTTCAGTGTCTGCTTCCAAAGCACCCGCCATCTTTAATCCAGATAAATTGTATGTTTGTCAACCACAAGAACATTCCTGTGTCTTAAATTACTACCTGACTAGGATATTACAGCTTCTTTCAAAGTAGAGCATATTGTTTGCAGACTGGGCAAAGAAGCTGTCTGAACTAAATACCCTGGAAGTCAATAAGAGTGGGTTGGAAAGTCCTTATATGGTTACTGAAACTATTAAGCTTATTGATAACAATTGAGAAGTGTGGATTAGTGAGTAGAAAAAGAATTTACTTCAAGAAATCTATGTACAAGTTCGATTATAACTGTGTAACCTCTGGTGGCCAAAAGGACCTGAGTTCAAGTGTGCCTTTGTAACTTAGAACAAATTCCTTAGCCTTTCAGTAGTATCTCAAGAGGCCTCCGTAAGGCTATAATTTGCCCATCAACATCAATAGAGTGGGATTTCTCTCTTGATGTCTTCCCAAATTTGATGAAAGCACAGATAAGTATAGACCAAAAAAGTAAAATAAAAGTTGCACAGAATACCATGTATCTTCTCCAAATTTTTAAATCCTGCATTTGACAAAAGAGGAAAGCTGTTCAAATATGACCAGGCTAGACCATCTATTATTCCCAGATTAATAGTCAAGGTTAGTAGCCAGGAAAACTACTAGAAACTCCAGGTTTGTAACCTTTTAATGTTTGAATTTCAGGAAATATTTGCAAAACAGAGTAATCAGCTTCAGTCTTTAAGAGGTGACTTGAATTCCCTTATAAGTGTGGTTGACCTAGGAGTAGGCCAAAGTAACCTATCCTGATAGTTTTGCTTTTTGACAGGCTGCTAAATTTAGCATGTGGAACAGCTAAGGTGGTATTACTAGAAGGACTACCAGGCCAGAGGCAGGAAGACTCATCTCCCTGAGTTCAAATCTGCCCTCAGACACTTACTAGCTTTGTGACCCTGGACAAGTCACTTAACCCTGTTTGCCTCTGTTTCCTCATCTGTAAAAAGAGCTACAAAAGGAAATGGCAAACTGCTCCATTAACTTTACCAAGAAAGCCCCAACAGGGTCATGAAGAGTTGGAGATGACTCAAAACAACTGAACAAAAATAAAATTTAATATGTTCAAAATGTATTTTTAAGTAACATAAAGTTTGAAAAAGAAAATGAAATGGCAAACACTGACCAGCTTTTCTTGGTCTTGCCCTGCTGTGGAGTCAAAATGAATTTTTTTGACTTAACAAAATGAACCCCTTGCCCCTCAGCACTGATTATGGACATAAATTGACTACCCTGAAAATTCATGACATAAACCTGACATCCTTCCTTTAAGATAGATGTTCCTGAGCCCAGTACACATTTATGATTAAATCTGAATTCCTTAGGGATAGTTATGATGACAGACTACCCTCCCAGAAGTCAGCAGACACTTCCTGGGGGATGAGGGGGGCATTCTTTTACAATAAAAAAAAAATGCTTTGTGGCCCATAACAATTACAGGATGCGAAACTCCTAAAATAGTAATTATATAAACGTGTGATTTGTCAAAGCAAATTAAGTTATTAGGAGCTATTTGGAGCTTACCGGGTTTTATGTATTTAGGGAACCCTGGGCTGTTGATGGAAAGAGAAGGCTTTGCTCCTAAAAATCTTTCCCAGGATTCAAACAACTTCATGTGTATCTCAGAGTATGTGAGCCAGGTGGTAATTTCTACGTGCCAGTTATAAAGAATTCAACCCCTGTAACAGTATATATTCTAGACATGACCTAAGCACTTCCAAATGTTGAAAGAAAAGAAAAAAGGCATGTTCTAGTTTGGAGAAACCTGTTTGCTCAATAACTTCAGTATTTTGCCTTTCTTTACTTGACTTAAAGGATGAAAACAGACCAGACACAGACAAGAGAGGAGTGGGAGGAGAGGTGGCAAAAGACATAGAATCAAAGATAGAAAAAGAAGCAAGAGATAAAGGAAGGGCAGAGAAATTGAGAAAAAGATACAGAGAGAGAGTTACTTAAGAAAAATGAGTCCTCAGTGTTTTACTCTTGTCATAAGGACCTGGTAGGGGTAGCTTTTGTGGCAGAGTGGAATTATAATAGGACCCAAGATAAAGCAGCAGCTGCAGTCAAAATGTTTCCTATTTTGTATTTTCTAGTTAGGAAATCAGAGAGAAGATACCTTTAAGGATTCTAAAAAAGACAAAACAAAAGAATAGTCCACCTCCCCTTAAACATGAATTTTTTTCCCTCCTCTATGAGTAATCTTTTCAAAGGGATGACTGCTGGCAATATTACTCTTAGAAAGAAAAAAAATGGTGATGTGGGTCACCCCTATAGTTGAAATCTAAAAGATATTCCCATGGTTTGGTTGGTGATAGATTGACTGGGTACATAGTCGATGTTATGCTAAATTAGGGGACTAGTGGCACAGATGATCTAGAAATTATTAACATTTGTTTAGAGGCCACAACTTGTAATTATTTTTTACAGCAACATACCTAGCTAATTAGGAATGGCTTGGATAAATGTTAAGATTAGCTTGCAATCCCTGAGCACAAGCCAGCCATGATAAAATGAAGCACCTAAAATTGTGTTGGGTTTCAGAAAGTAGAGATAATCCACACAGAGAAAACTGAAAGTTGACTTAATGCCATTAAAATGCAAATTCCCCCAACCTACCTATTGGTCTTTCAAGTTAATATTGAAGAAGTAAACATTGAAGAATGTGTTGTAGCCAGTATCTATGAATAATCAGTGGATTTGAACAAAACGGTTTATTTTTACCTAAAAATGTCAAAGACCACTTAATACTAGTCACTAATAGTTACTTGTAAAAGATATAAGATACCCAAGCAACTGTTTATTAGCTGGAGGAATATTTTTAAAAAGATATGGCAGCATCGAAGATTTCCAAAGAGGTTAAAGGGTATATTTTTGTTTAATTATTATCACTAAACAGGTTGTCCTGTACTACAAAATGTCCAGGCCATTTTTTCCCTATCTTTGTTTCCTTTAAAACAAGATGTATAGTTATTTCTGATTTTTCTGTTAAAAATCCTTTCATCAGCTGAGATTGGATAAACCAGTTCAGGGCCAGGCAATATCTTTTATGACTGAGCTATAAACCACCAAAAAATAGGATTTATAAATTTTGGGATTTTCTCTTGCCACTTATATTGCTTTTCTCAAAGGTTATAGTTCTTAAAATATTTATATGTTGTTAAAGTTGAATTGCTATTTTCTTCTTGACTAAGAAATTAATGTATAGTAAGACAGTATGCTTAGTGGTCAGAATAGAATAGAAATCTAAAGAAATACATAATAGGCCAGATCTTGCCAAATGATGGAGCTACTGAATCCCCTGAAGTGTTAAATTCACATGACGGGGCCCTAACTCTTTTAGGCCACTGGGAACCCATTTAGAAAATTACTGTTCCAGTTGTGAGTTATTTTTAATTTGTCTCCTTTTATAGCCACTTTATTACTTACCCTGATGTAATTTACACTTAAGGAGTAGCTCTCTCACCAGGTAGGAAATGGCCTAATTACTTTTGAAATATCCAGATTCCTTGAAAAAGTGCATTTCCTATGTTTGCCAAGGTTGCAGAATCAAAATAACTCATTTAGTGCCTAATTTCATAGTTAAATCTGTTAATCTGCTTCCCAGGATTTATTTTCTAAAGAATTAATACAAATTTCATCCTCCTGTGCCATTAGGATCATGATTAGGAAGGAAATTTTCCTTTGAAATGGATAATTCTGCTTTTCACAATTGTTGCTATATCACATTTGCACATAGTCAGTAAAACAGCATGTGGTGGAAGAGATCAAGAAATAGGCGAGTGCTCTACCTCCATAACTCTAAATTAAATCAGTGAAACTATTCTTTCTTTGGAACCAGAAGCAATATTTTTTAATGATCTAGATTCTACTCAGGATTAGATCAATTAACAGGTGTTTTCTACCCCATCCTATGACACAACCTTGGTGATAAAGGTCAAATGGCACATTGGTGGAAAAGTACAAGATTAAGAGTTAAAGACCGAGCTTCAATTTCCAATTCAATAACTTACTTGCATGACCTGGGTTGAAACATTTATCCTCTTTAAATCTTATATTCTCTAACTGTAAAATAAGGAAATAGATTAGATGATCTCTTAAAGTTTCTTCCAGATCCTATTTTCCCCAGCTTTTCATCAATCCCAAGAAACCCCATTTCCCATAAATCTCAAGTAGTAAGATGGTAAACATTTTCCCAACCTCCTTGATGGAACTGGTCTAATCCTGGTCTAGTTCAGTTTTAAATTTGGAGATCTTTTTCTAGTTTTGTACCCAGTCTCAATGAAGCATCATGGGCAATAAGTATTAAAGCTTTTCTATGGGTATGCCAGAATGTAGCCAGCCTGTATAAGATGATGCTGCCCTCACATCTCCTCTTTGAAACCCTTGTTGTTCTGTAGCACTGTCCTTGGCCAATTTGTGCATTCTATTTGGCTCTAAAAGAACAGTCATTTTTCTTTGTATACTCCTTTTGTTTCATTTGTAATAGGAGGACTTTGTCCAGGGTCAAATGATCCTTGTGTGGAGAAGCCCTGTCCTGGGGACATGCAGTGTGTTGGGTATGAAGCCAGTAGAAGACCATTCATCTGCCAGTGTCCACCAGGAAAACTGGGTGAATGCTCAGGTACGGTATAGTGTTGAATGAAGAATATTGTAACTTTGGTTCCTATAAAACTTACCCTTGATTAAACTGTTCTCCCCAAACTTTCAGAAGACTTTTCTTGATAGCATATACCATTCTCCCCAAATTTTCAGAAGACTTTTTCTTGATAGAAAGACCCTTTCTGAATTGACTCAGTATAATAAACCCACTCAAAATGTACTTGGAATTTCTCTTTTTCTTTTGAGTCCCCACTCCAACTTGGAGACCATAGATTGTGTGATAGAATGGATAGAGCTTTGGATCAGGAATCAGGAAATCTTATCTCAGATCCATAGGTTATTATGTGACCTTGGACAAATCACTACCTTTCTAGATCTTACTTTCTTTATCTATAAAATGAGGACCCAGTGACCTATAAAGTCTCTTTCAGCTTTAAATATGTCAACCTCTAATTCCGCGATGCCATTAATGCCTTCCATCCTATGTTTTGAGGGGTGAGCAGTCAACAGGCATTTTATTTAAGTATCTTCTCTGGGCCAGGCTCTGTGCTAACAACTGTCTGCCCCTGGGTTCCATTAGGAACCCAGAATTTAGTACTTTTACTAAATAAAAAATAAATTACTACGTACTACTTACAGTGAAATTTCCAAAAAAAATGCTATTGGCTTTTTCAGTTTCATCTCATCTATTTTAAAGGTATGACATTATGGCAAATAGAAGATTGTTGGAGCAAAGGGCAGACCAGCTTTAGTATAGACCTAGCTATTGAGAGTGTTACATAAATCTGCCATCATAAGAAGATAATACTTCAGATGGAAAAGCCAATCATATTCTGTAAAATAAGCCAAGCAAGCCTGCACCAGTAAGGAATGTATTATCCATTTGAGATGGATGGTAGCATATTTCATAAAAGCAGTGGCATCCACCCCCATGTCCTGAAAAAAAAAATCTTATTTATACGATTTTAGCCTTAAATCTTCCCATCTTGACCTTCAGCCAGCTCTCAATTTGACTGTTGTGGCCTTCATTCATTTCCAAGGATAGCTTTTTGAATTCTAACATTGATTGTTAAAATGTATTGTTGGGGAAGAAAGGGGAATGTAATCATTAGTCATTACCAAAATGCCATTTTGTTATTATAAAGCATATCTGAAATTCAAAAATATGGACAATTTTAGTCAGACAGACTCAGTCTGGATTTTTTGACAATTCTAGCTCAGATATTGAAGATGATGATACAATCTTTTCAACTATCAGTCTCTAGAAAAAGCAATTTACAAAATAGGGTGACTTCTCAACTCCATAAATCACCCCCAGGAATCTACCCTATCATAGATACCCTTGGGTTACAGTTAGAAAATGTACCCAGTAATCTCCCAACTTCCCTTCTACCTGTCAAGTCATAATAATATGACATCAGTCCTTAATTTTCCCTGTGTTTATTAGTCTACTAATGAGTTGAGAGAAATATTGTTCTCTTCCTCAGTCAATAGTCAGTAAACATTTATTAAGCACCTACTTTGTAGCAGATATTGTGCTAAACTCTGGGGAAACTGCCAAAGGTGGGGGGTTGGGGGTTGGGGATAGTCCCTGCCCTCAAGGAGCTCACAATTTAATGAGGGAAACAACAGGCAAGCAAAGATGTACAAACAAGCTACATACAGAATAAATAGAAAAAGAAGTAAAAGAAGAAAGGCACTGGAATTAAGAGGGTTGGGGAAAAGTCTCCTCTAGAAGCTAGAATTTCTCCATCTCAGTATTTCCATTTTGACCATTACCCATTCAAATATATGCAGTTATGGGAGAGAAAGAGGTTCAAACTCAAAACCACAGATTCCAAGAACTTACTTTTATAAACAATTCAGATGTGTTGGAAATGTTGAGCAATGTGTCATTTTTTAACTATTTCTAAGAATTTCATTTTGTCCGCACTCTCTTTGTTCACCCTTAGAATAGATCCATTTAAATTGATTTTTATTTCACAATTCTTGGGAAATCCACTCCTTGGAAGTAGTGGAACAATTTTACTTAGTAGTGGAATTTCATTTGATGGTGCTAAAAGTACTTCAGTCCATACAGAAGCCATTTGTTGCATCTTTTTGAAAGCTTCAATTTTGCCCATTCTTGATAGGAGGAGTTAACAGTGGCACAGTGGTAAGTTGGGTTTTATACAGTTAAATTTACCCTTGGCATAGGGCAACCTATATCTCTGGGATCTGACTGCTTAATAAATTTTTTCAACCCAAATTTAAGGAGTATAGTATGTAACGGAGAAACATTTTTAATCTGAAGTTGGTAGGTTTTTATTTAAAAGCTTTCTCCAAAAATGGCTTCATTAGCTACGCATGATCTTTAATTAACTTGCTTGGCAGTTGTTGGGTAATTTTGTGTGTCCCTGCTCATTTATGAACATTAAAAGTATATGTATCTTCTCATAATGATTCTTTCAGGGCACACTTCTCTCAGCTTTGCTGGAAACAGTTACATCAAATACCGGCTTTCTGAAAATAGCAAGAAAGAGGAATTTAAGTTGGCTCTGCGTCTGCGAACACTGCAAAGCAATGGGATTATAATGTACACCAGAGCAAATCCCTGCATAATTCTGAAGGTAATTAAAGTGGGTTATCTTTTCCTGCAGTCATTTCTCTTGCTTATATGTTCGCATTTTGGCTCTCGGTTTGGGGAATGCTGTAATCATTTTGTCTTTGGGTTCAGAAGACCAGAAGCAGATTTCAGGGCAAAAGAGGACAACA
The DNA here is from genome assembly GCF_016433145.1 of Gracilinanus agilis. Classification (NCBI taxonomy): domain Eukaryota; kingdom Metazoa; phylum Chordata; class Mammalia; order Didelphimorphia; family Didelphidae; genus Gracilinanus; species Gracilinanus agilis. The sequence goes on from NC_058132.1 coordinate 169,647,275, forward strand.
GCCAAACTGGGAGTGGGGCCAACACCCCCATTTTCCTTTTGAACATCTAGCATCAAACTTGACTCTGTAAATTGTGTCATCTCCCTCTGGAGTGGGTTCAAGAGTCAGTCTCCTTAAGCTACAATCACTCAACAATTCATAGCAACTCTTCCACAGGGATGGCATTGGCTCTAATCCTCCTCCTCTCCATCCAGCACCTCTCCCTACCCAATTCTGAAGCTTCTTTCAGTTCTGAGATTGCAGACATGAAGTATGGAGGGCTTAGATTTTCTAGTCATTGACAGAGTATCCTGATTCCTCAGCTCTAACCACTCTCTCATTAAAAAAGCAGTGTGGGATTTTTCTAGGGATCCCTGAGATGTGTAGACTCTCTGAACAAGACACTTTGCATGCCAACCCTACCCCCACAAAGTCCCTTCTGAGCTAGTATTCAACATCCCCAGCATCCCTGTAGTAGCCCTACAGCTCTGAATCATCTCTGGTAGCCCAACAAATCACAAATACACAGATCTCCCTGAAAAATGAGAGGAGTTATATTTATCAAACCCACATGTGAAAGACCAAAATGCAAATGAATTACTTTGGGGAAATTTTAAACTCAAAAATAAATATGCAGACTTGCCCAATAACTTATTTGGTCAGGGAATTTTAGTACTAATTCAGAAATCTTTAAAAGCTATTTATACATCCAATCAATGCTGTAACTAATTGTGACTTTAGAAGATTGCGTTAAAGACTCCCTCCCACCTCTCAGAAGAGAGGTTGGTAGATCATAGGAGCAGAGTGAGACATGCTTTTGACCTCTAGCTAACTAGATATTTGTGTGACCCTGAGCAAGTCACTTAACCCTGTTTGCATCAATTTCCTCATCTGTAAAATAAGCTGGAGAAGGAAATGGCAAACTATTCTACTATCTTTGCCAAAAAAAAATCCCAAAAGGGGTCATTAAGTCAGATATAACTAAAATAATTCAACAAGAACAACAAAGTGTTATTGTAAGGAGGGTTCTATTGGCAGTGAAGGGAGAAAGAAAGAAGCTCCTCATCAAGATTAGAAATAATAAATACCCCTCTCTTTGGCACTCTGTGTCAGATATAATCATCATCTTCCTCCTCGAGGGATGAAGCTAGCTAGGATCTTGGGATTTAAGACTGGGAAGAACTGTAGAAATCATCTAAGCCCCACGAACCCTATCCTCTAAAACAACCAAGGTTGGACCCTGCTCTGCTTCCTGTTGACTGACCCCCAGTCATGCATGTATGCATGTTCATGCGTGCACACACACACACACCTCCCATGAGTCTACATGCTCATTATTCCCTGGAATTTCCGTCAGCATCTAAGTTAACCACAGCATCTCAGAATCAAAAAAGACTTCCATGGTCATATAATCTAATCCATAAAGGAATAAAGATTCCGCCTATAATATCCCCAACAAGAAGGCATCCACCTTTCACTTAAAGAGGCAGCCCATTCCACTCTTAGCACCAGTTATTAGGCTTTTCTGAAGTTAAGCTTAAATTTGACTTTTCTAGCTTCCAGCTATTGTTCCTACTTCTGCCATCTGAGGACAAACAGCAAATCTAATCCCTCCTCCATGTGATAGCCTTTCAGATACTTGGAGAAGCACCGTGCCGCCATGTCATCTCTTCCCCAGACTGCACATTCCCAACCCTTTCAGCTGATCCTCATATGCCATTCATCATCTTGGTTGCTTCCTTTCAAGTCTCTCTAACTTCTTGGTGTCACCTAAAATGTGAATCCCTGAACTTTACCAAGAATTCCAGGTGAATTCGCACCAAGGCAGGACACAGGGAAACTATCAAGTCTTTTTGCCTGGATATTATGCCACACTCATTGAGGCCCAAGATAAAAAGGAACAACACAATTGATTGATTCCTTATCATATTCACACTAAGTATCTTTTCTGATAGAATTATCATATAATCTTTACCTTTGGTGGATTTAATTGAGGCTTTGCTCAGAGCATTGTTTTCCTTAGAGCAAATGTTCCTAGCCTTTTTGTGTGTGTCATGGACCTCTTTGGAAGTATGCTGAAACCATTGAATTCCTCCTTAAAATAATACTTTTAAGCGCAAAAAACACAATATGTGATTTTTAAATAAATAAATTACATAAAACAAAATGGTTTACAAAGGAAGCCAATTATACTGATATCTTGTCTAAGATTTTTTAAAAGTTCATGTCCTCCCAAGTTAGGAACCCTAGCCTTAGAAGAAGCTTACAGAAAATCTTATAATCAAACCTTTTTTTCTTCAACTCAGGAAAAAAATATTATCAATACTTTTTGGGAAGGCAGTGTTAAGAAGAATATTTCTATGTAACAAGATTTTATTGACTAAAGGATTATGATTAGCTTTTCATAGTGGAAAAGAAAAATACATACAACAGTGAAGGCTCTGAATTTTTCATTATTTTTTCTTGCTTTCAAGATTGGCTGTCTTGTAAGAAAGTCAGAGGTTTTCAAAATGGGTTTTAAAGGGGAGAATGAAAGTGAGGTTTTCAGGAACTATTATGGAATGCTTCTAGCTATTCTGTCTATAAAGTACACGACACCAACTAACTTGCATAGTTTCTGTTCCATTCTTAACCAATACCTTTATTTCCTTCCTTGGTTGCTCTCTGCCTGCCTCTCTTCCTTCCAAGTTGAAGCTTTTGATGAATGCAACTCTTTTTATTAAGCAAAAGTTTACAGAATCTTGCACACAGTACACACTCATTAAATGCTCAGTGAATGGAATTTTAATGAATAAAAATCTTCCATGGCATTGGACTTTAGGTAATCAAAACCACTCACAGACAGGATTTTTGTTTTATCCAAAATGGGCTTCTCTTAACTTTGACATTTCACTTTAATCTGAAAAGACACCCCCCCTTTCTAAATCCTGGGATAGAAATCAAACAAAAATTATTAACATTTGACAGATACAAAGCATCTGGTGTGGACTTCATTTTCTAAAACAAGTATGTTTCTGAAATTTATGTAAATTCAATTCTTTGTAAAAGCAGTCATATCTGAAATATACTAGAAGAGTCTGCTATTTAAAGGAAATTTTTATGAATACTTTTGTAATGCTAATTCTCACCCCCAAATTGCTTGTCTTTGAATATTTGGGGTTTTCATATGTTAGGCTGTCTTAAATCAGAGCACATCTGTACCAAACTATTAATAGCTCTGAGCATCCACTTTGGGAATTTGAAATCTGTTTGCTTGGCATTTTGTGCTTCTTGCAAGGCTTCATTTTATTGGATTTGGTACAGCGTGTATACCTCATGCTTTTGTTCAGAAGCCAATGAAGTAGAAATGCATTGTTTCAATTTTGCATTCTGGGTCCTTGTATTTTCCTAGTTAGTATCATCGTTGGAAAATGCGTAGAGTAAGACAGTGGATGAAAGTTGTCTCTTGGACAATTACACGGGAATAGAATGAAATGAGAGTCTTTGTGAAGCCTTGGAATTAAAGCTTCTTGTGTCAGGCCCCAACACTTAACACATAACTGTCAGGCTTCTGAACCTTTAGTGTGTTGAATTGTTTTTATATGGCAGAAGGGCAAAACGGATTTATCTCAGAATGTATTTCAGACTTCAGCCTTTGCTGACCCTGTGACTCAGACGCATCACAGCTCACTCCCCACTGCCTGGACCTCGGGCAGCTGGACAGCCAAAACAGCAACATAAAATGCCCTTGAAGAAACCATTCACCAGTGGGAGTGAGGGGGGGGAGAGAAAACTCATCTATTAAGCACCTACTTTGTGCCAGACTCTATGTTAAGCAATATAAAAATTATATCTTATCTGATCCTCACAACAGTCCTTGGAATTGGCACACATTTTTATGCTTTTGTTCAGCAGTCGATGAAAAAGAAATGGATTGTTTCAATTGTTCATTCTGGTTCCTCATATTTTCTGAGAGGATCATCTTTTTTCTTTTAAACCCCTACCTCCTGTTTTAGAATTGACACTAAGCATCAGCTCCAAGGCATAAGAGAGGTAAGGGCCAGATGATTGGGGTTAAGTGGCTTCCCAGGTCACATAGCTAAGAAGTCTCTGAGGTCAGATTTGATCTCATAAAGATGAGTCTTCCTGATTCCAAGCTCAGCACTCTATCTACTGCTTCATATAGCTACCCTATTTGAGGGTCATCTTTGGAAAACACCTAGAAAAATAAAGTAGGGGAAAGGTATCTCTCAGAAAATTATCTTGGGATTACAGATTAAAGAATTATAGGTTGTAACACATTTTAAAAATGGGCGCAGGAGGCGGGGGGGAGGGCTTTGCTCCAAAGAGAAATGTAAAATAAAATTGTTATCTACTATTTTTAAATTTTTATATCTATAAAAGTATAACAATTATAAACAGGTTTAATCTCTTCCTATTAAGCTTCAGCTTTTAATAGAAACTACCTCCTCATCTTTATTTAGGTTCCATTTAGATAAAAAGTAATTGTATACCAGCACATGGAGTTTCTACTTGGAACAGTTTCTAGGGCAATATATGTAATTATAGAGGCATGAAGTAGATGTGCCTCTGTTATATATTTTGCTTCTTTATCACAAGAAAGATAAGATTCCATGTTTTGCATATCATAAAATAAAACATATGATGTGTAAATTATGATAAAAAAATTATAGATGAGGAAATTGAGGTACAAAATCTTAAGTAACTCACTCAAGGTCACAGTTTTTGAGGCAAGATTTGAATCTGGTCTTCTTGACTCTAGGACTAGTGCTCTATCAGCCTCACAAATTAAGGGAATTCCACCACTAGGCATACCCAGACACAATCAGATCCCAAAGCGACACTGATTGGGTCCTATTTCTTTCCCTCTCTTTCTTCCTCCCTATGTTTCTAAAAACATAGAGTTATAAGGATTCACTTTCAGTCACCAGGAGTTGAACCTTTTTTTCCTGGTTCTGTGTCCCAGGTGAAGACAGTTTCAGGGTGAGAGAGACCAAGGGACAGCACAGAACCATTGCCTATGTTGTTATTTTTGTGGTGAAGTCATTTCTCAGTCATATCCAACTCTCTCTGACCCCGTTTGGCATTTTCTTGGCAAAGATCCTAGAGTGGTTTGCTATTTCCTTCTCCAGCTCATTTTACAGGTAAGGAAACTGAGGCAAGCAGGATTAAGTGACTTTCCCAGGGTCACACAGCTAGTAAGTGTCTGAAGTCAGAATTGAACTCATGAAGATGATTCTTCCTCACTCCAGACCCAATGTACTGTCTATTTATTTATTGCCCCATCTAACTGCACCTATGGGCTGTTGCCCTTGGCTCCTGTCTCTCCACTCATACAGTCGTACTATCCAGCCTTCCTTTCTGCTCCTATAAACAACCTATGTCTAAGCCCCATCATGAGACACAAGTTACAGCTTTCTCCTTTCTTTAGTGTTATAGGAAAATCATAATTAAACTGCTATCATTCTGGAAACACCACTTGGGTTTCCTTCTCAGAAAGCTGCAGCTGGTAGGATAACAGAGTAAACAGAGAGATGATGGTCCTCAAAGGCAGGAATTCCTGGGTTCAAGTCCCATATCTGACACCCACTGATTGGGTGATTTAAGCTCTCCATGCCCATGGCAACTCTGCAAGACTTTTCACTTGCAGAGAATTTGCCAACCTGCAAAGCTAGAGGAGAATTTCCATACTTCAGCATCCCTATAATACTGAAATCACAAGTACTAACCTTATCCTGTAGTACTTATTTTGTTCATTTTGATGGATGACTATTTTTCTCCAGTGTTTAAAGGATGATTGTCACAGAAAGCTTTCGGATGGCTTTAGTTTGTGACCTCAATAAATCACTTATTTCGTCAACAAGTATTTATTGAACTTGCCCAATGTAAAACATTGGGATAGATAAAAAAGTCATAGTCCCTGCCCTGAATGGAATTTATAATGGTATCAGATCAATAATTGAATTCAGCAAATGTTTACACACTGTGCTATTTACTGGGGCTATTGAAAAACAAAAACAAAACCACAATTTTTGCCTTTAGGGTCCTTATATTTTACCAAAGAATATATGATTTTGTATATAATATGTGGCATATATATTCTGTGTATAATTATAGAAGTTATAATAAAAAATAAGGTAATTTAAGGAGAGAGAGACAGAATTAACAACTGAGAGAATTTGGAAAGACTCAGAAGTGGTGGTACCTGAACTGAGCCTTGAAGGAACACAGAGTGCTAAAGGAACACAGAATGGCTAATAGGCCAAGGTATGTACTAGGAAAGTAGGCTAGTAGACAAGATAAATAAAAATATTTGTTTTTGCTTTCAGTCATTTCAGTTGTGTCCAACTCTTTGTGACCCCATTTGGGGTTTTCTTGGCAAATATACTGTAGTGGTTTACCATTTCCTTCTCCAGCTTATTTGACAGAGGAGGAAACTGAGGCAAACAGGGTGAAATAACTTGACCAGGATCACACAGTAAGTGTCTGAGGATGGATTTTAACTCAGATTTTCCTGACTCCAGACTAGCACTCTATCCACTGTGCCACATAGCTGCTAACTAGTTAACTAACATTGCAAGGTAGCCTAAGATAAGTACAAAATTAAAAGTAATGATCATGAAAAGCTATAAGAATTCAGAGGATGGAGAGATTAATGTGAGCTGGGGGAAATTGGGGAGGGTTTCTGTGTTGGGTAGGCAGGATTGGGTTTGGTTGCAAATGTGCCAAATGTGTAAATTTAAAGCCACTTTAAATCGGGCTTTATGGGGGCAGCTTGGTGGCTTATTGGTTCGAGAGCCAGGTCTAAAGACAGGAGGTTTGGGGTTCAAATCTAGCCTCGGACACTTCCTAGCTGTGTGACCCTGGGCAAGTCACTTAGCCCCAAATTGCCCAGCCCTTACCACTCTTCAGTCTTGAAACCAATTCACAGTATTGATTCTAAGACAGAAGAGAGTTTAAAAAAACAACAACAGGCTTTAAAACATCAATCCTAAAAAATTACTGAATGACCCATAGTATCTGTCTTAGAGGGAAAAAGACCTTAGTACTATCACAACATAAACTATCTGTCCTATCCCAGCCTCCTCAAGCAAAGGTTAGACCAGCTTCTGCTTAAAAGACCTTCAGAGTTGGTGGATGACTTCCCTATGATGGTCACCCATTGCATTTGGGGATAGTTCCAAATATTATTTTTTTATTATATTGAATTAAATACTTCATCTTCTCAGTCTTCTTCCAGTCATGCCCATAAGGGTGGATGATGTCTCTAATCAATTCCCATCCTCACATAAATATAGTCAACCTGGCCACACTGAACATGGTATTAAGAAAGGTTAATTCTTTCTACCATGAGTTTAATTTTTTATTAAAATTTGCCTTTGCCCACAATGGGATTTCTTTTAGCTCCAGTCAAATGACTCTCAGTCTCTGGGCCATTGGAATCCAGGCTGATGCTTAGAAATCATGGCTGATTTCAAGCAACTCAGAGACTCTAAATATTTTATAACTCTGAGTCTATAAATAATAAATTCCACTGAACAAATTGCTTATCCCCAATTTCTGCCCACCCCTACCCACAGTAGCATACCAATTACAGTAACATTGATATTCAGTAATAAAGCATTTCATTCATGCCTGAACTTCAGTTGTAACAGCTTGTCCGCTGACTAATGGAATACTTTATCATTGTAAAAGGTGGGTTATTTGGGATCTAGCCTATTTTAAAGTTAGTAAAGTGAAATAATATTTTATTATACTTCTCCAAGATTGATCAGACATGTAAAGAGTAAGCAGTATTTTATTTATTTATTTATTTATTTTGCATTACCACCTATATTTGAAACAGAAAAGAGTCATCAAGTTTTGGCAAGAGAAAGTTTGGGGACAAAAATTCAATTATATTACCCTCTTGAAAAGTTATATCATTTTCAAGGCTTTACCTAATAATTCCTAAAGCCAAATGAGATGATGATATCTAAAGCACTTTACAAACTTTAAAGCATAGTATAAATGTGAGCAACTATTATGGTCAAAATGAATTTTATTTTCAAAAAATAAAGTAAAATTTTAGAATTAATTTAAAATTTAGAAATAAAATGAAATATCAAAAATGAGGATAGGCCAATGTGTCTCTTACCATTCAATAAGTGTAGAAAAACTATATGTTACTTTGCGCTCAGTGTTCTATATCATTTTATGTATATTAATACCACTTCGGTTCTCTTGAATGAATCAGAGCTTTGATCTCAAACCCGGTGTGAGAGGAGTTTGGAATGAGTGAAATATTAATTCAATCCATCTTTTTAACAAAAGCTCCCATAAAATGTAACAGCATCAACCAAATATTCACCCTCCTTCCTCTTCCCACCCCTCCATAGATTGGTAGGCACTATATTGAAGTCATAGCGTGTAACAGCAGATGGACTGTGCAAGAAGGAGGAAGTCCCCAAAGGATCATTTGATCATTTTATTACTTACATTGATATACAAATATGGACATTATCCAAGAATCATGGCCAAGCACGTATTCGGGTGTGATTTACAATATTCATTCGGTTCATTTTGCTGAACCAAAAAATTATGCATCCAACACCCATTTATTACACTTAAAATCTTTCAGAGAGGAAAATAAACACTCCTGCTGTATGTGTTTGTCTCTTTTTAATTTGGATGTTTGAGAGGTATATATATATATATATATATGGGTATTGCTCATGTGTTACTGAGCTTAGCATTATCCATGTACAGCAATATCCTTATAAAGTAAGTTATCGTAGTTATCTCTTCCATGCAGCTAAAGAATCCTGGACCCAGAGAAGCTACATCATTTGCACAAGATTATCCAGAAAGTAGAAGTCAGAGCATTCATTAAATACTTAAATTCTCAGAGCTATATTAAGTCCTCAAAGATTTTTACATATATGCTTTTATGCAGCACATACATTTGTGCTATATATACCGTAGGAAAAGCAGCACGACAGTGACAAAGAAGTCATAGAGAAAGTCCCAAAGAACTAATGGTGTGTGCAACATATTGAATCATAGATAAAGAAATAGTCTGAGAGAATAAGTGGGGCTCTAATAATCCCTGGCAGGTCTATCATGAATAAGACACATTTACTCTCTCAGTATAATTCTGTGTCCTGTTATATACCCTTACTGTTAATGTCCTGAAATGAAGGTTTGTTAGGGGTTTTTTTTTGGCATTTGTTTTGTTTTAAGAAAAGTGTGAACAGGGACAGCCAGGTAGCTCAGTGGATAAGGTGACAGCCCTGAAGTCAGTAGAATCTGAGTTCAAATCTTGCCTCTGACACTTCCTAGCTGGGTGACCCTAGGCAAGTCACTTAATCCCAGTTGCTTAGCCCTAAATGCTCTTCTGCCTTGGAACCAATACTTGTACCAATTCTAAGACAAAAGAGAGAGACAGAGACAGAGACAGAGAATGTGAATAGTGCCAAAGAGCTTGGACCATGAAAAAAAATGCTCAATAATTCTAAATGGATTGACCAACTTTCTACTCATAGATCAGTTTCTGGTATTCACATGGAGTCCTCCTGCATAATTATAAACAAAACTTAAGATGGCAGCTTTCATAGAAACACAGAGCCTTAAGGCAATGTCAATTTAAAAGGCCAACCCTCCATTCTAATAATTATATTCATGAGGATGATAATAATAGCTAGCATTTACATAGCACTTTAAAGATGGCACAGTGCTTTACATATTATCTCATTAGAGAGCTTCAATAAACTTATCTGAGCCAGCAATAGGTATAGAAAGTCCATCACAGGACATATACCTGAAGGCCTTCCCTTCTTGTCAAGTTCTTGTAGTGCTTATGTGGCTCTCTAAAACCTAGGATCACAACTGATCCAGCCATTCTGGATGGCAATTTGGAACTATGCCCAAAGAGTGCAAAAAGAATGCCTGCCCTTTGATGCAGGCATACCATTGCTGGGTTTGTACCCCAAAGAGATCATAGGGAAAAAGACTTGTACAAAAATATTTATAGCCGCGCTCTTTGTGGTGGCAAAAACCTGGAAAACGAGGGCATGCCCTTCAATTGGGGAATGGCTGAACAAATTGTGGTATATGCTGGTGAAGGAATACTATTGTGCTCAAAGGAATAATAAACTGGAGGAATTCCATGTGAACTGGAACAACCTCCAGGAATTGATGCAGAGTGAAAGAAGCAGAACCAAGAGAACATTGTAACCAGAGACTGATACACTGTGGTAAAATCAAAAGTAATGGACTTCTGTACCAGCAGCAATGCAATGACCCAGGACAATTCTGAGGGGTTTATGGAAAAGAACGCTACCCACATTCAGAGGAGGAACTATAGGAGTGGAAACACAGAAGAAAAACAACTGCTTGAACACATGGGTTGATGCGGACATGATTTGAGATGTAGACTCTAAACGACCTTCCCAGTGCAACTATCAATAATATAGAAATAAGTCTTGATTCATGACACATGTTAAAACCAGTGGAAATGTGTGTTGCCTACAGGGGGTGAAGGGGAGGTGGTGGAGGGGAGAGTAAGAACACGAATTATATAACCATGGAAAAATTTTCTAAAAAATAAAAATTTAAAAAAAAAAAACATAAAACCTAGGATCACAAATTGTTTACCATCTGGGAGAGAAGAATAAAGAGAAGTAGGAGAGAGAATTCAGATTGCAATTATTAAATAATTGTTTCTATATGTAGTTGAAAAAATAATAAAAGAAATGAGTTGGTTAACCAAACAAACAAACAAAAAAAGCAGGGTCTCCTTCAGCCATAATGAGTTAGATAAATAAGACCACAATCATTTATCAAGTACTTGCTATGTGCCAGACTGTCCTAAGCCCTGGGAGAAAGAAAGAAAGGGCCCTGCCTTTAAGAAGCTTATATTCTAATGAGTCATCAGAGGCTCCCTTCAAGAGTACACACTTCAGTTTTGTGAATTCCAATTAATCTTCAGTGAAGGAATGAAATGAAATGAAATGAAAAGACTTTTATTAAACACTTACCACATGCAAAGTGCTAAGGATAGAGACAAAAAAGCAAGACAGTGCCCTGAAGAGGAAGAACAAAATCTCCTCCCTCCTGGAGTCACCTTGACAATCAGAACTTAGACAACAGGAACATTCTTGATGAATTCACTAGGATGCTTAGATAGATATCACAGTATGCGAATATAAACATAACAATTATAGAAAATGTCATAAAATCCTTCATACTTTTCTACTCTTGTATAACCTATTGCCAAACTGTCATGTAGACAGACCTGGAGCACTGCCCAGAACAAGTGGATTCAATTTCCTCTTTAAAATAAGCAAAGTCGTTTTTAGCTAATATAACTAGACTCGGTGCCACCTGCTCTCAAGCAGCTCACAGTCTAATATTCTGAAAACACAACTTGTATAAAAGGTGTCAGCCACAAGTTAGATGGAATGGCCAGGTGGTCCTTAGTGTGTCCAAGCAAAGCAGGTCTCTTCTTTGAGTTGTTTCCATTGATAAAATTTACCCTTTTCTGATAAAGGACCCCTTGGACAAAGCCAAGCACTCTAGTGGTTAGACTCTCTCCTCTGAGTCTTCAGTAGCCATGGTTACTGAAGTGTTTACAGCTCCAGCCTCTACAGAGGTCATATCTCCAAAAGGATGACTTCTCCAGATGGTGGCTGTGGGGGCCTGAAGAAGAATGGGGGTCAGGGGTCTCCAGACCTCACCTTCCACTTCTTTGCTTCAGATTTCTCTTAGGAGGCTCACAGTGTAATAGTTGTTATCATTCAGTTGCTTTTCAGTTGTGTCTGACTCTTCATGACTCCATTGTCTGTTACTTTAAAGTTTCTTATTATTTACAAAATAAAACTCAGAATCTTAGAGATATCAGAAGCCATGAAAGCTGTAGGGGCTACCATATTGTTCAGGACAGTCATTTTTCAGTTTTGTCTGACTCTTTTGAGACCCCATTTGAGGTTTTCTTGGCAAAGATATTGGAGTAGTTTGCAATTTCCTTCTCCAGCTCATTTTGTAATGAGGCAAATAGGGTTCAATGACTTGCCTAGGATTATATAACTCATAAATATCTGAGGTTGGATTTGAAAATGAATCTTCCAGACTCCAGGTGCAACATTCTGTCTAACACACCACTAAGCTGCCCCTTTGCAAATGTATTAGTAAAGTCACATAAAACAAGTAGCTTATTCCTTTGCCCATCCTAGACAGCAGCCCAAATGAGAGCAGGGCTACCAAGAATTTGATAGAATTGATTTTTGAAAATACCTAACCATCAGTAGTTACAATGCAATGAATGATCTTCTAAAACCAATACTAGCAACAGCAGGTGAAGGGAAAATAACCATCATTGAGGAATATGACAATATATTTGTAAAAGAGGATTTATGTTTCTGGTATGTATCTGTCTGGATTTTGGGAAGCTTTGAATTCTCACCTTGCTTATTGAAAAAGTGCTGACACTAGAGTTAGAGGCTCTAGATTCAAATTCTCCTATTATTTATTAGCTATATGACTTTAGGCAAGTCACTTAATTTCTCTGGGCCTCAGTTTCTTAATCTGAAAAATGAGGAAGTTAATAAGACTTTAACAATACTTCCACTTGTAAGTCTTGTCCTTTGGTTATATCAGGGGTCGGCAACGTATGGCTCTTTCTGCAAGAGCCATAAAGTCAGTTTTTTTCAGGCGCTGTTACAGGAGTGCGCACTGTGAGCACTGTATGGCTCTCACGAAATTACATTTTAAAAAATGTGGCGTTTATGGCTCTCACAGCCAAAAAGGTTGCCAACCCCTGGGTTATATCATTACCACTTTTTATGATTCAAATCCTGCCTTTATTTACACCTCTGTGACTTTGATATCTCTGTTCCTCGATTTCTTCATCTATAAATAGTAATACTGATAATAATAGCTAACATTTATGTAGTACTTGCTATGTGTTGGGAACTCTACCAAGCTCTTTACAATTATTTTCACAGCAACTCTTAGATGTAGGTGCTATTATTATCCCAATTTAAGATGGGGAAACTGAGGCAAAAAGGCTCAGTGACTTGCCCATAGTCACACAGCTAGTAAGTGTCAGAGGACAGATTTAAATGTGGGTCTTCCTGACTCCAGGTCCAGCGCTCTCTCTCCTGTTCCACTTGGCTGAAAGGACTGAACTAGACAGCTCTGAGGTCCCTTCTAGATCTATGATCCTGTGGTCTTGAGTATTTCATATTTTTCCCCCTGTAGAGTTACTCATTCCTTGTTTACTAGAAGAATTCAGAGAAATCAATCCACAACCGGTACTTTTAGCATCTGAGACAGATTGCTTTGAAATAGATTATAGAGATCATATAATCATCACTGTAGAACTTGAAGGGAACGTGGAGGGCATCTAAGTCCAACCCCCTCATTTACAGAGGAGGAAAGCAAGGCCCAGAAAAGCTGAATAACTTTCCCATAGTCACACAGGGAGTACAAATCAGCAGTGAAATGTAAATGAGAAAAAGTCTTCTAATTTCAGAACCAGTCACCCTTCCACTGTACTGGGTTACTGGAGGGAATAAACACTCCTTGTAACCTAAAAGAAGCATTGCTCTGAGTTTTAGGAATGCACTATCTTAAAGACTGTAAATACCATTAAGTTTAATTGTGTTTCTAGAACTGTGGCCATAACTAATTACTAATTGTGGTTGAGTGAGGAGGGAAGAGGACAGTGGAAGGGCAAGCCTGCATTGATATGACCAAGAGAAGAGGATTTTTTTTTAAGCACTACTTACACTGTATTTATGTCTGAAGCAATATTCTGCCAGTCTTCTTGTGCATTAAGAATGCATACATACAGGTATACTTTGAGATGCATGTTAATGCATTTTCCCTTTTTTCCCCCTTCTCCCAGATTGTAGACAGCAAACTGTGGTTCCAGTTGGACTGTGGCACAGGTCCCGGAATCTTGGGCATCTCTGGCCGAGCTGTGAATGATGGGAATTGGCACTCAGTCTTCTTAGAGCTCAATCAGAATTTCACAAGCTTGTCTCTGGACGATAGCTATGTGGAACGCCGCAAAGCCCCCCTCTATTTCCAGACACCGAACACAGAGAGTGCCATCTACTTTGGCGCCCTGGTGCAGGTGGACAACATCCGGAGCCTGACGGACAAGAGGGTCACCCAGGTCCTGAGCGGCTTCCAGGGTTGCCTGGATTCTGTGGTCCTGAATAACAATGAGCTGCCCCTGCAGAACAAACGCAGCAGCTTTGCTGAGGTGGTGGGCCTCACTGAGCTCAAGCTTGGATGCGTCCTGTACCCGGATGCCTGTGAGCGGAATCCCTGCCAGAATGGAGGGAGCTGTGCCAGCCTGCCATCTGGTGGTAAGTGCCCCAGCCTGTAGTCCAGCTCCCCATCACACCCCCACTAGCCCCCTTCTCCCATCAACTAGTGGCAGCCAAGCCATGAGCACCTTTCCCGTTGGGACCCCATAAGAAATGTGCCTCTTTACATGGGACCCATCATCCGGAGCTTGCTAGCTTCATCGGTGAGTGGCAAAGTGCCATGTGCTAATAATCAATGCCACTGTTCAACAAAGAGAGAAATAGATAAACCCCAGATTCCCGCAGGGCTCTTTAATCCTGGTTATGTGGGAACCAAGGGCTTTACAGTTAGGGGAGGATCCAACTCAGCCTCTCCAAGATCTCTTTGGGGCATTAAAGGTGGGAAAAGCGCAGCAGGAACCTTCATCTTCAGGTACTCCCTCAGCCCATTTATATGGTTAGTGACTTGATAGGATCATAGATTTAGATACAGAAGGAACCTTAGAGGACATCTAGTCCAGCCCCCTCTTCTATAAATGAGGGAATTAAAGCCCAGAATCCCACCGTGGCAGAACCAGACTAGAACTGTGACATCCTTCCTTTGTATTTTCTCGCTGCAGTCTATATCAGCACAAAGGGACTGCTTTAGTTACAAAGGCCATAGACAGTGATCCTACCGAGGCGTGGGAACATAGAAATTATGAATTAGGTTTAAAGTATGACAGTGAAAAGAGCAAATGGATTTGGCATTAGAAGACTTGTGTTCAAGTCCCTGCTCTGCCACTTGCCACCTGAGTGACCCAGGACAAATCACTTAACCTATTTGGCCTTCGGTTTCTTCAGCTGTAAAACAAGAGGGTTGACTAGATGGCCTCTATGATCCCTTCCAGTGCTAACTACTTTCTGAGAGGTAAAATATTAATAAAAACTGAACACAGGAAGGAAAAAACAGAAGTGAATATAGCTATCCTGGCTATGAAAAATAAGTGAAAATAGCACTGATGTTACTTTTGTCAGGTGAAATGTGTGGATTGAGATAACAGTAATGATAAATGAGTAATGTGGTTGAAAGCCAGGCCTGGGAAAAAACCTTTTTTCTATCAACTCTGAGGATAAACATTGCAGTCTGAATAAACATCTGCTCTCTCTCTCTCTCCCTCTCTCTCTCTCTCTCTTTCTCTTCTCTTCTCTTCTCTTCTCTATCTCATTGTCTTTCTGCTTCTCACTCACTGTCTATCTCTCCTCTTCCTCTTTCGGTCTCTCACTGTCTCTCTCTTGTCTCTTTCTTTCACTGCCTCTCTCCTCTCTCACTGTCTATCTCTCCTCTTCCTCTTTCAGTCTCTCACTGTCTCTCTCTCTTTCTCTCACTGCCTCTCTCCTCTCTTACTGTCTATCTCTCTCTCACTGTCTCTGTCACTCTTCTCTCATCTCCGTCTTTCTATCTCTCACTGTCTTTCTGTCTCTTCCTTTCACTGTCTTTCTGTCTCTTTCTCTCACTGCCACTCTTTCTCACTGTCTCTCTTCATTCTTTATCTTACCCTCAGTCTGCCTCTGTCTCTGTTTCTCTGCCTCATAACCAAAAAGAAAGACACCAACAAGGGGAAGGAAATAATTTGAGGTGGGAGGAGGTTGGCCACAAAATATTTGTAGATCCTTTTTGTTTTTGAGAAAGACACTGAGATTATTTAAGCCCCAGGAGAATAAATATGCAACAACTGCTTGATTTTTCTCAGATGAAGGATCTGAGTTAACTGTAAAGCTGAGCATCTTTCCTTTTCTGAAGCAGCTGGACATGGGAGCAACTCTGCCATTGATTTTGCTCCATCCCATTTCAGTGATCACTCCGCAGCCATGTGATTAGTAAATTTAAACCTCTCTCACAAATCACTGATAGCTTCCATAGTGTGTATTACAATCAAATACTTAAGAAGCCCAACTCTCAATTCCGAGTCCATCTTATTATTAGAATAGTATAAAGTGTCTATGAGATGATGCACTGCAGAAATACAGACACCAAAGTTATTTAGACTTGCATATGTTACTGCCACAATGAGGGCCAAATACCCTAGGGGGATATTTCTGCTGTCTCAGTTTAAGAAATCTATTTGCCATTTTTACTGTCTCAGCAGTATATGTAAATAAAGGGTTGTTATAGTGCCATAATTCCCAAATGATGGGCACTAACTATACTTCAGTAGTTCTATAAACCAGCCCATTATGACAAGTCATGGCCAGTTTTTCACCAGGCAAAACAATTCTGCTAGTGTGAGCCATCTACGATATATAAAAGGAGCATATAATTAAATCGGGTTGAAATAGAACACCACTCCATGTCAAATGCTAGTTACACTACCACAAATTGTAATATACTTTTAATGATGGCAGGACATTGTGTTTTCTGGCTTGGCTACCAGAACCCACAGTGGGTTTCCTTTAAAAAAAAAAAAGAAAAGAAAAGAAAAAGAAAAAAAGCAATAATGAGAAAGCTAAAAAAACCCTAAACTCTACTCTTGCCTCTATATTTTTTATTGTTCTTTTATAATACTGTTACAGGGCTTTTTTTCTAGGTGATCAGTCATCAGTAAAGGCCATTTCAGCATAGGGTGCTGATTGTATTCAATCAAAAATACTGATACTTCATTTATTTCTTTGATGACATGGCAAATTAAAATACTATGCAGCTGGAAGGAACCCTTGAGATCGTATAAGGCTAACCTCTTCATTTTGCTGATTAGAAACCTGGATCAGGATCCTCCATACAGAAATAGCACTGGATTTGGAATCAAACGAGCTAGGTTCAAATATGGACTCTTTTTCTTACTATCCTTGTGGCCACGGACTAATCCTAGAGCACAGCCTTTGGCATCAGAGGACCCGAGTTTACATGTAACCTCTGTTGGCTTCAACCTGGGAACCTCTGCAAACCTCGGTTTCCTCATCTGTGGAATGAAGAGACTTGAACTAGATGACCAGTGAGGTTCTTTGTGGCTCTTTTACATCTATGAGATGGGTGTCTTCTCTGAGCCTCAGTTTCTTCTTCTGTAAAATGAGGGGGTTTGACCAAATGACCTCTACAGGTACAAGGTACATGCAGTGGTCGTATTATCCCTATTTTACTGATAAGGCAAATGAGGCACAGAGAAATAGAATGACTTTCCCTGGACCACACAGCCAGTCAGCATCGGAGACAGAATTTTAATTCAGCCCTCCCTAAGTCCAAGTCCAACATTCTATTCACTATATAACTTTCAGTTTCTACTTTTCTCAATTTCCTAAAATAAATTGCCTTAATCTTGCCTCTGGAGTATTTTACTCAAGCTCCTGCCACCCCTTGCTTCATATGACAGGGCTCACGATAACAATATTAGAAGGCAATTTCTTTAAAATGAAATTGGATTAGGTTCTTATCTCCCCTCTGCATAGGAGAACAGACTTTCTCCTAAGAGAAGAACTGTTCTCCTAAGGATAGAATTTAAGCTAGGTCACACAGTGGTTTAAACTGAGCCTGGAGTCACAAAGACCTGAGTTCAAATCCAACCTCCAAATCTGGGCAAGTCACTTTAACCTCATTTGCCTCAGTTTCCTCATCTGTAAAAAGGGGAAGAATAACAGCATCTACCTTCCAGAGTTATTGTGAGGATCAAATGAGAATAATTACAAAGCACTTAGCCCAGTGCCTAAGACATAGAAAGTGCTCTACAAATGTTTATTATTATTGTTATCACTCCCACTTTCTGTGCTCTTATTCTAAAGAAGGCTCACTCCCTTGCAGCCTCATCCCATTTGGTCTTTATTTCCCATTGTGTGTGTGTGTGTGTGTGTGTGTGTGTGTGTGTGTGTGTGTGTGTATAACTGATCAAGAGTGTAACAGCTGCCCATCCAGGGTAATTCCTAAACACCACCTGGCAGCCTCAGCTCTGACAAACCTCTAGGCATGCTCTCAATTGAAACGAAACACTAGTGATTTCCAAGAAAAGGCACAGGTTCAAATCCCAGCCCTGCTATCTTAGCATTGAATCTTACACTTGCTTAGGCAAGTGGCATTATTTTTCTAAGCCAGGGTGTCTAAACTTTTTCTGAGTCATGGGTTCCTTTGGTAGTCTGATGAGTCCTATGGACCCTTTCTCATTTTATAAATGCATAAAGCAAAATACACAGGATTGATTGCAAAAGAAACTAATCATATGGAAATGGAGTTATCAAAAGACTTTTTCCAATCATAGACCCTGGTTAAGAGGTAAAAGGAGGAGACAGCCTTTGAGACTTCTTTCATTTCTAGAATGATGTTCCTTAGATGACTAGTCTCCTGTCCCTTTCTGCTGAAAATCCTGTTATCACATATAAGGGCAGGAATAGACTTCATTCCAGCACAGAGTCTTCAATCTTTTATTAATTGTTGACTACATAACAGATACCTACTGGAGCTACAGGTAAAGTCAGAAACAATCACTGTCCTCATGTAGCTCACATTCTAATGGGAGATGTAAAAATTTAGGTTTATACAAGATATTGAGTGAATAGAAGGTCATTTTAGAGGGGAAAGTACTAATACTTGGAGGAGCTGGAAAAGACCTCCTGCAGAAAATGGGGTTTGAACTGAGTCTTGAAGGAAGCCAGAGAAACTTCAAAATTAGAAGAGGGGTAAGCCAAGCCTTTGTGGCATGGCATCCATCTACACCGAATTGGGAGATGGAGTCTTGGTGAGTAAACAGTTGCCTCTAGGCCAAAGTGGCTGGATCAGAGAGTGTGTGGAAGGAAGGAATAAAATACAAGGAGACTAGAAAGGTAGGAAGGGGGTAAATGCCAAACAAAATCCAAGGAGAGAATTCTTCTTGAAACCACTCCAGTTTCTAGCATGCAGCCTTGTCTCCCTCAATGCTTGAAGAGAGAAGATAAAGGAGGCATATTCAAGCCTTTATCAGTTCTTTTGTAGCATAGACTTTCTGCTAAGCATGCATATCCTGTCAGCAAACACATGAAATTAGGCCCAAGAACTTTTCCCAGTGTTATACTCACAAAAGGAGCCAACAACTCATTCCTTAATTCAGACCCATGGGTACATGACTGTATAATTGCAAGGTGACTTAAGATAAAGCAGAATTCTTGTTAGATATTAGCTAGAGGTAAAACATAGGAAGATAAAAGAACAATGAGAGAGACCTCTTTCTAAGAAAGAAAGAGAAAAATCCTCTAGTAAATTCCTGAAGGGGCTCTGAGGAGCTGATTGGAGGAAAAGAATCCTTGTCCTACTAAATCAAAGGTGGGAGCCTGTATATTATTTAAATAGGTTTTAAAAATGAAGTCTCGGCAAGAAGAAAAAAAGGTGAGAGACCTAAAAATGTAACAATATTCATGGGCATTCTCTGATCTATGTTTTAATCATTTGACCATCCTGATACTGTTTCTGATTTTATATTGTTTATTCCTCCAGAATCCAGTGTATTTAAGTGGTTGACATATATCACCATCCATCTACCCCTCCCTTTGTGTATGTAAAGAATATTAGAAAACTAGCCTTACAACGCCCTGTTATTAGAACACACTGCCCCTTCATTGGTGTCTCTTACAGAATGCTGCTCTGGGGCCGTATTTTGTCCTTAAAAAGGCACTAGAAGTAGGATGCAATTGTTTTTTAACATTTTTTAATTTTTAAAGTTGCTGCTCCCCCCACCCTACCCTCTGCCACCACCCCACAGCCCTAAAATCACGCCTTTGGCATGTAGAGCAGAGAAGCGAAAGGCTGTGTATATAAGCTTGGAATGAGGCACTCAGCAAGTTTGACCAGTGCTTATAAGTCTAGCTGTCCCAGCAGCCAGCCACAGGACACATAGGAAGCAGCGGCAGCCGGAGCCCAGAAGGCTGGCTTGTAATAAGAACATAAATATGGCCCTTTGCATCAGCCACAGAGGGAAAGCTCCTTCTGAGCAGAACCTCAAAATGATACGTGTTGCATAAACATGAGCTGGAAATAGCA
This sequence comes from Gracilinanus agilis, assembly GCF_016433145.1. Taxonomy (NCBI): domain Eukaryota; kingdom Metazoa; phylum Chordata; class Mammalia; order Didelphimorphia; family Didelphidae; genus Gracilinanus; species Gracilinanus agilis. Next base: position 169,667,525 of record NC_058132.1, read on the forward strand.
GCAACCACTGTGGCAGAGAGATGGCTCCTAGCCAGAGTGACCTCTGCCTTCCTATCCCCACGGCCAGGCAGCATGCTGTTCAGCAGAACCCTGGCAGGGGTCTGAACAAGGAGACCTCAGTCTCCCTCTCCTCTGCGTTACCCCGACTCAGTTGTCTCCCTGAGAAGGGGAAAAACTATTTGTGATGAGACTGCAATTTGGCAAATGGGCACAGTAAGGCAGAGCTGATAGCAGAAACTGACTCCAGGTCAGCTGTGTGTGGGACTGGATGCTAAATTCGTGCTATCCAGGAAAGAATGCAACATGCAGGTGGATTTGGTAGTCTTTTGTCTGTTCTAAAATCACATTAGATGCTCCTTTTTTTGTTGTTAACAATGTTATGTCCTAATAAGCTTCCTCCCTAACCCCTGCCATGAATCAGTGAATGAATAAAAAAAATTAACAAATAAGTACCAAAAAAGAACACATTCCACACATCCTAGCTCTGTGACCCTGGGCAAAACATTTAACCCCTTTGCCTAGCCCTTCTGCCTTAAAACCAATACAGAATATTGGTTCTAAGATGGAAGGTAAGAGTTTTGTTTTTTTTTTAAAGTAAGAAATCAACATATTGGCCACATCTGAAAAATGCACATATTATTCAACACTTATCATCTACCACCTCATTGCCAATGCTTTGCCATCAAGTCCTCTGAAATTATTATTGATCCCTGCCTTGAAACAAGAGTCCTGAAGTTTTTCATTGTAGTTTTCCTTTGCATTGTTGTGGTGGTCATGTAAGTTGTTCTCTTGGTTCTGCTGACTTTGCTCTATATCAGTTCATATAAACTTTTTCAGGTTTCTCTAACTTCTTCACATTCATCATATTGTAGATAATGACATTCCATTCTGTTCACATACCAGTTTATTCAGCTTCTCCCCAATTAATCAGCAACCATTTTTCTCCCAGTATTTTCTTTGCTATTCCAAGAAATGCTGCTTCAAATTTTTTTTAATATTTGGGAAGGGTTTTGGTCTTTAGGAAGTTGTTGAGTGTTCATCTTAATTCCTCTTCCTATCGCCAAGCTGTACTAAATCTGAGCAAATCTATAAATTTGCCAGCAGGTATCTCTATAAGTGTAATACTTAGAGTCATGGCAGCTATTAGGATACAAAGCAAGTTGGTAAGCAGATGAAGGAAGAAATATGGTTTTCCAGTTAGAGAACTGAATTAAAAATCAGATATAGTATTTATTCTGGGGGCAGTTTGCATAGTGGTTAGAGAACTAGAATTAGAATCAGAAAGGTCTGGGTCTATGCATTTCATACACTTATTAGTTTTGTGATGCTGGTTAAGGACCACCAAGTTCTCTGAATCTCAGTTTCCTCGTTTCTAAAGTGGGGGTGTTAATGATGTTAACCTCACAGGGTTTCTCAAATAATATATATGAAACACTTTACAAAACTTCAGTGTGCCATAAACATCAGGTATTTTAAAGACCAGACTTCATTACTAGCTAAACCAGGATTTTATGAGGGATGCCAAGTACAATGTATCTCTCTCTCTGCCCCTGCTAAATAATAATAAGATATCCCTATTGACCCATTTTCTGGGTGGTGTTGAATGCATTGCATCACTCTGCCCTTGCTAGATAATAGGAATAAAATATTCCCATTCACCCGTAACTAAATGTAGGCATTTCTCAGATGAGAACCCATGAAACCTGTCAAATTCTTTAAAAGAACTTGATATCTACATAAGACCTGAAGGAAAAGTATATCCCCAAGTGAAGTTCATTTTAGCACAGACATGTATATTTGTGTTCCTAGCCACATAAGAGATCTGGGTCTTGGATGAATGTAGAAGGAAATACATTCTTTTCCATTTTATCCAGGGATTCAACCTTGAGAGAGCCATCCACCCTCTCAGCATTGTTTTTTAAAGTTGATAGTCAAAATGAGACAGTACAGGAACCTGGATCCACTACATGATGAGAATGACTTGGAAGAAGGAGAGGGGCTTGGCTGACAAAGGACTAGTGATAGACTAGCTGTATGTTGTAGTTTCCAGCAAATCCAAAGAAAATACTAAAATTTTAGGATGATTTCTCCTAGTGGACTAAATTAATAGTTCATACATTAGAAAAGCTTCCAGGTAATGTTAGAAAAGCCATTAACAGACAAAAGTCAAATGCTTTATGCATTCTGGAAAACATATATGGATAGATAATAAACACACATATGGATATCTACAAATATACATTAATATATTATAGCTATATGTGCATGTGTCCATATGCCAACTGTGTGTATATATTTATACTTTTTTTTCAAAAGAATACACTATAAGCTGAGGACGTTAAGTGCTGCTCATGTTAGCTCCCTCACATTTTATGAACAGCTTCCAATTCCTCAATAAACTGTTGGAGGCCAGGAGCCTCATTTGTATTATGTGAGATGTGAGCCAGTTAGCACACACAGGGAAAGTTCCAGCTCTCCCTTTAGTGTGTTTTCATTTTGTAGGGTTTACTTGGCTTTTGAATTTAGCCCCTCTTTGTGTTTGAAAAGAAGCAAGGGGGAAAAAAATGATCAGAGTAATTAAAAGTTGAAATGGCCTAACTAATCATGTAGGCCATCTGTGTCAGTGTGAGCTTGTTCCCTGGGCACACTGTCTGTTTTATCCAGACTTGTGTTCAATGTCCCAAGTGATAATTCTGCTACCACTTTCCTTAGAAGACTAATTAATAGTCTCACTGACAGGAGGGTTTTTTCCCCTTGACATTCAGCCTAAAATTAAAGTGGGGGGGGATCTTTGTGGCTTTCCATTGTTTGGTGTATAAGAGCAACAGAGAGTCTAGTTTTATCTCTGAGATTTTTCTCAGGATAACCCTTGTTAACTCTAAAAACATTTATTGACATAAGATGCTGGGATTTTTTTTTTCAGCAAATGCCTTAGTTGATGCCATCTTCAGAACCAAATTATTAGTTACATTTGACATTTTTTACATCTTTGTGGTGCTGAAAGGGGGAGTGCAGGGGAGGAAGGGAGGGAGGAAGGAGGGAGAGAGAGAGAGAGAGAGAGACAGAGACAGAGACAGAGACAGAGAGAGAGAGACAGAGAGAATATGAATGAGTATGTATCAAGACAGTTAGACATTCCCAGAATGATTCAATGATTCAACCATTTCCTACCTGAAAAAATCAAAGAGGCTTGAAGGTACAACCTAAATAAATCAGACCAAAGAAACTGCTGATGGCTTGGAAAAAGAACATATAAGTTATCCTGATTGTCTTCGTATCCTATATCTACCAGAACATTGCTGATCCTACTGCATGCAGAAATGTTTTGGCATTTTATGTATTTTGAAAATGTTTTCTTTGCACAAAGAAAGGGTCCGCATGGGTACAGATTTTCACAGACACCTGCATCTCTTCTAAATGGAAACTTTGCAAGTGTGGCTCTTTTTTTTTTTTTTTTAAAGGGTAAGGGTTTCAGAAAGTAGGCTTCTCAGCTTTGTTAGGATTTGGAGAAACAAGCTCAGGAAATGCATTTTGTTCCATTTACCCCAAACCTAGCAGTAATTAGTAAGGACTACATATTCAGAATATTCCCTGGTTTGACACTCCCTCCCCATCCTCATTCCATGAGAAATGTAGGGCTTCTCGAAGTCATATTTCTACTTTGTATTTACAAAGGGGAATGAACTAGCTGTAGTCAAATAAAACCTGAGCATCTCTTGACATTCTTTTTCCTGTTCTGGTGTTTCATATTGACATATTGTGGCACCTGGGAATAACGTGGAACAGCCTCGCTGTTTTTTCTTATCATCGTTGTTATTTAATATTTATTTAGCACCCACGTGAGGTTTTCTGGGGAGGGCCATCTCATTGCCTCTCAGCCCTTATTGTGAGCTAAGGGAATTAGCTAATTCACTTCCCTGGGGATCCGTGATGAATAACTACAAAAAAGCTGAGCAAATAGTAAATGTAGCTTGTCACTGTCAGGACAGAATGGTGGCACCTTCCTTCTTACACTGGGAGCGAGATACCTAGGAAGCCATTGTGCCAGTGGAGCCGAGCTTCTATTTCAGAATAGAAGAACCAAGACTTTTAGGGGCTGATTATGTTGCTTCATGATGTCTGGATTCTCTGGGCCAACTCCAAAGATTCAGACTATCTATTGAAGCAGCATAATGAGAGCTCCTTTTTTTGTTTGTTTTTTTCCCTTTTTTTTATTATATGTGTGTGTATACATATACATATACATATATATACACACACACACACACACACACATATATATATATAACCAATTACAGTTATTAACAAATTTCCACACAAGTTTTCCTAAGTTATATAATCAAACTTATCTTCCTCCCTCCCTTCCTTCTCTTCACCCTCCCTGGACTTGTTTCCCTTTTTCAAAAGAGGCAACACAGTATTGTAATAATAATAATACCAATAAGAGATAGCACTATAAAATAGTAGTGCTTTACAGTCTGCGAAGCATTTCATCTGTATTCTCTCATTTAATCTCATTTTAATTGGGATAACTAGGTGTCTGAATGTGTGTATATAATACATATATGTGTACATGATCCCTCAAAATAGTTACTATGCATGTATATATGACTGTCTATATAATTATATAGATGTGTGTATGCCTCTATACATGTACATGTATGTATATGTGTGCATAGGTTGTGTTAAAAATAAAACCACTCNTATACATGTACATGTATGTATATGTGTGCATAGGTTGTGTTAAAAATAAAACCACTCTACATATGTCTAGATATCTGTCTACATAGGTGTATGTCTTTATACATGTCCATATGTTTGTATGTGTATTTATTGCCTTAAAAATAAAGTTCAGATTTTCCTGCCTGGCACTCAGGGCTTTCTGTAAACTGGAAGCACTCCACCTTTCCAGCCTTATCTCATTTAGCTCCTTCCAAGCAGCTTTGCTCCAGCAGAATAAGGCTACTCCATGGCCCTGAACGCTCTGCCCACTTGGCTTTGTTTGCCCACACTTGGTCCAGAATGCCTTCTCCCCACCCCTCATTGCCTGTTGAATGCCTATGTGCCCTTTAAAGTCCAGCTTAAGTATTACCTCTGGGATGATGAAGGGATAATCATCTCTTTGTCCCCCGTGGGTTTCATCATTGTGGCATGAATGTGTTTGAGTATGCTTCTACCTATATCTATTCCTGGCTGTCTCCACTCTTAGTCTGTGCATTGCCTAAGAGGGCAGAAATTGTCTTCTGAATTTAATAATTCCTTCCTATTCTAAGTAAACACCCTCTAAGTAGGTGCTTATAACTCCTTTCAGTATTGTCTGCGGTCACAACATACAAGAAATCATCCAGTTCAATCTCTTCGTTTTATAGACGAGGAAATTAAGGTCCATAGAGATTAAATGATTATTCAGGGTTACAGAATAAAGTGCTATAAAAAAATTAATCTAGAACCCAGAGCTCCTGATTCTAAGCCCCAGGATACTTCCTGCTACTCCAAACCAGAAAGGCTTCTTCAGGATATCACATAATTCTATCCAAGTATACCTTCTACATTGCAACTTTCCCCACTGTGGTTTCCATGTTTCACAGGTTGCCATAAGAAATTAAATGGGAATTTTGAGGGAATTTTGCATAAGCCACAATCAACACACAAAGACCAGTAGACAATGCAGAAAAAGTTTGGGAACTTGGAAATGCAGAAAATAGGGAGTTCAAAGATTATTTCTTAATTTTTTAAACATATGCAGTATATTCAATATTATTCTCAAATTTGTTTCATTTTTAATTTATTTTCCACATAGCATTTTTATTTAATATTGACTTATGACCAAATACTTAAACCTAATTTTACCTTAAGGTATTATAAACACCCCATAAATAAAAAGAAATAATTCAGACCTCTTCTCTGGTACTATATTAATTAATGATTAATATATTATATTAAATATAAATTATATTAAATATATATACATGATAGATTATCAGATTTACTAAACACTGAGCTACTTTGTTCAGTTTTTTCTGGGTTTATTTCACGTTTCCACTTTTCTACTTTTTAGTTAGTCTTAGTGATTACTGCTCTATAATAGTTTGAGATCAGGTACTAGTAAGTTCCCTCCATTACTGCCCTCATTAATTTCTTGGATTGTTTACTTTTTATTCTTCCAAATTGTTATTTTTCCTAGTTCTACAAAGTAAGTCCTTGGCAGTTTAATTCTCATGGCACTAAATTACCATTTCTATTAAGCTAGTACAACCCAATCATGAACAATGAATATCTCCAGTTATTTACTTGTATTGTTTACCTTTTTAGCATTGTCCCATACTGCTCTATTCAAGCATTCTACACCTCCAAGATACCCAAACAAATAATTTAAACTATAAATGAATACCACTCATCCCCATAGGTAAATTAGATTAATAAAAACTTTTGGTTCTTTATAATACCTAAATATAGAACATCTTCTCTGGTCCTTACAACCAACCTATAAAGTAGCCAGGGTAGTTATTATCTCCATTTTGCAGGTAAGAATTGAAAGGCCCAAAGAATTCAGCACAGTGCTTGGCACACAGTATGTAAATATATACTATATAAATGCTAATTACCTTCCTTTCCCCCTTCCCAGAAAAAATGCATTTTTTTCCCAGAGCTGCTCAGTTAGTAATGAGCATAGATAATATTTAAATCTAGGTCCTCCAGCTCCCAAGTTTACAGTTCTTCCCACTCTGCTACTTGAGGGCAAGTCACTTAACTAGTCTGAGCCTCAGTTTTCTTACCTATTGAATGGCCTAGCCTACCTCATCACTAGGGTCTCGGGTCAAAATTCTAAATTTCTTTGAAGGAAAAGGTCTTTTCTGAAGGAAGGAAGGAAGGAAGGAAGGAAGGAAGGAAGGAAGGAAGGAAGGAAGGAAGGAAGGGAAAGAAAGAGAAAGGATGGAAGAAAGAGAGAGACAGGGAGAAAAAGAGAGGAAGGAAGGAAGGAAGGAA
>NC_058132.1:169703341-169888012 GCF_016433145.1 Gracilinanus agilis
CTCTGCCTTCCCCCTTCCAGTTTCCCCATTACTTTTGCCTTTCCCTTTCCCTTTTCATTCCTCCCCTTTGTCTTTCCCCTTTCCCTTTGCATCCCCCACTTTGTCTCTTCCTCTCCCCTTTCTTTTTCCATTGCTCCCCCTTCCTTCCCGCCTCCTCTCCACTTTTGGTTTCCATTTCTGTTCCCCTTTGCTTTCCTTCTTCCCTTCCCCTATTCCTTTCTAGCCAGTCTTCCTCTCTGCCTCCCTCTTTTATCTTCTCTCTCTTCTCCCTTTTGTCTTGTCCTTTTCTCTCCCTGCCTCCTTTCATCTCCTTTCTTCTCTCCTTCCTTCCTGTATTCCCAGTATAGATGCAAGATATTTGGTTAGATTGGATCTCACTTAGGAACTGCCCATTTTTCTTATTTTCTTATTTATCACCCATCTCTTTTGATTTTTTTCCTAGCCTGTAGCAGAGAATCTGCCCCATAGTAGCCCTTCCTCATCCCTTCCATTGTGAGGTGGTGTTTGGGCAAGAAGAGCCAACATATTCTTTTATGTGTCTCCCTCTTTGATTCTGAATTATTTCTAAGATGACCCTAACCCGGTGGTTCCCAAACTTTTTTGGCCTGCCTACCTCCCCCTTTCCAGAAAAAATATTACTTAGCCCCCTGGAAATTAATTTTTAAAAATTTTAATAGCAATTAATAGGAAAGATAAATTCACCTGTGGCCTTCACCGCCCCCCTGGATCACTGCAGCACCCACCGAGGGGGTGGTGATGCCCACTTTGGGAATCATTGCCCTAACCACTTTGTTCCTTTCTTGCCAGAAGCACAGATTATAGGTGACCCCTGCAATTTTTAATCTTGGAGGTTTCATTTGGCCAGGTATTTTACCTTCTTGCTTATTCATATAAGGGACAAAAGGGTATCTCAGAAGAGTTGAGGAAGAATGAAGAATGGCATCCATAAACATCTAGAACCCAGCTACCCAGAAATAAGAAGGACAAGAATGTCACTCGGGGATTGCCATCTTTCCTAAGGTTTTTTGTTCATCTGGTTATTTTGGTTTGCTTCCTTTCCATCAGGGCTGAAGTCTATTGGAGCAGGTAGAGTAAAAGGTTATCTATCCTCCTCCATGGGAATCTGCAGGTAATGTCTCCCTTCCAGTCCTATTCTGGTGCCCTTGAAGGAGATCTGATTGTAGCCCTAGGACCAAGTCAGCTACCCAAGTGACTTTTCCCCTATCTTCCTTCCTACAATTTCCTTTCTTTTTCCACCATAGCAATGTTAGTACTTGGCTCCCTTTGAGAGAGTGTGATAAATTAATAGATGGCATATCCATAATAGATTATTAAAGGAAATTAGGGATATTTGGCAGCTACAGTTCTTGGCAGTGTGTGCGTTACACTGGAAAGACTGCTGAATTTGGAGTCAGAGGACTTGGATTTAAATTTCAACTCTGTCACTGACTCTGTGTGACGAGGGGCAAATCACTTCACTTTTGGTCATCCTGCTTTCTTCCATCAAATGAGATGGACAAAATGTCAACTCAGCTCCTTTTCTGTTCTAAATCTGGTCCTATGATCTGTAATCATCAAGATGGCTGTTAAGGATCACAATCAGTCTCTGCATAACCCCTGATAGATTGTGAGCTTTTTGAGGGCAGAGACTATTTTTTCCTTTCTTTGTATGTCCAAAAGCTTCTGGGTGGCACAGTGAATGGACCCACGCAAAACACTTTATCCTGCTTACTTCAGTTTCCTCATCTATAAATTGAGCTAGAGAAGGAAACAGCAAACCACTTTAATATCTTTGCCAAGAAATCTCCAAATGCTGTCACAAAGAGTTGGATACAGCTAAAATGACTCAACAACAACAAAGCGAATCCCCAGTTCTTAGCATAGGATCTGGCACCTAGTAGGTACTCACTAAATGCTTATTGACTTCATTTGTACTGACCTTAATGTCAGTGTCAGAGCCTGGATCATAGGCTGAGTCTTCCATGGTTCCTTTTGGACAACCACTTCGATGGTCACTATGTTTCTAGAGTACTTAGTACATAGAGGTCCATAGGAACCTTTCAGAACATGACTGGATTAGAATTGTTTAGTCTAGTTTCTGAATGGTACCATTCAATTCAATAACTATTAAGTACTTACTATGTATATAAAAAGTGAAAGACATTGAAGAGGAATGATTAGAGAGTCAGTCTTGGTCAGAAAGATCTGGGTTCAAATTCTACCTCTGACTGGTCAAGTAACCCTTGGGCAAGCCACTTACCTCTAAGTATCCTAGACAACTCTCTTAGAGTATAAGTTACAGAGAAAGTGATGAAATTCCCTTGTCCAGAACCAAGGAAATATAATATATATTTACTATAGCAACAAGATCAAGGTCCAGGCTATATTCCTACCCCTATAGGCAGATCACAGTACTTAGTGGTAGAAATAATAATAATAACAGTTAGCATCTATAGAGTTCTTTAAGGTTTGCCAAGCATTTGACAAATATACTGTCATTTTAGCCTCACAACAACCTTGGGAGATAAATAGTATTATTATCCCCCATTTTTTTTAAATCCTTACCTTCTCTCTCAGGATCAATACTAAGTATAGTTTCCAAGGCAGAAGAGTTGAAAAGACCAGAAAATTGGGAGTTAAGTGACTTGCCCAGGGTTCAACAGCTAGAAAGTGTTTGAAGCCAAATTTGAACGTAGGTCCTCCCAACTCCAGGCCTGATGCTCTCTCCATTGCTCCCTAGCTGTCCTGTATCCCCCATTTTTATCCCTGCCAAACAAAAAGCTTGTTAATTAGGAGAAAAGGAGGATGGGAGGGAAAGAATACCCCTCCCCAATTCTTATCACGTGATTTCAAAGATGCATAATTTTATGTGGGTATTCATCTCTCATATTTAATATCTAAAATATGTGTGACTCCAATTCTTCCTCTGGCATGGACCTGGGACATCCTAATATAGGAGTTAATTACACTTTACCTAAGACCTCCTAATAGTGTTAAGCAATGTTTATTCTAGACAATTCTAGGGCAAGGGTTAACGAGAAAGAAAGAAAGAGAGAGGGGAAAAAAGAGAATGAGAATAAAAAAAGTAAGAGAGGAGAAGGAGGTAGGGAAAAAAATATAAGAATGAAGGTAACTGGTAGAAAATGGTAGAGATTCTTAGAACAGTGCAATAAGTTAATAATCATGCTAGACATCAGCATGGATAGAGTATGGGGCCTGAAGTCAAGTGAAGACTCCTCTGCCTGCATTCAAATCTGGCCCCAGTCACTTCCTAGCTGTGAGACCCTGAGCAAGTCACTTAAACCTGTTTGCCTGTTTCCTCATCTATCAAATGAGCTAGAGAAGAAATGGCTAATCACTCTAGTATCTTTGCCAAGAAAACCCCAAATGGGGTCACAGAGAATCAAACATGACTAAATATATGACTAAACAACAATAAGAGAAATTAAAACACAAAATAGCATAAATTTGCTAGACAAGCCTACCAAAGCTTTCTCATGTAAAGGAGATGCAATAACTTCATTTTCATGTGATAGGGAGCCAGAAGGGCATTCACAAGTCTCTTAAGTAACCCCAAAACCCAGTTGCAGGAAAAGGACCCTAGAGGGAGCTACTTAAACAGAGATTCTCTGGGGAATATTGTAGAAGAAATGACTAAATCACTTAAGAGGGTATATAGTTGAGCTTGAAGAATTCTTCCAACTCTAGGATTAGCACAATACATAGGCCAGAGTAGGTGTTTCGACAAATATCTGTTGAATCAATAAGTGAACAAATATGATTTTATTCACCTAGACTGGAAATATCCATAGCCTGTAGGATCAACAGAATCTGAGAAGCCAAATGTGTGCCCCTGGCCTTTTTGATTCACAGATTACATGGCTTACTGAGAAGACCCACATTCAAAGAGAACACATTAACAGTAAAGGAAGCACAGAAACAATCTCCCCTCCAACAAGTAAAGGGAACAGAGGAAGTGGTCACAAAAATCAATCCTAGCTCAAGCCTCTGATTCTCTGAATAGCAGGTGAAGCAGCTCAAGAATTAGAGCTAGAAACAACAAAATTCAGGGTCTCTTACTACCTGAACCGTGGGCCATCCATAGGATCGCATAGCAGAGCCCTGTGCTATTTGGAGTGAAGGGAAAATAGAAAGCCCTAACCACACTTCATGAAGCTTTTGAATACAGGACTCAGCTAAGTTCCGGATCCATGAAGGAGCAGGCACATACATGCATTTTTCTTTGCCTTATGCAGAATTCTCTTTCAAAGCATATACATTGTTTTTTCATTATGGCCTTAAATGAAAGTGAAGAAACCCGCCAGTGTGTGGTATCTGCATAATATGCACTGTAAAGTGTGGCAATTACACCATTTGGAATAATAGTCTTGTAATTGCTCCTGTGATTTAAAATCTAATGTTATCCTCCAATTGTTCTGGTGTGTTTTCATGAATAATGCAGCCATCCCATGAGCCCTTTGCCAATTTATCATCTAGCTTTGCCCTGTTTTTGAGTTACGCACCATTGTCTTACAAAATTAACATGGCAAAGACAATAATACATAGGCTGATTAGTATTAGACTAATTATGGAACACAGGAATATATGTGGGGAAGGTGAGAAGTTTTTCTCTTGAAAAATAATTCCAGCCCCACCATCCCTGATCATGAGTTTTTCAGTACAAGGGGAGGAAATGAATCAATCATCCTGAAGGGGCCTAAGAATTGAGACAAATATAGGGACTATATACTAGCTTGCCTAGCTCTGCAAAGCCAGAGTGTCAAAGGCCAACTTAGAATTCAGAACTTCCTGACTGAATTCTATCAACTACAGGATTTGAGAGGACCAGAACTATCAAAATGTTGAATGGGTTACCTGCACATGCGCATTAAGTCAGATCACCAAGTCATGTGATTAAAAGACTGCGGTAACCTAAAGCCCTGACTTCCGGAAGGGGCTGGCCTGGAGGATGGGACGCGTGACCCAGACTGCCCAATCAGAGAGTCCCAGTCGTAATGCTATCATTGGCCTAAAAAGAGACAGGCTGAGAGGTAGCCAGGAGCTCTCCCTTTTTTTTTTCAGACTGTGTGTCTCCCAGAACACAAGCTAGAGCCAATCTCTCTCACTTCTCTGGAGTGTAATGAACCACCTGAACTGGATCCTGGGAAGCGTGGAAGCATTTTGTTTTATTTTCAGTTAGGATAACTGGTGATGTTTCTTTCTCTCGCTTTTATTAATTAAATAATTTTAATTTAATATACAGTCTCCAAGCTTAATTTTAATCATTACACTCTTGGAGGATGTGGGCTCCCCCTATTTCTAGCAACAACGGTGTTACAATGATATTGAAGAAGGGATTTCATGGCTTCTTCGGTCCTTTCCAACTCCCAAAATTTGTGATTCTGTGAAAATAAGAGAAGACAAAAGTCCCTTTTCAGCCTCTATAAAAGAGAGCATGGACATTCTGGGGCTGAACCACTTGGAATCAGAGATCTAGAGCTGCAAGGGTCTCTGAGGTCATTCCATTTTACAGATGGGAATACTGAGGTCCAAAGAGGTTATGTGACTTGCCCAGCATCCCTGAGGCAATAAGTATTTAAAAAACAACAACAACAACAACAACAAACACCTTCAGTCTTAGAATCAATAAGGACTAGGCAATGGGAATGAAGTGACTTGCCCAGGGTCACACAGCCAGGAAGTGTCTGAAGCCATCTTTGAACTGAGAACCTCCCATCTCTGGGCCTGGCTCTCAATCCACTGAGCCACCCAGCTGTCCCCAATAAGAGGTATTCTGCCTGGTAGAGTAAAAAGCACACTGACCTGAGAGTCAGAAGACACAGGCTCTACTCTCGGCCCTCCTAAGTGGCTAAGTTACCCTGTTGTCTCACTGCCCTGGAAAACAGTTTCCATCCCTTTAAGATGAGAAAGTGAAACTATGATTCTGAAATTCCTTTCCAGCTCTAAAGTCCTCGATTCCCTTATTTCCGCTGTCATTGGGATACTATTTATGGTCCCTTGTGGGGGATACATAACATTTCTTTGGAAGACTAGGGAGCCAATGGCCTCAATAGTAAGGCTTTTGTATAGTTTCCTCCAGTAACATCTAACAATGTTAAGGAAATCATCTGTGCAAAAGATACGGGCCTTCTGCTGTTCCTGTTGCTCAGAACCACAAACGCCGCTGGGAATCTCAGAGCAGCTCCAGGCAGTTGAATGCTAAGGACATAGAAAAACAGTCCAAGGCCATGGAACCAGGCCTTTATGACGCTAACACCCTGGTTCTTTGAAATGAGATCATGGCCTCTGCCAAGGATGATTTGCACTAAAAGCTCCCCTCCTTCTCCAGACCATCAGCTTTCTGGATCTGTTCCATCTCTTCCATTCCATTTGAGTGATGGAGGGTGTACATGGCAGATGCAGTCTTGGGTCTCCCCTGTCTTGGATTCCAGTTTGGCTGCTATCTTTGGAACGAACTCATTTCCAGGCTTGATTGGAACCACTAAATCATGTTTACAACATGACTTAGTGGAGTGGAAGCTCATTTCCCAGGAGAATAGCTATCAATGGCCCCTCTGGAGGCTTACAAAGAGCTCTTATTAGATCTTATTAGACAGATAGTACACAATCTTGACATACAAACTATATATGTCTATACACACACATAGGCATACATACTCAAGACTTCACAAAGAAACTTAAGTACCTGTGTGTTTAAATACTGTGGGGATAAAAAGTTTTGAAAATAAACATTCCCTGCCTTTGAGGACCTTAGCCTACTAACTTCTCATATTTCAGGGAAAAATGAAGTCATTCCTTGAAAACTTCCTCTTATCTCTTCCTCCTTATTTCACATTACTTGCCTGCCTTCTGCTTCATCCCTATCTTTATTTTTTTTTTTTAAACCCGTACCTTCCATCTTGGGGTCGATACTGTGTATTGGCTCCAAGGCAGAAGAGTGGTAAGGGGAGGCAATGGGGGTCAAGTGACTTGCCCAGGGTCACACAGCTGGGAAGCGTCTGAGGCTGGATTTGAACTTAAAACCTCCCATCTCCAGGCCTAGCTCTCAATCCAATGAGCTACCCAGCTGCCCCCTTCATCTTTCCAAAGCAAACTCCTCTCCAAGTACAAGTGGTCCGAGTCCATCCCATCTTCTCCAGCAGACTGACCTCTCCAAAGTCTCTGTTCTCTCACTTGTCTTCATTCTTTCCCTGTCTACTGGCTATTTCCCTACTACATTCAAACAGGTCCATGTTTTCCTCATTTAAAAAACCCTCCCTTGATCTATCTCTCCATTCCAATTAGATATTGTTCCATATTTCTTCTCCCTTTTGTGGCTAATTTACTTGAGAAGATACTTTACAAGAGATTCCTTCATTTCCTTTCCTCTCAGATTTGGATTTTATAATTCAGTTGAAATTGCTTTCTCCAAAATTATCAGTGATCTCTTAAACGCCTAATCTAATGGCCTTTTCTATGTATACCAGCATATCATCTGCAAAGAGTGATGGTTTTGTTTCTTCACTGCCTATTCTAATTCCTTTCATTTCTATTTCTGCTCTTCTTTCTATAAGGTTTTTAAAACAATATTAAATAATTGTGGTCATAATGGGCATTCTTGATTCACCCCTGATCTTATTGGGAAAAGTCTAATGGCCTTTTCAACTCTCCTCCTCCTTCTTGACCTCTCTGCAGACTATGACACTATCAATCGCTCTCTTTTCTTTAATATTCTCTTCTTTTTTAGGTTTCTGTGACTATCCTCTATCCTGGGGCAATGAGGTGGCACAGTGGTAGAGTGCCAGACCTTGAATCAGGAAGACCTGAATTCAAATCTAGCCTCAGACACTCTTTGTGTATGACCCTGGACAAATCGTTTAATCCTGTTTGCCTTATTTTCTCATTTGTGAAATGAGCTGGAGAAAGAAATGCCTAACTAACCACTCCAGTATCTACCCATTGAAGTAGACTATGAACTCTTTGAGAACAGGGACTATTTATTACCTTTATATTCCCACGATCTAGCACAAGGCATGACACACAGTGAGTACTAAATAAAATCTTATTATTGACTCAATAAGTTTTCATTAAGAATAAAGTTTATATCTGCTACTTGCCTAACATTTTTAAGTTCTCTGTAGGTTACAGAAAGAATAAATAACAATGGCAATGTTATTAATAACATATTCATTCATTCAACAAATCAATCAGCAAGTATTTATTAAGCACCTACTATGTGCCAGGCACTGGATAAAAATACAAAGAATATTTCCTTTTTTTGTTAACAAAATCAATTTCCTCTCTCATCCCTGCCACTGGGGAAAAAAAGGGAGGGGGAAGCTCTTTATAACAGATATGCAAAGTCAAGCAAAATAATTTCCAAATCAGCCATGTCCAATATTTCTTATCACCTCTCTGTTAAAGAGAACACTTCATCACTGGTCCTATAGAAATAGCTAAAAGGCCAAGTGGATAAGGGAGCTAGGCCTGGAGCCAAGAAGACCTGAGTTTCAGTCCATCCTTGGATACTTACTGGTTATCTGACCTTGGGCAAGTCACTTAACCTCTGTCTGTCTTGGTTTCCTCAACCATAGAGATAATAATCTCACTTGTCAGCCATGGTTGTCATGAGGGTTCAATAAGTATTTGTAAAGTACTTAGCACAGTGCTTGGTATAAGGATGCTATATAAAAGCTAGCTATTATACCCTTTGATTTAGCAATACCATTACTAGGTGTGTATCCCAAAGAGATACAAAAAAATGGGAAAGGACCTGTTTGTACAAAAATACTTATAGCTGCTCTTTTTGTGGCGGCAAAAAATTGGAAAATAAGGAGCTATCCCTCTATTGGGGAAAGGCTGAATAAGTTGTGGTATGTGATGATGATGGAATACTATTGTGCTGTAAGGAATGATGAACTGCTTGATTTCTATAAGAACTGGAAAGACCTCCATGAACTGATGTGGAGTGAAATGAGCAGAACCAGGAGAACATTGTACACAGAAAGTAAAATATCGTGGGATGATCAAATGTAATTGACTTTGCTGCTAATAGCAATGCAGTGATCCTGGACAATCCCAAGAGACTTATGCGAAAGAATGCTATCCACAACTAGAGAAAGAACTGTGGGAGTAGAAATCCAGAAGAAAACATTTATCACTTGTTCATATGGGTATATGATTTGGGGTTTGGGTTTTAAAAGATTACTCTATTGCAAAAATCAATAATATGGACATGGGTTTTGAGTGATGATGTATGTATAACCCAGTGGACTACCCAATTGTCAACTCCAGGAGGGGAGAGGGAAAAGGAGAAGGAGACAATAAGAATCATGGAAGCATGGGAAATTTTTTTTTAATTAAATTAAATGTTTCATTAAAAAATGCTTGCTATTACTACTATTATTATTAAATTTATTTCTCTTTTTTAATCAACATGGATAAAAGAAATATAATGCTATGAATCAGGTTTGACTTTATGTTTCTTCATATAAAAACTATCCAGCCTAGACATTCAATGAATCAGAGGCTCATTCCAGACCAAATTTAGGTTCAGTTGATCAGCTCTTCTTTTCTTTCTCTTCTGGTACCACCATACTTCATGTAGGGCCAATCTTGAAAAAAAAAATCATGAAGTAAAATTTCTCTTTGGTGGTCTCCACTGATTGCCAGGATTTATTAATTTGTTAAAGGTACCTTTTGTGTGCTTAAAGTATTATCTAGAGATGGACATGTTAAGTAATTTACTGAGGGTCAACATAACCAAAAGTGTCAGAAACTGGGTTTAAAACCAGATCTTTCCGACAGAGGTGAGCTATCACACAACCCTTTAAAAAAAGGTTTTGACCATGGCTTAGCTACTCAGCAATATAATGATCTGAGACAATTCTCAAACACTTATGACAAAGAATGCTATCCACTTCTGAAGAAAGACTTGTTTGAGTCGGATGCAGATTAAAGCATACTATCCCTCACATTAGTTTATTTATTTGGAGGCTTTGGTTTTATATAAGTATTCTCTTATAACAATGACCAATATGGAAGTATGTTTTATATAATAATACGTGTATAACCCAGATCAAAATGCCTACCATCTCTGAGAAGGAGGAGGAAGGGAAAGAGGGAAGGAGACAACTTGGATCTTATAATTTCAGAAAATGTATGTTGAAAATTGTTATTTCATATAATTAGGAAAATAAAATATCTTTGAATAAAAAAAAAAGAAGTTCTGGCCTGCAGATTTCTGATGAAAAAGAAAGTTTTCTTAGATCTCACAGTCCCAATCCAAATCCCTATCCAAATGGTGGGAAAGCTGGGAGGTGGGGAGGAGGGAGAATTAGAAAAGACAAAGCATCAAATCTGAAAACCAGTAATCTGGCTTCTATCTAATCTTGGCTCTGTTATCAATTTATGTGGCCTTGCTATTTCATTTCTCTGCCCTTCCTTTTACTTATCTATAAAATGAAGGACTTGGACAAGATAATGTTTAAAGTCCTTTCTATTTCTAAATCCCTAAGAAAGAATTCTGTATAAATAAGACAATTCATCTTTCAATGAGGTAAGAATTTGAGGAGCCATAACAGAACTAGTGAGAAAATTTTGTCAGAGGAACTTTTCATTTACCTCTAATTATGCAAGAAAGATGGCCACCCTCTCTTCTGTATAACATCAGTTCTCCTCAGTGATTGAACTTGGAAGTCCACAAATTGAATGAATAAAAAGAGCATTTATTATATGCCAAGCTTTGTGCTAAGTACTTAGGCTACAAATGCAAAGGTGAAGTTAGTCCCTCTCCTCTAGGAACTTATATTCTAAGGGGAGGTGGGGGGAGATACAATAGGAGGTGCTAGTCTTTGTTCCTTAAAGGGGTGGATATATCAGTCTTCTTATGGACACTTAATATTCTGAACTAATGAAAGTTGATTTTATCATGGTTTATGGATGAGTAGAAAAAGAGGGAGTGAGGTTGAAGAAGTGGCTCAGAGAGAAGGGTATAAAATCAAACTTGTCTTAGGCTTTCCTGAAATACTAATCAAGAAAAGACAGTCACCTATCGGGAGAGTGAGATTATTGAGATTTTTAAAAACATTTTAGAGTACTGGCACAATAATTTGATAACGCAATAAACAATTTTCCCATAGTTACCTAGATAGCTTGGATGAAAAAACATATCTCATGAAACATCTATTTATTTAAGACTTGGATTTTGCCACAAGTCATTTCCATGGATCCATCAAGCACTAAAATTAGAAAACTGCTCTATAAACTTGGGCATGTTACAACTAAAAATTAATCTGGAGGCTTATTACCTGATTTATAAGCATTCATTAGCAAAAAGAGAGCATGAGAGAGAGAGAGAGAGAGAGAGAGAGAGAGAGAGAGAGAGAGAGAGAGAGATGTTAGCCTTTCTAACTTTATGGGTAGATTGGATTCTCCATTTAGCTGGCTCAGGTCAAGTTTTGCCAGAGAGGGTTAGATCAAATACGGAAAAGCTCAGAGAGAAATGCCACCCCAGAGACAGGTACTGAAGCCAAGAGGGTGACTCTGCTTCCTGCCCTCACTTTTCAAACTCTGCCACTCTTCCCTTTCCTTGGCCAATGGCTTTCAAATGTCATGCCATCTGCCACCTGCCCTTCCGTGAGGACATTGCACTGGCTCTGCCAAGCTGACAAGTTTGTTAAAAAAAAATCTGAGGAACTGGAGTTAGCATCAGAAAATGGGTTTGAATCCAGGCCTGTATCACTATATGTGATTCATTTAGAAGGTCAATTAACCTCTCTCTGAATCTCAACTTACTCATCTCTAAAATGGGGAAATGACTACAAAATGGCTAGATGATCTCTAAGATCCCTTCTAGGAATAAATTCTATGATCTTCCAAAATCGCTGTTCAAAAGGAACCCAGACTAAGTCAGATGACAAGGGTTCTTACATGGGTTGTGCTGCCACTTACTACTTATCTTGGTCAAGTCATTTAACATCACCAAGAGCCTCTTTCATCTACAAATATAAGGGCCTGGCTAGATTGTAAGGTCCTTCTTAATTCTATCATCTTGTGAATCTATAATTTCATAAAATTCAGGAAAGTGGACAGAAATGTTGCACATGATTCCATGTCAGCACTTCACCTCCACATTCTCGAAGCTTTGGTGACTCCTGTGACAGGCATTAAAAAAGTTCCCAAGTTTGGCCCTTTTCCCTCAGGACCTGAATTTATGATAATAGTTGGAATTTGACAGGTCACTCAGCAGTGGAAACAAGTAATCTTGGTGATACCTTTTGAGCTGACACTTCTGATAGGTCACTCAGGAGAATTCCCAGGAGAACGTAAATTCTGAGTTTGTGCAGGAACTGTGACTGTCAAGGAGAAATGTGCTTGAGGGAAGGCCAATGCTGACAGGCCAAGGCCTGAAATAATTAGGTGAATGTAATTAATCAAAAAGAACTACATTCCATTAAGCCACAAAAATTCCCTCCGACTTCCTCCCTTAAAAAAAATTCAGGATCTGTAGAAATAAAGAATGGGATTTTCAAATTGAATTGGTTGTAGGGATAAAGAGTTTTTCTTCCCCCCCCCCCCAAATCTGACAACTTAAATCTATAAAAAAGAAAAGTGGGACATCTCCAGAGATTTTGACTTGCCTCTCTTTGCAGGTAGTCATGCAAAGGCAGGATGACCACCTGTCAGCTAGGTTCTAAAGGGGAATTCTTGCTCATCTATGGGATAGACTAGATGGTTGCTAGGTTCTCTTGATTCTGCCTCTTCCATCCCTCCCTCCTTTACCTGTGCCAGAAACCTGCCAGCCTCCATGAAGGAGGGCTGTCATTCCTGCTGTCTTCAGTCACATTGCCCCAATGAGTATCTGTCGCAGATACTTGCTTCACATTGAAGCTGCTATTGTCACCAAGTTGGGCCTGGGCCAGAACCTCATGATGCATATCCATGACTTTGGCCTCTCTAGAGACATTGCTCGGGGCAAAGGTGACCATCATAGCTGCCTTCAAGAAGGCAGTTTCCACTTGGCCCGCAGGCACAGTGCCAATACCCAGAAGAACAGAAAAGACTAGCCTGGGTGATCCAGTGATGAAACACTCCCAGAGCAGAGAGGCTTCAACAAAGGGAACAAAATCACTACTTCAGTTCTATTCTCTCTCCTAAGAAAATGAAAAAATAGGTAGGCTTTGCTTCTTGTTTTGTTTTAATGTTTTTAGAGACTTGGATAGTGAGGGACTAGGAATGGAGCAATGCTAACCAGATATATTCAATAAACTTTTCTAGGTGTCCTGGCTTCCTGAGAATTTAGGCTCATTCAGAAATCATCTAACCTGAACAGAGGTCAAAAAGCAAAGCTTATCTACAAATGGATGTGTTGAGTTCCATGTGAAAAGGTTCTAGGATCAGCCAGAGCCTTTATTGAATAATATTTTATTGAATGTGTATTTTTATTTGGTCCAGATCTGGAATTTTATCAGCATGGGTAACTTGTGGATTGGAAATGCCTCTCCTTCCCTCAATTCAGTTCAGCAGTTCTCCTGTAATTTATTGCCTTAGAGCAGTGCCTGAGGTATTGAAAGGTTAAGTGATTTGCCCATAGTCAAAGAACCAGTATGTGGCAGAGTGTAGGTCTTGGATCCAAGTCATGTTAACTATTCAGTATATCAGACTGCCTACCTCTTAAGATGCTCCTGTATATTTTAGCATGAGGCAGCTCTCCCCTCTAATTCCTAATACTTTTGAATTGGGCCTTGCCCATCTGGCAAAGGGAACCTTTGTGCCACTTTCTCCTTCTCTCCTTGTTCACTCACCTCCAATCTTGTAAACGTTCTGCAGAGGAAGCCAAAGAGGCAGAACATATCTAATCCTTCTTCCACATGACAGCCCTTCAAATATTTGAAAAATAGACATCAGGTCATCTCTAGTCACACTAAGTTGGCTTTTGTTTTTGTTTTTCATTTGCAGAATAAACATTCCCAGCTCCTTCGCCCAATTTTCAAAGTCCCCTCCCTTTCCTGGGAGTTCTCTGTAAGAGCATCACTTTTCTTAAATGTGTGACCCAGAGCAGACACAAAACTCAAAGGTGCTCTAAGTAGAATAGATGACAATAGGAAAAGACCACTTTCCTTGCTTTGGACTCTATGCCTCAATGAAGATTTTTGTCTGTCATAAACACTTTTGACTCTTTTCATTTTTGACTCTTATCAGAGTGAACTGGGATAGGGAGCCAGGGGGAAGAGATCTGCTTCCAGGGCTCTACAGCCTGGAAGTGGGACAGATTGGAGGTGGGAGATGAGGGATAGTACCTGGAAGGTGCCAGTGATACTGTTCTTAATATAGTCCCAGTGACCAGAGGCATCACCAATGGTGATGTAATATTTTCATAATAATGGTGTTATAATATTTCTCAAATTTCCATGAGGAAATGTGGATGGTGCTGCCCCTTTCCCATTCTACCTTCATATTGTCCAGGACCCAGGAATACTTGAAGGAGCCTTTGCCCACCTCTGCAAGAAATTGGTGTGGATAGGGACAAAGTTATTTTCTAAAGTATTGATCACTTCTGAACTGGGTCAGTAGCCCTGGGATGGAGTCTCCTGACTCCTCCAATCCTGTTCTGCCCCAGCACTTTCATCTGTTTCTCCATTAGCAAGAATGGCTGCTTGGAAGGGGAGGTTGAAGACCTGGCTTAGAACTCAGCACCTGCTACCTATTCCATCACTTCAGAACCTCCTTCTCAAACTTCTCAGTGGTTCTCTTGATGATGCCCCTGCATTGGGGGATGAAGTGTCCCATGGTGACCTATGATGTTGCTCTGAGTCTTTTTCTTGCTTATTGTGCAAGTTTGAGAGTTCTTCAAGTAGCTGCTCAGATTGGAATTCAGAAGAGAGGAGTGTAGGCTAGACAGGAGAACCTTTCCACCCCCTCCCCACCTCTTCTTCAGCTCCAGTTCAGGCCATCAGCTCTGGCACGCTCCCCAGACCTTGAGTTTTCAGAAAAAAGAAATTGTATAGAGCCTATATTTTGCCTCCTAGGAGAATGGAGGTAGGGTAAGGAGGAAGGAAGGAATTCAACCACCCAAAGCTAACCTTCAGCTGCCTTGCCTGGTTAAAGGCAGACTATGCCCTTCATAGAAACAGAAGAGAATGATGCCAGAACCCTAGCAAGTCTCTAGGAGGTTGATGGAGGCAATTGCTGATAGAATAGTATTATAAGCCCAAAGTCTCTCCAATTCTTTATTTCCATCCTGGAGGAGGTCACAGTTTTGACAAGGTGATAAGTATGGAAGCTACTGAAAAATTGAAAGGCAAATTTCAAATTCAACTGGGGAATTAATTGCTATCTTGATCAACTGATTAAGTGGCAATACCCACATCTGAATGGAAATCTCCTATCTTAGAGTAAAAGGGCTTCAAAAGACCATCCTTCAAATGGATATTTCTAAAATAATGGTTCCCTGTTGCCTTTAGTGTAAAATACAAATTCCACTTTTGGCATTTAAAGTCCTTCACAATCTGTTTCTAGCCTGTCTTTTCCAGGCAAATTGCATGTTACTCCCAGTGGTGCCATCTTAAGTTCCAGCCAAACTGGCCTACTTGTTATTGCTTTTATAAAACATTCTATCTTCTGCCTTCGTGCCTTGGCATAGACTGTCCCCCATTCTTAGAATGCCCTCCCCTCCTTGGAAATCTTAGCTTCTTTCAAGGTCCACCTCCTTCAGGAGAGAGTGATCCCTTCAGTTGTTATACTCACTAATACATATATACATATACACATATATTATTTCCAGTATCTCAGAATTTTAACTCAAATATATGAGAATAATATGAGTATATATATGTATATATATATGAGTAAAAATTCCAAGAGACCAGGTAACAGGTATGAAAAAATTAATTTATTGATTAATCTAGGAATAACAAACAAATTAATTGGTCCATGATCTCTCTCAGTAATCAAATGCAGTCAGGATCTTCAATCATTTATTTATTTTGTATTTAATTTAATTTAATTTTTAAATGTTTAAATGTTTTATTAACTAATTTAGAATATTTTCCCATGGTTTCATGATTCATGTTTTTTCCTTCCCCTCTTCCCTCCCTTTCCCAAAGCCAATGAGCAATTCCATTGGGTTTTACATGTATCATTGCTCAAAACCTATTAGCACATTATTAATATTTGCAATAGAGTGATCATTCAAAGTCAATATCCCCAATCATATACCTATAGAGCCATGTGATCAATCATATATTTTTCTTCTGCGTTTTTACTCCCACAGTTCTTTCTCTGGATTTGGATAGCATTCTTTCTCATAAGTCTCTCAGAATTGTCCTGGATCATTGCATTGCTGTTAGTAGAGAAGTCCATTACATTCTATTGTGTACAACATTCTCCTGGTTCTGCTCCTTTTGCCAGGCATCAATTCCTGGAGTTCTTTCCAGTTCACATGGAAATCCTTCAGTTCATTATTCCTTTCAGCACAATAGTATTCCATCACCATCAGATACCACAATTTATTCAGCCATTCCTCAATCAATGGATACCTGTTCATTGTCCAGTTTTTTGACACTACAAAGAGCATAGCTATAAATATTTTTGTACATGCATTTTTCCCTATTATCTCTTTGGGGTACAAATCCAGCAGTGGTATTGTTGGATCAAAGGGTAGGCAGTCTTTTAAAGCCCTTTGGGTATAGTTCCAAATTGTCTTTTCAGAATGGTTGGATCAATTCACCACTCCACCAGCAATGCATTAGTGTCCCAATTTTGCCACATCCCCTCCAACATTTATTATTTTCCCTTACTGTCATATTGGCCAATCTGCTGGGTGTGAGGTGGTACCTCAGAGTTGTTTTGATTTGCATTTCTCTAATTATGAGAGATTTAGAATACTTTTTATGTGCTTATTGATAGTTTTGATTTCTTTATCTGAAAACTGCCTATTCATGTCCCTTGCCCATTTATCAATTGAGGAATGACTTGATTTTTTGTACAATTGACAGTTCCTTATATATTTTGGAGATTAAACCTTTGTCAGAGAGTTTTGTTATAAAAATGTTCTCCCGTTTTGTTGCTTTCCTTCTAATTTTGGCTTCATTGGTTTTGTTTGTACAAAAACTTTTTAATTTAATGTAATCAATATTATTCATTTTACATTTTGTAATATTCTCTATCTCTTGCTTGGTCTTAGATTCTTTCCTTTCCCATAGGTCTGACAGGTATACTATTCTATGTTCACCTAATTTACTTATAATTTCCCTTTTTATATTTGAGTCATTTACCCATTCTAAATTTATCTTGATATAGGGTGTGATGTTGTACTTAATCTCTCCCATACTGTTTTCCAATTTTCCCAGCAGTTTTTGTCAAATAGTGGGTTCTTGTTCCAAACGCTAGGATCTTTGGATTTATTGTACATTATCTTGGTAAGGTCATTTACCCCAAGTCTATTCCATTTATCCTCCCTTCTGTCTCTTAGCCAGTACCATATTGTTTTGATGGTCACTGCTTTGTAGTTCAGTTTAGGTCTTAAACCATTTAAATGAAATTCTGAGAGTTTATTATTTGGTCTTTCCCTAGACAACCCAAGACATCTCTAATTGGTGGATACCTAATGAGAAAGTAGGCTAATATTTTCTAGTTCCTTCCTGATTCCCTCATGATAATGGAGGGCTTGAGTCACGTGCCTGATCACTGATCACAGGATTCCAATATTCTTGCTGATGTACATGGAGAAATCAAGTTAAGACAGGTTAAATTTGACTTCCATTGTTCATCCTAATGGTACCAAGCAAGGACATGGCCATGTTCCCCCTGGATACATTTGGCCAAAACTAGTTTTTATTTATAAGACAGGATGGAGTGTACATTCTCGATCTTAATTATCTAAATGTTAGAAGCTGCTTTGGAATAAGGAATGTAAGGCACATTCTTTGGACTGTCAGGCAAAGGAATGAATAAAAGGCTTGGACATAAAATGTCATGGGGCAATATTAGAAATCAATATGATACAGTATTAAAAATAAAATCTCAGTATATAATCATATGAATAATAGAATTGCTATACCCACCTCCTCATATACATTAAATGTAATATAATGTATCATATAACATATGACATGATACATTATAACCTATTTTACATATACACAAATACATACATATCTGTGTGTATATATATATATATATATACCTATTTACCTATACACAGATATATATAATATAAATATACAACTACGTAATTATATACACACCCCTATAGAGAAGGGAATGAACATTTATCAAATGTTAAGCATGCTTATAAATGCTTCATAAATGTTATCTTATTTGATCCTCATAATGTTCCTTGAGATAGATGCTACATTCCCTATTTAGCAATTAAGAAACTAAGTGATAGGAAAATATTCCCACTGCTGTGTTTATTAGATCTGTAGACAAGTCTTTTCCACTTTCTCAGCTTCAATTTATTCCTCTGTTGGACTACAACAGGGGATCTTAAACTTTTTTTGTGTCTTGGACCCCTTTGTCTTTTTGAAAAAGTCTATGGCCTGTTTCTCAAAATTATGTTTTTAAATGAGCAAAAATAAATTATATAAAATTATCAAGGAAATAAATTATACTGATAGTTATTTTTAAGAACACCTTTTTCTAATATTTATAGCCATGCTCTTTGTGGTGGCAAAAAAAAATTGGAAAATGAGGGGATGTCCTTCAATTGGAGAATGGCTGAACCAATTGTGGTATCTGTTGGTGATGGAATACTACTGTGCTCAAAGGAATAATGAACTGGAGGAATTCCATGTGAACTGGAATCACCTCCAGGAATTGATGCAGAGTGAAAGGAGCAGAACCAAGAAAAAATACACAGAGACTGATACACTGTGGCACAATCGAATGTAATAGACTTCTCTACTAGTAGCAATGCAATGATCCAGAACAATTCTGAGGGACTCATGAGAAAGAACACTATCCACATTCAGAGGAAGAACTGTGGGAGTAGAAACACAGAAGAAAAACAACTGCTTGAAGACATGGGTTGATGGTGATATTATTGGGGATATAGATGCTAAATGATCACCCTAGTGCAACTATCAATAATATGGAAATAGGTCTTTATCAATGATACTTGTAAAACCCAGTGGAATTGTGTGTAAGCTACAGAGAAGGGGGGAGTTTGGGGGAAAGGGAAAGAACAAGAATCATGGAACCATGGAAAAATATTCTAAAGTAAAAAAATAATTAGAAAAAGAACACCTTTTTCTAAAAAAAAAAAAAATTGCAATGCCCAAGTTAAGAACCTCTGGAATAAAGGATCCTGAATTTCCAATCTAGCTAATATTCTGTGGTTTTATTTTCACTTTTTTCAATAAGAAGATCTTGATGTCTTTTATTTTTTATTTATTTATTTTTATTTTTTAAAAACCCTTACCTTCTGTCTTGGAATCAATACTATGTATTGGCTCCAAGGCAGAAGAGTCGTAAGGGTAGGCAATGTGGGGTCAAATGACTTGCCCAGGGGTCACACAGCTGGGAAGTGTCTGAGGTCAGATTTGAATCTAGGACCTCCTGTCTCTAGGCCTGGCTCTCAATCCACTGAGCTACCCAGCTGTCCCTCTTGATGTCTTTTAAAACCTCAGTTGAGGTCCAAAGGCTTTTGTCTGAATTAATTATAGGCAAAGGTATTTTTTTGCCTACTCTCAAAAACTGGAATGATTGTTCTTACTCCTCTTTGGAAGGTTTAGAGGATCTTTCCAAGGGAGAGCTTTGACATAATCTTCCTTGCCTCTTTTCTCAGTTATCTTAAGACAAACAGCACTGACTTGAGTCAAAGGACCTCGCTTTAAATTGTAGCTTTGCCACTAACCACATGTATAACTTTGCTTTTCTCTTTACATGAAATTCTAGCACAAGCTGTCTCCATGCCCCAAATGGTCTCTCTCCTAACCTCTACTTCTCAAAACCCCTCTCTTCCTTTAAGACTCATCTGAGGTTTCATTTTGTTATCTGTAAAAAATGAAAAAGTCAAATGAAATCATCTCCAAGGTCCTTTCCTCATTCTAGATCTTAGTATCCTATAAATTTGCCAGAAAATATGAGCATAAATGCATATACTGAATCCCACTATATACATAGAACATCTCTTTAAATTCCATGTCAGGGTATTCTTAAAGCATGAATTGTCCTTCTTTTGTTTGTTTCTCTGGCAGTGAACAGCGTTTCTCAGTAGTGGTAGCTTAATAAATGTTTGTTGAATTGAAATGATGCAACCAAAGCAAGATGGGAGGCCTAATGGATAGAGTACCAGGACAGGGGTCAGGAAGACTCATCTTCCTGAGTTTAAATCTGGCCTCAGATACTTACTAGCTGTGTGAACCTGGTAAAGTCACTTAATCCTGTTTGCTTCAGTTTTCTCATCTATAAAATGAACTGGAGAAGGAAATAGCAAACCATTCTGGTATTTTTGCCAAGAAAGCCCCACATGGGGTCACAAAGAGTCAGGCAAGACTGAAAAAGAATTGAACAGCATAAAAATCTAATCAAGATAGGCTTTATAATTGGCAAACCTTATGGCTATGGGTTGATAGACTTTTGGGGTAGAATTCCCCCCAAATGTAACATTGAAAGAATATTACTTTTCCCTACCCAACTCCAAGAAATGTTAAGAAGGCAAAATAAGTTGTCTAATCTTTCTTAAGGGCCTTTTCTATGTTAGTGGCACTGTAATTAGGTTCTAAGGATACAAAGACAAAAACAAAACCATCTCTATCCTCAAGGTATTTGCATTCTACTGGCATTCTTTTTTATGGATTTTGACATCCTTGCAATAGGCCTCTTAAATATTTCAGATATGATTATGGTTACAATTAAAGTAATTTTTTTGACCTTGCATCATCCCCCATTCTCCTTCTTGACTCCTTCTTTCCGACCTTCCCATGTTCTCCCTTTTGAATTATCCAAGGATGGATTTTAATCTCTCAATGCCCATTCTTCCCTTTCCTCTACAATTCATTTCACTTGGTAGCCCCTTGGAGCATTTATTGTATGTTGAAGACTAAAAATGGGCCTAAAACATCCAGATTTTGTGGAAAACTTGTCAAAGGGCAATGGTGTCTGTTGTTTCTGATGTGAATATATAGAATGCGGTACCTTGACATAGAGGGACAAATTGTTAGAAAGTCTTGGAACTTCAAGAATGGAAATTTTCAGAAACATCCTAGAACCACACACACACACACATATGAACATACAAATAGTAGCCTAAGATAGTTCATAAGTCAGTGGTCAATCAGTCAACAAGCTAAGTGCTGAGGATCCAAAGAAAGGCAAAAGCCAAATGCAATTTAACATCTACTGTGTGATCATTGCTGTATAGATCATAGAGACAATGAGCTTACAGATTCAGTAGAGGAAAGGCTATAGTTGATTCCTGTGTGACCTGGGACCTGTTCCTTTATCTCTCTAAATCTCAATTTTCTCATCTGTTTAAAAAAGAAAAAAAGAGACAGGGAGTGAAACTTAATGGCCTGGAAGCTCTGAACCTATGACATTCCTTTTCCCTCTTCCTCCACATGCCAGCTTGTACCTTAAAAACTGCAGACATATAGGAGCTCCTTTAGATCCTGAATATTAATTTAGCCTTCCTTAGGAATACAGTTTAATTTAGTGATCAAGATTTGGATTTGGTTCATAGCTCTGACTCATTGTCAGTTAATTAATTAAGTCATTTAAATTTCCCAAATCTTTCCTCATCTGTTAAAAAAAAAAAAAAGGATAATATGGACTATCAGGATGGTTAAGTTGTAAGGACTGAATGAGATATAAAACACTATTTAAAAGTTGGTAATCATATCCAGGTTGGTTGCTTAAATTGATTGATTTAAACTCATCCCCCTGAACATGGTTAACATCCTTCTATCTTACCTCTAGCTCAACAATTTACAAAGTGAAGTATGAGCCAGTAGAATATAAGGTCCTTGAAAGCAGCGATTGTTTCCTTTCTGTACTTGTATTTTTAGGGCCTATCTCAGTGCCTGGCACAAGGTGGCACTTAAAAAAACGCTATTAGCATTTTTGAATTTATTGAGCTGACACAGCCTTAGGCACAGAGGGCTGCTGTGAACTGCCAAAGTAGTAGATCTTGGAAGAACTGAGATTCGTTTTCTTGGTTGTGAGTTTCCAGTGCATCTTCTGAGATAGCCTGCCACCTCATTAAGGATTATTATTATAGCTCTTCCTCTTGCACCATTTAACAACAATCTCTGTGGTCTTTGCTGACTTGGGGTTGAAGGAATAATCAGAACTAAGAGGCTTTTTGACATTGAAAAAAGCTGAAGGGTAAATGTTCTTGATAGAATGGATTTCCTCCTTTGGTGTAATTGGCTGTTGCTAGGGAAATAGTCCTATTATTTACAAATTGGCTGGAAACCGGTGATTCATTATCACTTTATTAGAAACAGTATTTACAACTCATAAATTTAAGGTCATCGGTGTTCCTGGAATGAAATGGTTTGGATTTAGAAATGAAATCTGTGATGGCTGTAATGTAAGCTTCAGGCTGTTAGAATAAAATGAGATCATTTTAGGCCATTGCAAATGGAATGCACAGAGAAGTCAGTGATATTAATATTGTTACTCAGCCAAGATGGGCCTGTTGGCCACATTTGGGGCATACCTGGCGTGGAGGGTGGGCGTAGCTTACTAATGGGAAACATAAATTCTAAAACCATTAAACAAAAATCGATTAATAGGGGGTGATGTATACATATGCGTGTGTGTGTTTTATGTTAAGATACCACATGGTAGAGTGAACTGGCCTTGTAGCCATAAAGATATGGGTTCATACTGACTCTGTGACCCTGGACAAGCCACTTAATCTCTCACTGGCATACACATTCCTCTAATGCTCTAAGTTGCGAAGGAGGCACCAACTTGAGTTAGTTCCTTAAGGAAGATGCTCATAGCAACAAAATCACAGGTCCAGTCTTTAGCCTCTTCTCCCTCTGCAAACATACATACATGCATATGTACATACATAACACACACATATATATCTGTGTTGTGTATATATATGTATATATTTGTGTGTATGTATATATATATATATATGGAAATTATAACTATTATTCCGGAGGCATAATGATACAGAAGAGATCTGTATCTATACATAAGCACTTCTTCCTTCTGAGCTGATTTTATTTTCTTATACTTTTAGTTATACAATAGACCCAAAGAACAAAATCCATTTTAAAGTGGACACAAATTTATTGTTAAAGTTTCTGGTGCTAATCCACACACACACACACACACACACACACACACACACACACACACACACACACACTCTCTAGACAGATAGCAATAGTGGGTCTCCAAGTCAGCAACACCACCTGGGTTAGGTTCTACCTCTGACACCTACACGTTGTGTGACCTGGGACAAGACATTTAACATCTCAATGCTTCTCTAGAGTCATGAACTGCCAAAGCGTTGCCCATGTTGTTAGGGGGCATTTCTTGCTCCCTATAGAGATGAAATCACATCTGTTTTAGCATATATCTAACCGTCTTATCCTCTCTTGTACTTTATTGTATCTTATTCATTTTATATTGAGTATCTCTTCCTCCTCTGTGTTCAATAAATATAATTTCCACTTTTGCCCACTGGCCTTGTAGTCCTAGACTCAAAAGATTAATTCCAGAACTACACTGTCTTTACTGCAGCTCCTAAATATCTTGGAAGTTAATAAAACAGCAATAAACACAAGAGTTAGAGATTCGGGGATTATCGGTGGGTCAAGAGATGTTCTAAATGTTGAACACTGACTTCATCAACTGAAAACTTTTGTTGATTAAAAATGAGAAACTCAGTCACATTGGGATATCTAGGAAGACCTTAGCATTTCTTAGGTGGGGTGGAAATACACCCAAGAGAAAGGATTAAAAGCTCGCTTGGTTCCTCTCAGGGTCTAGTATTTAAGTGGCTCCAGTGTTGTCTGTTGTTTTGTTTATAGGAAATAAATTAGTGACCCTCAGTTCCATTTTCATCTCTCTACACCACAATGACAATGAAGTCATAGTATCCTCTGGCTCCCACTAGCCCATAGTTTTACCAGAGTAAGGGTAAGACACTTTAATGCCTACAATCTGTGGATGACATCACAATGTGTGACTGGGTTATCCAGGCTCTGGCAACCCTGTGCCCTAACTACAAGAATCTGATCATTAAAGTTTCTCTAAAATTGCTCACAGCTGAGAAAAACACTGTCTTTTTTTTTTTTAAATCTTTCCTTCCATCCTAGAATCAATACTGTGTATTGATTTCAAGGCAGAAGAGTGGTAAAGGTTAGGCAATGGGGGTTAAGTGACTTGTCCAGGGTCACACAACTAGGAAGTGTCTGAGGTCAGATTTAAACCCAGAACCTCCCGTCTCCAGGACTGGCTCTCTATCCACTGAGCTACCTACCTATTCCCTCAATTAAGTCTTAAAATACTGTCAGAGAAATAACAGAATCTAAGAATCAAAAATAAAAGAATCCAAGTCATTTAGGAGTGAGTTTGATCCACTTCATAGAGGATTAGACCTGACTGAATATTCAAGGGAAAAGGGCCAAACCAGAATCATGGCCAGAGACCTCTCCTCCTCCCTACTCCACTGAAAGTTTAGTGGAGTTAGTCATGTTTTATTCCTCTTTGTGACAGTGTCTTGCACACAGAAGCTCCTCCATAAATGTTTGTTGAATGAATGAATAAATGCATTAATTGTAGAGCAATCACCTGCCACTCTCCAAAGTTCTTCAGGAATTTCAAGCTTTGATGTTCCTTCCTCCGTTCTCCCCTAAGCTTTTCTATATCGAGTCTTCAGAGAAAGGTGAAGGATGTATGACCTAATCTAAAAAGGGCTCACTGGGTAAATAGCTACTTGCCCAACGGATCAGCCTGATGGTTGTGACAACCATGATGCCATCCCTTCCCATCCCTCCCTCAAGCCATCCGTTTTATCACCATGTTTATAAAATGTGGCAGGAGCAGAGGAAGACAGAAATTACACAGGTAAATTGCAGTGGGACTGAAATGCACCAGGGAGCTCGGCTGCTGCGGCAAAATTTCCCCAGAGGAGAGGTTCTTGGGAGCTGTTGATGAAGCGTGAACAGTGGTTACAGTACTCTGTCTTCAGTGTAATGCATTCAACAGACAATGCCAACAGCAGATTAAGCTGTGCTTAGCTAGGAACAAATACTTATACTCTTATTCACTTTACTGGATTGACACTCAATCCCACAAACATTATTTAGGCACCTCCATGTGCCAGGATCTGTACGATGGATTTTCAGAGACAAAAGAAAGACCCTTAATGGGAATAATCTCATTATTTATTGTTGTATTTGTCCTTAGCCACCAAAGCACCCTGATTATCCTCATCACCTTCATTAGCATCATCTTCAACAAGCATTTGGCATATTGATATCATAGGTGCCAAACCTGGGAATATAAAGAAAACCACAAAACATATCCTTGCCATTAAGGAGCCCAGGTACTAATGGAGACAGTAAGAAACCAAATATGACCTGGGCAACTAGGTGGGACAGTAGATAGAGTGTCAAGCCTTATCTTCCTGAGTTTAAATCTGGCCTCAGACACTTACTAGCTGTGTGACCCTGGACAAGTCACTTAACCCTTTTGACCTCAGTTTCCTTACCTGGAAAATAAGCTGGAGAAGGGAATGGCAAACCATTCTAGAATCTTTGCCAAGACAACCCTGAAATGGATCATGAAGAGTCAGAAACAGCTGAATAACAACAACATACTCAAATACACAGATACATACATACATATGCAGACACAGACAGATTGATAGATAAATAGATAGATAGATGGAGAGAGAGAAGGAGGGAGAGGGAGAGAGAGAAAGAGAGACACAGAGACAGAGAGAGGGAGACAGAGGAGACAGAAACAGAGACAGAGAGAGACAGAGAGAGGGGGGAGACAGAGAGTCAGAGAGGAGTGAGAGGGAGAGGTGGCAGGAGAGAAAGAGAGAGAGAGAGAGACAGACAGACAGACAGACAGACAGACAGAGAGAGGGAAAGGGAAAGGAAGAGGGAGAAGGAGAGAGAGAGACAGAGAGACAGAGAGAGACAGAGAGACAGAGAGACAGAGAGACAGAGAGACAGAGTAAATGGGAGGTAATCCCCATAGGGAAGGTAAGAGGTGTGAGCAGTGGGGAGATGGGAAAGGCTTCTTGTACAAGGTAGGATTTGAGTTTTATCTGAGGATGTCATGTTAGACAAACAACAAGAAGGACATCATCATTTGTTTGTAGAATACAAAAAGAGGGGTATAGTATAACTTCTCTCGTTAGTAATTAAGGAAGATGTAAGGGAGTAGAAGAGGATAGTTTATTTCAGCTGGGGGAGTGGGCAGTTTGCACATAGGATCATAGAACTGGAAGGAAATTTAGAGGTTACTGTCTCTAACTCTTTTCCATTTTACAGATGAGGAAACAGGCTTGGAAAGATTAAATGGCTTGCCCAAGGTCACACAGCTATAAGCATCTGAGGCAGGATTCCAGACCAAATCTTCTTGACCCCATGTCCAAAATTCTATTTATCAATATCATGCTGCCTTTCACTATACCATATCAAAACATTTTTTCTGGTTAAAATTTAACAGTAAATGTTACTAGGCACTTAAATGAAAGCACTTTGCAAAATGTATTGTACAACACAGGATAATAAATAAGTTTGTCCAATGTGATTTATTCTCTTGAGTATTTGGATTGCTTCCTGGTCTACACCAAAGACTGTTGGTAACATGAAAAAAAAAATGTTAGAACCTCTCAAAAATTTGCCCCAATTTGCTGGTGTGCACATATGTTTCTGATAAGTAATGAGACCTCTGTCTATTTATATGGGGGAGGAAGGTTGGAAATCAAATGACTATTGGAGCACAGAATGGCAATATGATCCTAGCTTCAACTCTCATCACTCAAACATATGAAAGGTCATTTTGTCAAGGACTGACTTATAAAGCCAAAAGAGAATAGAAGCCCATGTTCTAATGGAGACAGAAAAAAAAAAAAAAAACAGCTATGTACATTCACCTGGGCAACTAGGTGGTCTAGTGGATACAGTGTCAAACCTCATCCTGCTGAGTTCAAACCTGGTGTCAGACAGTTATGATCTATATGGTCCTGAAATCACCTAAAAACTGTAAGGGCAACTCTCTCCTGAGGGTTCCTTGATCTTTCTAAGATTTCCTTAGAACTAGTTAGAATTAGGACTAAGATTAGTGAATTCTCTTTTCCTTGTGATTACCTAGTTTCACTTATAGAAGTGGGAGGCCTCCTTTCCCCCCAGTTTTTGGGGTTTTTTTATCCCCTTCTAGGGAACTGAGAGAGAAAATAGAGAATCAAAGAAAATCATAGTGGTTTCTGAAGTCCTTCCCAGCTGGCCTTCTGAGTCCATTTCATTCACTTTGCAAACTAGGAAACTGAGGCCTATTTTAGTCACTAAAGCAATAATAATTCTACAAATATTTGTAGAATTAGGGGAAGTGCTGTGCTAATTTGGAGGTGTAATAAAATATTTCCCTTTTTATCTCCTCCTTTACCCTTCAAATAATAGCAGATAAAATTACTTTTTTTGTTTGTATTACAACCATTTCAAACTTATGTATTCATCCTTAAGTTTTTTCTTAATACCAATCCTTATTATGATTGTATATTGTTCATGACTAAGCATTGAGAGGTCACTTTGACTTAAAGCTATTGAAATAATAATGATAATAATAACAAGCATTTATGTAGTACTTTTAAAATTCAGAAAGTGCTTTAAAATCATTTTTTCATTTTATACTCACAACTTCATGAGATAGGTGCTATTATTTATTCTCTTTTCATAGGTAAGGAAACTGAGGCAGAGTGACTTGCTCAGTTGAGACAGCTAGTAAGTATGTGATTCTGGATTTAAACTCAAGTCTTTTGGATTCCAAGTCTAATGCTCTTTCTGCTGTGCAAAATGATTAATAAGTTTTGTGGAACAAACTTCTTGAAGTATACTATAACATCGTAAACAAGTTTCTTTCTTCCTTACATATATAAACTCTGTTTAAAGAAATTGTGTTCCAGAAAGCATTCCTAAATTCAATGAACTAAAAACTAACAAACTAGACAGAGAAGGAGCTAAGTGGTGGGCTGGAAGATATTTAACAATTTTCACTTTCTATTAACTACTCTGGTTTTGTCTCTACCACCACCACCACTATCATGCCCCCAAAATTTGTTCATCACTAGGAGACTCATAATCATGGGGTTTACTTCAGCTTTGATAGTCACATCCTTATCTTAGAGGACTCAGAATTTCAGCCATCTCTTCATTTTCTGGTACCCCTACTTTTCAGCTTCCCTTTGTATATTCTTTTCTCATTAGACTGTAAATTCTTTGAGGTTATGGCTTTCTTTTTCTTAATTGTATCACTAGTATTTAGCACAGTGTCTGGCACATAGTAGGTCTTTCATAATTGCTTATCATGTCTTAACAAATGACTCTCCCCAGGGGAAAAAAATGCATGACATGCTTTTAAATTTAATCTGCATTATTAACATCTTATCTATAACTTCCTTAAGTTTAATCAATAAAGCCATAAATCAGGTCATGGTTTGTAATGTTTGCCAATTCCCAACATGTAAATGCTCACATTGAAAATTTAAACATAACTTTCCCAATTTTTGTACAAGCTGGCTGCAGCAGCCACTATCTCTATCAAAGGGACACAAGTACTCTTCACCAAAAGATAAATAACAAAAGAAAACAGAACAACTTTGAGACTTTTCCTGATTATTCTGCTTTCCCCAAAAGAGTCTTAAAAGTGGGTTGTTCTAAATTCCTTTGTTAAACAGAATTCTGTACTATTGTTCCCTATCAATTGCCTGCAATCCCCAAAAAACTCAAGTCCCTCTGGCTCCACTACAAATTTGTCTCAACTGGATCTTCAGTGCAGCCAGAAAAACATTCTGTTTCTCCTTATTCACTTTGCTTCTCTTCCACTCTCCATAGTAGCTTTCCAAACATGCTTTTATTTCCTCAAGCTTCCCACAGCACTTTTTTCCCTTACCCTCTTAGCTGAGGTCACTGCTGGTCTTTTCTCTAAAAATTGAGGCCATTCTCCAGATCTGCCTCTTTTCCTCACCTCACATCATTCTGATGTTACCCCCCCCCCCCCTTCAACTATCTATTCCTTCAGTCTAAGGAGACTGAAGAAGGGGCCATTCTACTTACCAAAGCAAACTCTTCTGTTCAAGCATGTGGTTTTTTTCCCCATTCAATGCCTTCTTCTCCATTTGACTGCCCATTTTATTATCCCCAGTCTCTCTCTAATCTGCAGTGTCTTCATATCTTCTGGCTATTTCCATACTGTATTGTCTTTCAAAGTTGTTTTTCTTTATAATGTTGTTGAATAAATTGTTCCCCTAGTTCCTCAGTTCAATCTGCATTAATTCTTAGGAGTCTTCAGTTTCTTCTGAAATTGTCAATGCTGTCATTTCTTAATGGCCCAATAATATTCATATTGCATACCTTGTTTAACAATTCCACAGCAGGTGAATACCTCTTTAGTTTCTGTATTTTTGTTAAATACATATAGAAGAACTGCTATAAATATTTTTAGATTTAAGGATCTTTTTTCTTTTTCTTTGACCTATCTATATGCTTACTAATGGCATGATGGGACAAGAGATTTGCAGAATTGAGTGACTTTTTTGGTTATAGTTCCAAATGGCTTTCTAGAATGGCTGAATGAACCAACTCATAGACCATCAACAGTGCACTCATGTATTTGTTTTCCCACAACCCATCCAATAGTTGTCATTTTATTTTTTTTTTGTCTTCTCTGACAATCTCATTCATAAAAGAAGTATCTGCAGAGTTGTTTTAATTTACATTTCTTTGCAAATCAAAAGAACTCTGAGATACCTCACACCTAGTAGATTGGCTAAAATGACAGCAAAGGAAAGTAATGAATGTTGGAGGGGATGTGGCAAAATTGGGATATTAATGCATTGCTGGTGGAGTTGTGAATTGATCCAACCATTCTGGATGGCAATTTGGAAATATGCCCAAAGGGCTTTAAAAGACTGTCTACCTTTTGACCCAGCCGTACCACTCTGGGTTTATACCCCAAAGAGATAACAGGGAAAAAGACATGTACAAAAATATTCATAGGCGTGCTCTTTGTGGTGGCAAAAAATTAGAAAATGAAGGGATGCCCTTAGATAGAGGAATGGCTGAACAAATTGTGGTATATGCTGGTGATGGAATGCTATTGTGCTCAAAGGAATAATGAACTGGAGGAATTCTATGTGAATTGGAATGACCTCCAGAAATTGATGCAGGGTGAAAGGAGCAGAACCAGGAGAACACTGTACACAGAGACTCATATACTATGGTACAATTGAATGAAATGGACTTCTGCACTAGCAGCAGTGCAATAATCCAGGACAATTCTGAGGGACCTATGAGAAAGAATGCTATCCACATTCAGAGGAAAAACTGTGGGAGTAGAAACACAGAAGAAAAACAACTGTTTGAGCACATGGGTCGATGAGGACATGATTCGGAATGTAGACTCTAAGTGATCACCCTCATGCAAATATCAATAATATGGAAAAAGGTCTTGATCAATGACATATGTAAAACCCAGTGGAATTACTTGTTGGCTACTGGTGGGGGAGAGGAGGGAGACAGGAGGGAAAGAACATGAATCATGTAACCAAGGAAAAATATTCTAAATCAATTAATTAAATAATTTTTTTTCATTTTAAAATTTACACTTCTTCTGATTGTTAACAAAACATAACAATTATAAAAATTATTTTTCCTTTATAAAAATTAAATTTTATTTTATTTTCAATCAAAGACCTTACTCCTATTTCTTCCCTCCCTTCTCTTTGGAAAACAAGAAAAACCTCTTACCTGTATATATAGTCAACAAAACAAAATTTCTCATTGGCTATGTTGAAAAAAAAGTTTCAATTTGTGCTCTAAAGTCATCACTTCTCTGTCAGAAGATAGGAAGAATTTTTCATCATCAATCCTCAGGAACTGTGATTGATTATTGTGTCAATCAGAGTTCCAAGATTTTCTTCTTTATATATGCATTTTGCTTTAATTAATCAAGATCCACCTTCTCACTCTCCTGTTTCAGCTTCCCTTCCCATTGAAACTATAAGAATAACCAATTCCATTACACACACATGCACATAAACACACACACATGTGCACACACACACACACTGGCCATGACCTGAAAAATATTTGTTTCATTCTGCATTTTGAATCCTTGCCTCTCTATATGGAGGTGAGTAGCATGTTTCATCATTGGTCTTCTAGAATCTGGGTTGGCCATTATACTGATAAAGAGTTCAGCACAGTAGTGTTCCATCACACTTGTATACCACAATATATTCATCTCTTTCCCAATTTATGAGCAAATCCTAAATTCTAAAATGTATGCCCTGGACTGAGTGCAATGCTCAGTGAATAGAGAGGCAGGCCTGGAGATGAACCATCCTGGGTCCAAATCTGGGTCTATACTCTTCCTAGTTTTGTGCCCATAGGCAGGCTACTTAACCCTCATTGTCTAACCCTTAGCACTTTTCTGCTGTGGAACGGATACTTAATTCTCTTCAAGTAAAAAGGACAACCACCAATCAACCAGCCTTTCTTAATATAGCCTAAGATTGAGTTGGTTTTAAAGGATGCTGTCACACTATTGACTCACATTGTACCTGAAGTTCACTAAGAGCTTTAGATTTTCACGTATGATATATTTTGAGTTATGAAGGTCCAGAAAATGGAAAAATTCTGGGAGAAAAAGTATTGTGCAACTCTTTTCTCCTGGAATATTTTCACCTCCCAAGTACAAATTTAAATGTGGATCCAAATACACATCTGGAATGTGAGTCATCCTGAGGTAGATGATCAAAATTTGACCATACATTATGTGGAAAATTAAAATGTCATCCTGAAAGGTGACAGGTCCCCCCTGCATACTACTTATCATTTTACTGGTATTTAGCCTTTATGGGCAACACTTCTTGATTTGCAAATTGTTTTACAATCATTTTATAGTTGCTCTGTTAGTTGTAGATAATTAAAATGGAACCACTTGAAATAAAACAGCTCAAAGGGACAAAATTGTTATGCCAATAACATGCTATGTGAATGCAAATTATTCTGAATTGTATGACAACAAGAGTAGCCTGCATCAGGCTTTGTGGGACCATAGGGGGAAAATATTATAGCAAGTCATTGCCAGTTGTGTGCCCCTTCTTCTCCTCCCAGTAGAGTCCTGCACAGTCGCCTAATGAACAAATCTGTATAAGGAACCTGACAAGGGGCTGAGCATGGACTTTTGAAGATAGAAGGAAAAATATATAAGCAAAGATTGAGAAATAACTTACTTTGCTGAGCACCCTAGACCAGTGTTCTCTGAGCTATAATTATGATAGTTAATTTATATCCTGGGAGTTAGGTATGGAAAGGACTATTATTCCCATTTTACAAATGAGGGTAGATTATGAATTGTTCACAGAGGATAAGTAGTAGTGTGAGGATTTAGGATTTAGATCTGGAAAAGAAATTAGGAGTTTTTTTGGTTCTACTTTTTTCTTGTACAGATGAAGAAATTGATGCCAGAAAATTTAAATGACTAGGCCAAGCTTACATAGGAAGCAGATAGAACCAGGGACTCCAAATTTAGTATTTTTTCCAGTAGATAGAACACCAGGGCTGGAACCAGGAAGACCTGAGTTCAAATCCTGCTTCAAATACCAACAAATGGGCAAGTCATTTAGTTTCTGTTTGCTTCAGTTTCCTCATATGTAAAATAGATCCCAAAGTTGTGGTGAGGATCAAATAAGATAACAATTATAAAGCTCTTAGAAAAGTACCTGGCACATAGCATTATATGGAGATATAGATACATATAGTAGCATTATATATATAATGACATATATGTATACTACTATATTAATAATTGTGTGAAAGAGATATAATAATAACTAATATACCAGTAAGTCTCTCCTCTCTCTCTGGGTCATGATTGATTTTTTGTGACCTTACTGTGGAATTTGCCTCAACCTACACCAAAAGAGGAGGCTATATTGAGGGTTAAGGGAAACAATCTAACTCTGTTTAAAGCAATGATTTCCAAAATGGCGGCTCAAAATCCCTAGTGCTAGTGGACCATGGGGTGGCTCCAAAATCTTACTACATTTTCTTTTCACAAAAATCTATGCCTCTTTAGAACTTCCCTTTTTCTGACATTATTTTTGACTCCTCACTTTCCCTCACCCCATATAAAGTCAGTTGTAAGTTATAAGAAGGATATTACAGAAATAGAATCAACAACTATACCCTCTTCCCTCATTAAGCTCTATCACCCCTCACCTGGACTACTGCAGTGGCTCCTAATTGATCTCTTTGCCCTTATATACCTGTTGGTCCTAAGGCATCCTCAATATAACTGCCTAAGTGATATTCCTAAAATACAGATCTCATGGGTCACTCCCTAGCTCAAGAAGATGCAGGAGCTTCTAATTGCTTCTAGGATCAAATATGACTGTGGAAGCTTTATAATATACATATTTATTAGTATAATATAGGTATATACATTTATAATTTACCTATATATAGGGAGTGTGTTCAATTTTTTTACAGATAAAATATATGTTCAAAAAAGTTTATAAACCACTGATAGAAAATATTGTGCTAATCTCAAGAATAGTAGCAGTAGACATAGTAGCTTTACCTTCTATAGTGCCTTAATGTTTACAACATGCATGATCAGAGGAGCCTTGTGAGGCAGATATTGTAAATGTTATTATTTCCATTTTAAAAATCAAGAAACTGGGTCACAAGGTAAGATGCTACTTGCCTATGGAAGTGACTGAATCAGAGAATATAACTTTGCTTTGGGGTGTGCTCCCCAGCCTCATGGCAGTCCAGAAAGCCCAGAGAGTAACCCTAGCATTGCCTCCCAAGACCCAGTCCCTTCTCCAGTGACTGCCACCCATAGTTGATTCCTTGGTATGATAGAAAAAGAAAGTCACAAAGGTGTGAGTAGACTAAGTACAGCAGAAGGAAGGCACCACCAGCCTAGTCATTTCTTCTCCTCTCCTCCTACTCGAATTAATGTAGTACCTACTGCAAACAAGGCACTGGAACTTTGGGGAAAACAAAAGAGATTTTCCCATGTTCCCCCGTGCCTGGAAGAGTTTTTTGCCAGATACCAACCTAAACAATCTCGTTGTTTCTCTTTTAGTGTTTCTAGTTCCCTGGAGGAATTAGGGAGGCAATTAAGAGCTCTGTTTTAAAAGGCCAGTCTGTCCTAAACTGCAAACTGTAAAGCAGAATGACAGAGGATAAGCAAACAGATGTAGTGATTATGGGCAAAAGCTCTGCTGTTGGAGCCACCTGGTTCCCTCTCCAGTATCTCTCCTTTTCTGCCTCTGCCTCCCTCATCACTGCTAACTCCTAGGCTCTCTCCAGAAAAAAGGACTTCTGAGTTAAGTGGGTTTTGCCTGCTTCTGTGAGGCAGCATGGTGTGGTGGACAAAATATTGATGCTAAAGTTAGAGGACATGGGTTCAAAATCTAAATTCTGCTACTTACTGCCTATGTGATCTTAGATGAGACATTTAATCTTTCTGGACCTCAGTTTCCTCAACTGTAAAATAAGGAAATTGGAATAGAAGTACTTTGAGGATCCTTGAGTTTTCCTTGAGTACTCTTCATATCACAAAGACACTACTATTCCTGCTAATAACTAGTATTTATGTAAGGTTTTAAGATTTGCAAAGCACTTTATATTTTATGTCATTTGATCTTCACAACAACCCTGGGAAATGGGTCCATTTTAAAGATAGTATCTCCCTCAAGAAAGTTTGACCTTAAGTCTTTCTGAATCTAAATCTCATACTCTATAATCTAAGTCCTAATGGTGCAGGAAGGCTGTGGGTCAGCTATTATTTACTCTCAACAACTCACCAGTTCATCTTCTCTTTCCCTCATAATTTCTCTTTTTATTTTATTTTTATTAATCATATTTATTTACAAGGATCTCAACCTCTCCTTATCCTCCCCACATCATAGAAGGCATCATCCAGTATCCCCCGTAATTTCTTTAATGATATCCTTCATACCGCTTCTGCAAAATTTTCTATTCGTGACCAAGATTGCCACACTTGGATGCAAAGGATTGACAACCTAGAAATCTAGGCCACCAGCACATACATCTTGGCCAGATACAACATATGAACAAGGAGCTGGACCCAGAACTGAGTATGAGAATGAGAGTGGGATGGAAAGACTTTAAGAAAAGAAAAAAATTCATTTGGTGAACCTAAGTTCTTCCCTGAGTCACATTATAGTGTTTCCAAAAAACTTAAGTTGAAGATCACACAAAGGACAATGAAGGGGATGGATGTAATCAGCTTGCAATATATTACAAACAAGTAACTATCATTATTGTTAATAGCAGTAGTAGCATTGGTATTATTATTATTATAGAAACGTGAGAATTTATCTTTCATGTACTCTCATATCAGGGCTCTTGAGTAAGTAGAAAGTCTCTAAATCAATTTTTGTATATTAGAGATAATTACTATATATTTCTGTATCTGGGGGCTCGGTCAGAGATTCCATCCATTCTACTGCTTTTTGCATTTGCATTTTCATTGAATTCATTAAGAATCCCAAAGAATGCTTTCCTTTTTAATAGAATTTGGTTAATAAATGAAGGGAAGAAGGGTTCTCTTCCAGTATATGAGACAAACCTCTCAAATGTCCATCTGTGGGGGAGAGGAGGGATGGATGGTTTGATAGACCACCTCTTAATTAGCTATCTACCAATTAGAAATGTCATGAGTTGTTCAAGAGAAAGACTGAATAAGGACTCTAAAACTCTATTTATTAAGCTGCCAG
The DNA here is from genome assembly GCF_016433145.1 of Gracilinanus agilis. NCBI lineage: Eukaryota > Metazoa > Chordata > Mammalia > Didelphimorphia > Didelphidae > Gracilinanus > Gracilinanus agilis. The sequence goes on from NC_058132.1 coordinate 169,739,310, forward strand.
ACCCAGTTTCTGGATCTCTGGTCATTTGAGAGGGTCTTAGACCCATGTCACTTTATCAGTTATGATGCTGGCCTTATCAATAAACCTGATATCATCAATAAACTTACATTCTTTACTAAAAATCAATCTCTTGAGATAATTTTAATCAGGAGGCAGAGTGGCAGAAAACATAATATTTACTTTTAAGGAATGAAAGTGAAAGTGACCAACATTTTTAATGACTCATCAACTTTTCTTTTCCTTCCTCTCCACCCCACCAACTTTTTTTTATAAAAACTTGGCCCCTTAGAGACTCACACTCTTCTACTAGTTGTGGACAAACATTATCTTCTCTGTCAGGTTCCTGTACAATAGTCATGGTATTCCTCTATACCAGTAATGATGAACCTTTTAGGTTCCATGCCCCCCAGAGATCCCATGCCTGCCACCCCTTACTCCAGAAAGAGGAGGAAGTGCTCCCATTGGGCTGCTGCAGAGGAGTGGGTGAAGTGAAAAAATGTCTTGAGCATGGTGGAGAGGAGGAAGGGAGTAGCTTCCCTGAGTCCCTCTGCCTTTCTAGTAACAAACTCTGGTGGGCAATAGCTTGCACATCCATAGAGAGGGCTCTGTGTGCCATTTTTGGCATGCATGCCATAAGTTTGCCATCATGGCTCTATACTAACTAGCAGAGGCAAGGGGACAAGTGCCCTGTGTGCCAAAGGTAAAGAGACAAGGTCAAAGATATCCTAACTGGCAGGCAAAGGACATCGGCCCTTCTTATATTGAAGAATTGGAAGGAAGAGGCAAAGGGGAAGTATTTCTACCTCCCTTTGGTATCCCTGAATCCTCTGTCATTAGCTGGAATTTGCCACCATGCCTCAGTTGCCTCCTCATCCTGGAATTTCCTTCAATACCTAGCACCTTCATCCGGGAACTTCTCCAGGTTTCTTCTCCCAATAATGAGGTCCTTCCAAAATCTCCATTTTGCAAAGGGACCTAGGATGATCATCCTCAAATTTCCTTCCCCTCTCAGCTGTGCTTCTGACTCATGCCCTTATAGCATGGGTACCTCATTTCCTCCCTCCTCTTTTTAGCTCCCTTTTGTGGGGCAGCTAGATAGCACAATGGATAGAGTACAGGGACTGGAGTTAAAATCTGATCTAAGACACTCATTGTGTCACCTGGGCAATTCACTTTACCCTCTGTTTGCCTTAGTTTTCTCATCTATAAAATGAGGATTATGATAGCACCTACCTTCAGGGTTGTTGTGAGGATCAAATAAGATATTAATTATAAAGTGCTTAGCACAATAACTGATATATAATAAGCTCTATATAAATGTTAGCTATTATTATTATAAATCTTCCCCCATTAAAATGTAAACTCCTAGAGGACAAGAACTATATTCCTTTTTACTAGCTCTTACATTCCCAATAGAGGCCTGGCATATAGTAGGATTAAATACCTATTTGCTTATTGCCATAAACATTAGGCCAGTAAAGAGATCCCAGTTTGCAATCAATTAAAACTAGCACTATCTGCCTGGGGTCAATTGCCTGGTTGAAAGAAGACTAATTTATGGTCTTCCCTTTATTATTATATTATTATCCAGAGCCCCATTATTGCAAAATTTCTACATCAGTCCCTACAAGTGGAACCATGGCCAGAGCTTAAATCTTAATCAAAGGCTTTTATTATTATTTTTATTTTTTTGTTATACAACATTATCTTGTGACCTAATCACACAGTTTGCTTAAGCAAATAATTAGTCAACAGTGAAGAATGGAAAGTTGGACACAATGGAAAAATGGTGGGCAAGTTGTGCCTTCCCAAGGGGTGGATGGCAATGACAGATTGTGACAACTACCTAGGATCAACTCCCATTGGAAACTTCCAGATCATTGCCTGAAGAATATAGAACATTGCTTTGTGAACTGAAAGTAATTATTGTGAGAACTACAGTCTGTCTAGGAAAATCATATTGCCAAGGGCATGATTAAATTACACAGTTGGGGATCACTGGGAACAAATGCTTCCAAAAATGATCCCCTTTGTGTTTATTACTTTGATATGGGATGGAGTCGCTTGGCTCTTAGAAAGAGGTTATTACACAAGTCCTTTTAATGAATGGATCATTTCCCACTCGTTCCAGTCCATTCATACTTTCCTCCTGCATGGAGATAGTGTCATTTTTCTTCTTGCCTTTGCTAGACTTTGGTTTGCTTAGGGTAAGAGAATACCATGAATATCGTCCTGGAACTTCACTGAGATGTCATTCATCCACAACCAGTAAAGCACGAATATCTAGGGGACATGCCATCAGAGGTGGGATTTTAATCACACTCAAAGGATTTCCTTCTGACCAAATGCAGAAGGGGGAGCCCAGGACAGGTAGCAGGCATTCATACTCTTTTCTTCCTGCTTCAGGGTTTTCTTGATTCTCTCACTTCGAGTTTGTTATCCTTGGTACATTAAAGTGTCATCAGGAGAGAACTAGAGTATTTGTATTGTCAGTACATTTGCTAATTAAAGTTTCCAGGATGTGGAAAAACTCACCTTCAAGGAGCTATGATCAATTTCCTTATGGAGCCCCCATGGAGCCATGATCAGTTAATGAAAATCCAATAACTTTTTTTCATCGTGAGAAGCTCTTTGTCTTACCACCTGATTCCTATAAACCCAAGAAAGGAAATTGAATGTAAAAATTGGATAAAATGTTTCCCTATGGAAGAATCAGTCATTCTGCCACTAATCCCACCCCTCCAGGTTTATAGAGCTCTTACTAACCTTCTCTTTCACAGAACAAAGTCTGCTTCAGCATTAGTGAGGACAGCCTATCATCCATGTATTTAGGTTCAGACTTTCTAAAAAAAAACTACTATGCCCAAGGAAATGTTACCAGAGGAGGTGCACAAGAGGATTTCTCCTCTCATATCTACCTACAAGTAAAATTGAGATGTAGACTCATAAGCTACAAGAAAATATTGTTTCTAGGAAGAGTGACATTAGAAAGGAGATAAACAGGAACCTACATACTTATACAACAGGGCTTTTAGTCTACTCTGCTATTGTGAGGATACATGTATATTTTTACTTTTTTTTTTTTCTTATTTTGACCAGCAATGTACTGGTGAATATTTAACAATGGACTATTTGGGGGAAAATGTTTTGCAGGATATATTCTTAAGTTTAATCTATATTATTAACATTTTTCTCCATTACTTTCTTAAGTTTAGAAATAAAAACTAAAAAAAAGCAGTAGATCAAATTCTGATTTGTAGTGCTTGTGGATTTCCAAGTTGTAAATGCTCACACTGAAATTTTCACAATCACTTTGAACTGGCTTCAACATATGGGTGGCTATGACCCACCTCTTGAGTCAAACTATGACTGCTCCATGAGTTTCTGTCTGTAAAAGAGAGACTATGTGATGGATATCAACATTCCTATTCTTGTTCTTGTTACTTATTTTGCCTATTATAAACAGAAACTGCAAGAAAATCTTCATTTGGGAAGACTTTTCTTAAGCAGATAAAACATTCAAATTAAGGATTTTAACTCGAATATTAAAAATTAATACTTTTTTGAAGCATAACTACTTGTAACCTTGTAAATTTGTATACTACATGTTTTATAGGGTTGGGTTTTTTTGTACCTTTTGCAAAAGGTTTTGACCCTTCCTTAATCTACTTGATTTCTATGTCCTATTCTTTTCCTTTTCAACTATATACAGAGATGGTCACACCTTTGGTCTTACTATCACATACAAAAGTGCATGGCTTCCTAGATCTATTTATCCAGAACTAATTTCTCTTCTAAGTTAGAGCCACTCATTTCCAACTGCCTCTTGAACTAGTTATTCCTCAAGCTTAACATTCCTAAAATAAACTAATTATCTTTATTCCCCAATCATTCCTCTTTCCCAATTTCTCTATTACTCTAGTCACCTAAGGCTACAACCTTGGTGTAATCTTAGACTTCTCTCACTCACCATATATATATATTCAATCCATTTCCAAATTTTGTTGTTTTTCCCTTTATAATATCTCCTCTCTATGTTTTTTTTTTCTCTCCATTCACATAGCTATTACACTGATTCAGGCCCTCATCACTTGTTAGCCAAACTCAATAGCTTTTTTTAAACCCTTACCTTTTATCTTAGAATACATACTAAGTATTACTTCTAAGGCAGAAGAGCTGTAAGGGCTAGACAATTGGTGTTAAGTGACTCGCCAGGGTCACCCAATTAGGAAGTGTCTGAGACCAGATTTGAACCCAGAACCTTCTGTCTCTAGGTCTGGCTTTCAATCCAATGAGTCACCTAGTTGCCCCATCAATAGTCTTTTAACTGGTGTCCTTACTTTGAGTCTCTCCTGGTTCCAAAATATTTTCCACTCAGTTACGGAAGTGATTTTTCTACAATGTCCATTATTCTATGTCAATATTTTGTTTAATGAGCTTAAGTAAGTCCCTATCACCTTCAAGATCAAATATCAAGATTTTCATGGCCTGACACCTTCCTACATTTCTAGCTTTCTTATGTTTTCCTTCCCCCATATATGCTATCTTCCATCTATTAACATGGCCTACAGACAGTTCCTTAAATATATATTTTCATATATATTATTTATATTTATTATTTATTTGTTTGTTGGTATATATATATCTATCTATATCTATCTATATCTATATCTATATCTATATATCTATATCTATCTATATCTATCTATATCTATCTATATCTATNTTACGGAAGTGATTTTTCTACAATGTCCATAATTCTATGTCAATATTTTGTTTAATAAGCTTAAGTAAGTCCCTATCACCTTCAAGATCAAATATCAAGATTTTCATGGCCTGACACCTTCCTACATTTCTAGCTTTCTTATGTTTTCCTTCCCCCATATATGCTATCTTCCATCTATTAACATGGCCTACAGACAGTTCCTTAAATATATATTTTCATATATATATATTATTTATATTTATTATTTATTTGTTTGTTGGTACATGTATATATATATATATATATATACACACTCTACCTCCCAGTTTCCTGCCTTTGCATTGGCTAGCTCCTGGCCTGGAATACTTTAATAATTTGCCTTCATCTCTCAATTTCCCTGACTTCCTTTGAGGCTTAAGTTGAATCTCATGTTCTATAAGAGATCATTCTTGCTGTCCCCAGCCACTAATCCCTTTTCTTCTGAGAGTACCTTCATAATTTCTATATACCTATTTATTTACATCTTGTCTACTCCATTAGAATGCAAGTTCCTTGAAGGCAGGAACTATATTTCTCAAATCTCTGTATCCTCTGTTCTTAGCACAGTGCCTTGGCCATAATAAGCACTTAATAAAATATTTTTTTGGCTGACTCCTCGTAGCTTCTTTGAAAGCTATTTCCAGGATCTTTAATGTAGTGAGGTCCCAATTAATGAAAATAATGAATTTCACAAAGGGATTATTGGTATCTGAATGTGAGCTATTCTAAAGTTTTCATCATATAAAATATGGCTATTGGTTTCAGTCTAATGGCAATATATATTGAAAATCATAGGTTCCCCTCCGCATTCCTTTTGTCCCCAAAAAGAGGTGCCTACATGTGAGGCCACTGAGAGTCTTGAATTTGTGCCAAGCTAGAGTTGCCTTTCAAACTAGTAATAAATGGAGAGAAAACTCTACATGAGCTCAGGCAAATGTATACACTCTGGCCAAACAGCACTGAGAAAAAAAAAATAATAATTGTCCACAAGTTCAGGCATTGGCCAATTGGTGCTTTTAAATTGTCAAGGCTGTTCATAAAACAAGGTCTTACTTGGGAGGAAAGATGTCAAAAGTGTAGTGATTCAAGACTCACATTTCATTTCTTCCAAAGATTCATCCTTCAACCCTTGCACAAATAGGGTTACTTTTATTAGTGTAAAAAAGGTTGTCAGAGGAACTTTATAGCTCTAGAATATCGTGTCCTTTTGTGAAAGTATCTGAGAGAGCTTTAGGTGCTTTTTTGCTTCTTGCACTTGCGAGTCATGCAAGATTCAGCCAGCTACGGCGTATCCTTCAATATAACCCCCTGGAGTACACATGAGTTGCGAGGCAGATTTTACTTTTATTTCTTCATAATATTTGATTGAATTGTTTCTACTTCCAAAGGAGCATTGAGGACCAAGAAAGACTTTTCATTTTCTCTTGAGTGCATCCAGATTCCCATTCCATTCCATATTCTGTGACTCAAAGTTCCTAAAGTTTGGTATCAACATTTGATGATCAATATTACTGGAAGTGTAAGTCAAACAGCCTGCTCACACTATGAAGACACATTTTGCTGCTTCTGAGATAGCACAGCTATGAGAAACTAAGCCAATTGTATTTCTTAAAACTCCTGGGTCTAGATCAGTCCTATTTCTGAGGAATCCTAAGAGTCTGGGAGAGGAGTGGATGCCCAGCCACTTGGTAAACATTTTATTATCACGCATTTTTTTTTGTCTTTAAGTAAAGTTTATATAGTGCCCCTTCTGACTGCTCTCTCAACTCATACCCACAAATTTGGTTTCCCAGGGCAAGAGTACTTCTAGGTACTGCAAGACTACACAGCTCAAGAGTGCTCTTGTGATTTTATCTTTAATAGTTAATTAGTTGACCCAAGTATATCAAAGGAAAGGCACTTAGAGCAACACAACAGTCCACCAAAAAATTCTGGGGTACACTTTCCCACAAATACTCTTATCAGTGGGAACAGTGGACACAAGTAACAAGGTGCACACGTGGGAAAGTTCCACTAGCCAAGGTACATGTAAGAAGGGATAACCCATATCTGATGTTCTCTAGTTACAGGGCTGCTGATGTTCTTGTCCTGCTTCTGCCAGACTTGGTTTTATAGTTTTTGTTGTTTTTTTGTTTGTTTGTTTGTTTTTGTTTTATAGTTTTGATGGATGCTGCTTCATTTTTTGGCTGGAATTCTGGTGGTTCCAACTTTGAATTCAGATGGTATTAGGATACCTGGGGTACTGCTGTACACTTTTGGAAAGAACTGTCCTATGGACCAGGAGGACTCTTGACCTTGGGGATCATAGCAGAATCCCAGCTCTGGGCAACTGTAGTTGGGAGAATACTACTTGTGGGTTACACTAGTTGTTTTTTTTTCTTAAAAGTTTTTGAAACCTAAGTTTTTCATTGAATATGTGGCATGTGTCTTCAGTCACAGCATGGGGAATATGGAAATATGTATTGCATGAAAGCACTGATATAGCATATATCAGATTATTTACCACCTCCAGAAAAGGTAGAAGGGAGAAAAGGGAAAGAGGGAGAGAATCTGAATTGAAAAATGTCAAAATTATTTCTAGATGTAATTGAAAAAAATAAAATTTAATAATTTTTCAAAAGGTATTGAAAAAATACTCCAGATTTAATTGACTCAAGGGACTAAAGATTGTGGATGCTTCTACTTCCTGATTATCTGAGTATAAAAAAATCTGTGAGGAATTCTAGTTCCTCCCTGATGCCTGACCAGAAGACTGCCATATAGAGAAGTAGAGTCTCATGAATCACTGTGGTGTCCTCCCTGAATTTTCCTTCCCTCACTGTGGTTTAGCAAATTTCCTCTTACTGTCTGGTCTGAATCTGTCCTGTGCTACAAGTGCTTCTCAACCCCTTTCACTCCTTGGATCAAATCACAGCTGGACTTTCTAACAGGCTCGAATCTTTTGCTTCTAAATTTTCAATCTCTAAAGCAGTGATTCCCAAAGTGGGTGCCACCGCCCCCTGATGGGTGCTGCAGTGATCCAAGGGAGCAGTGATGGCCACAGGTGTATTTGGGGGCAGTGAATAACTGTAAGGGAGCAGTGATAGTATGTGACAGGGGGGCGCTAAGTAATATTTTTTCTGGAAAGGGGGGGTAGGCCAAAAAAGTTTGGGAACCACAGCTCTAAAGGCTATTCCAATAACTAACCTTTTCATATGCAAATGATCACTCAAGATTTCACTCCTTTTATAAACCCTGAATGGTTCTAAATTTCACACTTTTTTTTAATCCATGAATCAGACTCTAAATGTCTGGGCAGGGCAAAGTCTGAAATGGGATTTGTCTCTTACCCTTCAATTTGTTTTGTTTATAAATTCTATACTAGGATTAAACAACTGTGTTTAATATTCAAGCATATTTGTTGCCTTCTGTGTGGGGTCATTTCTTTTATGCTAAGGTCATGAAAAGTGTTCACTGAAACATACATTCAAAAAAAGAGAAGGCTGTCCTCCGTAGATGGGGGCTCAGAGCTAAGTTCTAATTGGGTAGATCCATTAATCTATCTGCCCCTTGAAAATCAGTCAGCACTTCTCTGTCATAAGAGGTAGAAGGTCACTGAGTCTCTAAGAATCACAGAAAATATAGTACTTACTCAGCACTTATATCCAGCAGGGCAGGTGCAAAACTCCTGGATGAGTACGAAATTCAGCAGTGAATGGCTATTAATGCCATGCCATCTGGTGGCTAAATTTGCAAGACACCTAGAGACAAAGATTCTATGTAGTTATGTAAGAGATCAAAGAGACTGGACTAGATGGAAATCAGGAAGCCCATTTCTAGTTCCTTATCTGCTATTCACTAGTTTAGTGTCCTTTGGGCAAAACAATTCACTTTTCTAAATCTTAGTTTCCTCATCCATAAAATGAAAAGGTTTGACTCAATAATCCCTTCTAGCTCTAACATTCTAATTGACCTATGCAAGCCTCAAATCCATGACAGTGACTCTGGCCTCATTAGCATCATCATGATTGAACCAAGGGAGCTAAGGAACAAGAAATAGGAAATGAGTTACCCTCCTTTCCCCCTGCCCCCACACAAACACACATTAGTGTCTTTTTGCTTTTAAACCTTTCCATTGAAGGAGACTGCACAATCTCCCTGGTGACTCGTTGACTGAGTACTTCATGAACTGGAAGTAATTGTCCAGAATCTCCACAGTTTGTATTTAGGAAAATAATGTAGTGAAATGCTTAATTTGATTATGTGTTTAGACTCTGGGTGAACTCCTCCAGGGTTCAAGGCTTGGCTGATGTGTTTACAGACCTCAAGTTAAGAAAGCACTTCTTCTGTTCAGCCTAAATCCCTTCTGACATGTTGCCAGCTCCTTCTATTGCTTTTGTCTTCCCTAGGCAATGGCAGTACCTCATTGTCTCTCCCCTTCAAAGGGGATGCTTTCTGTAACTGGAAGGACTGCTGAATGGGAGGCACTCCTCCTCTAGAAGTCCCCTGATGATTGTCCTTTGCCTTGGAGGTACACACTCACCACCCCTACCCTCATATATCCTCTTGCTTTTTGTAACCAGGTTTCAATAGTTTCAGCATGCCATGCTGTCTTTATTTTTTTTTTTAGGACCACCTTTTCAGATTTCCACATTCCAAACCTGCTGATATACTGCTGTTTTTGCCCAGCTGTCCAGAGCTGTACCCCATTAATCAACTTTGGCTGGCATGGGAGATTGGTGTGGTGCATGTGCAGTTCTTTGGGCAAATTTAAGTGCTACTTACTAAGTCCTTGTTCTCCTTCAGTTTATGTAATTATCACAATGTAATTCTTCTAACCATCCTGCTCTCTGTTTCATGAAGAACTCTTTGTTTTTCCTCTTTCTTTTGGTGTCAGTCCTCTGGAACACAGAGATTAGATAAAGAATAGATAAATAGCCTGGGAATGGCTTGGGTGGTGCTCAAAATTTCCTATGGTAGCTCAGTTGCTGGTGCCAACAGGTGGTACCAGTTATCTGTTTCCCTTATAAGACGCCTTTTGATTCTAGGACACGCCTAATTCAGGCCAGTCTGATAATTCAGCCTCAAAGTTAAAAGGCAGAGAAATATTAATAAACCAAAAATGCAATCAAAATAACTGCTAATAAGAAAGGATAAAGGGGATATCATTTTAGGGTTAAAAAGAGAACAGTTCACATAAAATGGCTACAGCCTTCTCTCTCTGCCTGGCAGTTAACACCTCCAAAATCACCTCTCCTTGATGGAGAAAGCTGGAACTTTCATGCCAAAAGCAACAAGAAGCCCAGTCAAAAATAATCAAGAGATCCTTGAGGTCCCATGACCCCATAAAGAGAAATCAACCTAGCCTACAAAAAACTGGAGCAACTCCTATCTCATCTTGTTTATGTTTTCCCCATCCCTACTAATTTGCCTAATTCTGTTTTCTTGGACCTAGCATCTCCCCTAAGGTCTTCTTTCTGGCTACCCATGGAGCACCAAATGGCCTGCTTGGGGAGGCTTGTCATGTCACTCATATTTTGTGCTTGATTCCTGATCTATGGTGGCAGATTGTCGGATTATCTCAATGAAAGTCAGGCCAGAGGTCAAGAGTCCAGGACTACTCCTTTGGGCCAAATACCATATCTAGTTTCTAGATGATAAAAACAACAACAACAACAAAAGAACAACAACTCTATGTAAGGATAAGTGATAAGGAATAGAGGGAAAAGTGTGGATTGTCTTTTAGACGAAGGAGGAGAATGTGGCTATAAACCCAGAGAGAAGATTCGGACAAGGAGAACAGGATCTTGGGAGTTTTTATAGGAAAGGAACTGTCACTCTGAATCTAGTTTTTTACTGAGCTGGTAAGGAGCTTTTTCTCTGGTATTCTTGGAAAATCATAATTTTGTGGAAAGATTAGTGATTCCTGGGATTGGAGAATTTGCCATTGGAGGAGACCTGCTTTTTCCCTGAAGCACAGAGACCATCTACCTGAGATCCATTTTTCAGAAATCCATTTGGCTAAGGTAATTTGGTCATCTGGGACTTTGGGTATCCCTAGGAAACAAACCCAGGCTTTAGGTAAGGACTCAATACATCTGTGAGTCCTTCCTTTTTAACCTCTTTTTTAGATAATCCATCCTAATTAGTATAGTAAATAAGAGCAGGGAGCTGTAGGCCGGGCCCAGAGAAGACAAGAAGGCCATCCTCTTGGGAGGTGCATTAGAAGTTGGGTGGAGCCTAGATTTTAATTGTGTTAGGATTGTGCCTACTTGTTTCCCTTACTCCAACTATCAGATAAACTTGTTTTTTTATAGCCCAAGGGTTTTGTGCTTTACTGACCTAGATAATTCCCTAGTTGGGTGGTTATCATCTCCCATCCATCTAGAAAGGATTTTTATTTCAGCTAAGACCAAAAAGAAAGAGACTTGTATTGTACTCAACTGTGAAATATGTTGGATAATTCATCAGGTTACTCAGAGTGCTTAAAGATTCCTTTCATTTTTCGGAGATTTTCAAAGTTGAAGAGCTTCTTATATATCTGAGGTGGAGAATTTAGTCCTGTAAAAAAAAAGTTTGTTCAAAACCTTAAATTTAATGTTATAAAAGTCATCTATTTTACATCTCATACTGACAGGTAAACTATTCCATGTTTATCTAATTTGTTTATGGTTTCACCCTTTATTTCTAACTCATGTATCCATTTTGACTTTATTTTGGTATATAGCATGAGACTTTTCAAGCCACCTTTATGAGTGTCTGTATACAAACATGGATATGTGTGCACACATATATGTCTATGTACATACATACTATATATACACATGTTGACTTATATTCAATGATAAAGATATGTACATATAGTACTCCATAAGAGTCTTTTTCTGTATGTATAATATAGGACATAGTATACATAATAAATATATTCTATATTGAATATGCTATAATAGAATTATTAAAATATGTATTGTAAAAAAATACAAACAAAAGCAATGCAACCAAAATTAGAAGGGAATCAACAAATTGGGGGGAAAATCTTTATAACAAAAAAACTCTGACAAAGGTCTAATTACTCAAATATATAATGAGCTAAATCAGTTGTACAACAAATCAAGCCATTCCCCAACTGATAAATGGCCAAGGGACATGAATAGGCAATTTTTAGATAAAGAAATTAAAACTATCAATAAGCACATGAGAAAGTGTTCTAAATCTCTTATAATTAGAGAAATGCAAATCAAAACAACTCTGATGTACCACCCTACACCCATGACAGCAAAGGAAAGTGGTGAGTGTTGGAGGGGATGTGGCAAAATTGGGACTTTAATGCATTGCTGGTGGAGCTGTGAACTGATCCAGCCATTCTGGATGGCAGTTTGGAACTATGCCCAAAGAGCTCTAAAAGACTGCCTGCCCTTCGAGCCAGCCATACCATTGCTGGGTTTGTATCCCAAAGAGATCATAAGGAAAAAGACTTTTACAAAAATATTTATAGCCGCACTCTTTGTAGTGGTAAAAAAATAAAAATAAAAACTATAAAGCATTTAATTTTGTAAAATTACTTTTATTAGGTAGAGAGAAAGGGGTTCTTTCTCTCTTTGAACAGAGACAAGAGCCAGAGCTCCAGCAGCCTACCTTGCTCCTGCCCCAGGGAAAAAACCCAGACTGGAAGCCCCGCCCCCAAGAGGCAGGGCTACCCAGAAATCCATATTTTGCCTACATCAGCAGGAGAGTGGTGTGCTGGGAAATGAAGTCCTGGGACACAAAATTCCACTTACACAGTATACATAGCTATACATACATGTGTGACAACAAAGGTCCTTTTCTTTCTTTTTTGCTTTTTTTTAAACCCACATTTTTCTCTTAGAATCAATATTGTGTATGGTTTCAAGGCAGAAGAGCATTAAGGGCTTGGCAATGGGGGTTAAGTGACTTGCCCAGGGTCACACAGCTAGGAAGAACAAGGGTCCTTTTCTAAAGTCCTCTCCTGTTGCCTTTTTTTAGTATGGAGCTAATGCTGGACTCCCAAAGGCTAAGCTAGAGGAGGACAAGCTCCAGTAGGGTCCACCAAGCTGGAAAAGCTTTGATTACAAGCCAGTTGAACAAATGTGTTTTTGTTGTCTGAGGAGCAGCCAAGAGAAGTGAAAGAAACCTTTCACCAGCTTGGCCTGAAGAAGAGGCATTTTTCTGTTCTCTAACTAAATTGGAATGAGATTGTCATCTACACTAGTAGAAGTGGGGGACAAAATCCCAGAATCGAAGCTCCCACGAGGATCTGGGGCTCTTAGTTACAAGGTCATAGGATTTAGTGGTAGAAGAGACTTTCCATAGAAGGCACCTTTAAACCTCTCATTTTTCAGATGAAGAAACAATTCCTAGACAGGGAAGTGACTAGACCAAGGTCTCTTAGCTAGACAGTGTCAGAGTCAGGGTTTAAACCCAGGTCTAAAACTCTTTTGAGTATACTTCAGCTGCCTAGATCATTGCTCCTCTCTTTACTCTATGTGCTGAATGATGCCATTTATTTTAAAATATTGATATAAAGATGTACTCAATTTGCATCACTGGTTTCTCATGTCAGGTGAAAATAGACCCACATATATAAGCGTCTCTATGAAAGCAGTGTGGTATGGTATCAGGGAAAGCGTATTGATCTTGAAATCAGAAAACCTGGATTGGAGGTCCAGCTTTCAGCTTCACTGCACAACATTTCCCAACAGAGGCAATAAGGTTGCTCAGCAAATAGAGCACCACACCTGATGTCAGAGAGATATAAGTTCAAATCCTGTCGAATCCTGCCTCAAATATTTATTAGGTTTTTGACACCAATCAAGTCACTTAACCTATCCCAGCCTCAGTTTCCTCATCTGTAAAATAGGGATAATAACACCTACCTCCCAAAGCTGTTAAGAGGATAAAATTAGATAATATTTGTGACATACTCTAGTGAATAGTTTCTGTGCCATTTGACTGCCTCTGTTAGAAAATGTTGTCCATTGATGTCATAGAAGATAGAGTTAGAGGGGACCTTGGAACACCTAGTCCAACCCTCTCATTCCATAAGTGGGGAGCTAAAGGCCAGAGAAGGGATATGATTTCACCAAGATCCTACAGCTAATAAGTCAGGTGGCAGAATAACTAAGGAAACAATCTGAACTATAAGATTCATTAGCAAATCGGGCATGATAAATGGGTCAGTTGACTCCTCAAACATCCCAAAGACCCTGAATACAGAGTGAGACAGATTTTTACATATTAAGAACAATTAAGATCAATTAATTAAAAAAAAATTGACAGGATACAAAATTAAGTCATCTGATTTCTAATTGGAGGAAAGATTAGGGACTTTCCAAGTTGGGAGGGGAAAGCGAATAAGTGGGATTCCCTGTGGAAAGATAGAAAGCAAGGGAAAAAGTTTTTGCAGAGATTTGTGATTGACTCTGCATAGCTGGGTTGGCTCACGCACAGAACTGAATAGGAAAGGTTCCAAAGAATGTAAGAAATAGATTGAAGGAGACTCAGAGAGATTGGAGAGATGGGAGGGGAGAGTGTTCCTGTCTCTTCTGGAGTTTGAAGGAAACACTTCCTGTCCTGGGTTAACGGACTTTGGGTTGGAAGACATTGGCCCTGTTCCTGAGATTTCTCCTATCAACCATCCTGTCTCCAAGGGAGAGATCATAACCTCTCAGATTTCTCCTGTTCCCTTGACCTGAGATTCCTGTGTTCCAGTGCATTTCATCAGTATTGAGAAGAAGCCAACCTGAGCCGAGAGATCTGTCTGTCTGAACCTGAAGCCTAGCCATCTTTGGCTGGACCCAATAGGGTCCAATCTATCTATCCAACTGAACTGTAGACTCTTTCACCAATTTATTTGGGGGTCCAGTAGTCAGGAAGCTAGATAGGAATTTGGGGTTCAAGGCAGTCAGAGTAGATTAAAGAGCATCAAGACCAGAAGATAAATCTTCAAGAATCTCAGAGATTGGAGGGAGGAGATTAGAGATCTAGTGTTTAGGGAAACCCAAGCTCTGGTCCTCCTTCCTTTCTCTGTGTTGAATTTTGTAATAAACTCATATACTTTTTTTTATAAAATATCAACAGCAGCCAGATTGTGTTTTAACAGACAATCAGGTGGTGGGCCTACCAGACTGACCCATAGCCTATTACAGACAGAGCAACCTACTTTCCTAGACTACCCTCAGTCTAAGACAAGTAACTCACTTATTTCACCTGAAATAAAAAGAGAAGTCTCAGTTCCCCCAACTGTCTGTATTCAATCAAAGGAACATGGAAACAGTAACTGATTGATCCGTCTGGGACCAGTGTTCAGATAAGACATATGGGTTCATCAAGATGAATAGAAATTCTTTGCATCAATCTTTGGATCTAAGTGGGTTTCTGGTCCTTAGTAAAGGGTCTTTAAGCAATAGGCAAACCACTGCAGTGTCTTTGCCAAGAAACCTCCAATTGGAGTCATGAAGAGTCAGATATGACTAAAACAACTGAACAATAGAGCAAATGGCAGGGGTGATCCGGCTTCCCAGGCACACAGGGCTAGGTGCAAACAAAGCAATAAAGTTTTCTCTGATTCCCAGAATTGAATAAAGTTTTCTCACAAGACAGAAATTGGACTAGGCTAGACCCTTAACTGAATAGAAAGGGAACTGAGCTAGCTCCAGATTTGAGTCACAAAATGGAGTCAGTATGGTTCACTCAATTCCCACAGTTGTAGAGCAGGTTTTTGAACCCAGATCATTGAACTGTGGGGTAACTTGATGGCACAATGGATAGAATACAGGATCTGGAATCAGGAAGACATATTCCTAAATTCAAATCTGGCCTCAGAAACTTACTAGCTGTGTGACCTTGGGCAAGTCACTTAATCCTGTTTGCTTCAGTTTCCTTAAAGGCCAAATGTGCTAGAGAAAGAAATGGCAAATCCCTCGAGTATCTTTGCCAAGAAAATTCCAAATGGAATCCCAAAGAGCTGGTTGTGAAAATAACTGAGTAACATAGCAGCATGGATTTTAAGCTAGAAAGGACCTCAGAAATCATGAGACCAACCCTTTTACTTTATAGATGAATAAAGTGGAGCCAAAAGAGGCTAAGTGACTGACCTAATGTCACACAACTAGGAAGTTTAAAAACCAAGTTTAAAACCCAGATTTTTTGCCTTCAGATCTGTGTCTGTTTTGTCTCTGGCTCTGGATGCCGGATTTTATTCATTTGAAAAGACAAAACAGACACGTGGTTTCGTAATTGATTTTTCAAACTAAGAATCCTATGGCAAGCCCTTCCTTTCATCAGAGGACATGCAATATGGCATGGTAGGGATGTCAGCTTTTGAATCAGAAAGTCTAGAGGCCTGGCATGATATAGGCCCTTAGATGATCATTTCCTCTTGCTAAGCCTCAGTTGAATGATCTGTAAGATGGGGGTGGCATTTGCCTTATCTCAAAGGGTTGTTGAGAGGATCAAATGAGATAACATGGAAGAAAGCACTCTGGGAATTACAAAGTACTTATCTAAAAACAAAACAAAACAAAAAAACTAGTAGTGAGGGAACTCCTCTAAAGCAGCACTGGACGTGGAATCAGGGAAAACCTGAGATCAAATCCAATCTCAGAGATGAACTTTGTGACCCTGGGCAGTCACTTAACCTTTGTCTGACTCAGTTTTCCCATATCTAAAATGAGGATGACAAAAGCCCCTACTTTCCAAAAGGTAATTTGAGGCTAAACTTTTTTTGTAAATTTTATAAAATGTGCAAAGCTTTTGCAAAACTTAAAATTCTCTATAAAAGTTACTATAGTAATATAATATTACTATTATTAATTTCCCCAGAGAACATTTAGTACGATCTCCTCATTTTATTTTTTTAATTTAAAATTTTTTGTAGAAAAAATTTTAAATAACTGTTTCCCAACATTTTGCAATCCCTGTCCTATCCCCTTCCTGATATGGCAGGTAATATGATGTAGGCTATACACGTGCTATCATGCAATACACTGTTCTGTGTTCATCATGTTGTGATAGAATATACATGTCACTTATACAAGAAAGCACTCAACCATAAAGGGAATAAAGTGAAAAATAGTTTGCTTCCATCTGCTTTCAAGACTCCATCAATGCCTTCTGTGGAGCTGGATAGCCTTTTGCATCAGGAGTCCTGTGGAGTTGTCCTGGATCCTTGCATTGCTGATAATATTTAAGTCATTCACAGTTGATCATCTCGCATCGTTGCTGTTATTGTGTACAACATTCTCCTGGTTCTGCCCACTTACTTCACTTTGCATCACTTTATGGAAGTCTTTCGAGGTGTTTTTGTGATTATCTTGTTCATTATTTCTTATGGCACACTAGTATTCCATTACAATCTTATACCACAACGTGTTTTGCCATTCCCCAAGTTGATGGTCATCCCCTCATTTTCCAGTTCTTTGTCACCACAAAAAAGAGAGCTGCTATAAATATCTTTGTACCAAGTAGGTCCTTTACCCCCATCTTTGCTCTCTTTGGGATACAGGCCTAGGAGAGCATTTTATAGGGGAATAAACCTAATACTATACTTTTATAAATAATATGAATATAATATAAATAACAGACTTTCGTAACGCCTAAGGAAAGGAAATGACTTGCCTGCCAATGGTCACAGACGTGGTAAGTGGCAAAGTCAGCATTTGAACTACACTCCATAATATTCATTGAAATCTGGGATGTTCCATTTAATTCTAAGGCGTGTCAAGATTCCCTCAGCCACACTAGGCTAAGATAAGGATTTGTTAATGCCCCAAACCAAAGAGGGAAAGCTGTGGGTTTCTTTTGCTGCTTTTAAGTTACAAGTAGAAACACAGAGGCATCTTATCTTGTTAGTGGCAGCTTTTCCCAGCCTGATGCGTTTTCCCATTTCTGTCACTAGGTGTCACAAGTATCCACAATAAAACCTTGATTTTTGCTATTTTGTAGAGTGAGCTTCAGAAATCAGGGCGAAGGAAACTAGAGCTTGCCTCACTGAACACTTTAGATTCTTACTGACCCTTCTAGGAGAGTTCATTTACATCCTCACCCTTTAACCACCCCCAGTCCCTCAATGGCAGAAAATTTCAAAGAATTACTCCTTTTTGCCTCTGCTACTTCCAGGGGCTTCCTTTTTGTCCGTTTACTACTTCCTTCTTTATGGTTGTGGGTGAACCTGTAGTTTGCTAGAGGTAGAGCCTTAGTTTCTCTTAGTTTAGCATCTTGGAAAGAAGTAGGAGTAGAAAATAAATTCAAACACGAAAACAAGTTTTTAAACCACACATACATACAAATAATAAAGTCTAGTTAGGTGGCTCAGTGGCTAGAGCAACAGGACTAGAGTCAGGAAGACTCATCTCCATAAGTTCAAATCCAGCCTCAGACACTTAGTAGCTCTTTGACCCTGGGTAAATCCCTTAACTCTGTGTGCCTCAGTTTCCTCACCTGCAAAATGAACTGCAAACTACTCTAGTATCTATGCCCAAAAAAACCCAAATGAAGTCACAAAGAATCATGAAAACAAGTGATAAATAACTGGACATCAAATAATGAAAAATAATTACAGGGTTGCACTGCTTACTAGCTGTGTGACTTTAGAAAAATCATCTCCCTTTTAGTGGGTTCAGTTTTCTCATCTGTGAAGTGAGAGGGTCCAGGCTAGATAGGATCATATATTTAGATCTGGAAGGGACCTCAGAGGTCTGATGGCATAGCTCCTTCATCTAGAAGGCTCATTGTAGCTCTGAAATCAGTGTTTCCATGCATGTGTGCCCTCTGAAAGACTGAGCAGGAGATCTTCAAGGAGCTGTGTAGGGAAGCAAATGACTTTATCAGATTAATACTCTGATGTTTTGGAAGAGCGCAAGCTCTAAATGACATAAGGTTTAGGCAAGAGAAAACCATTTTAAAGATGTTGAATGAATTACCAGCAAGAGCTTTTGAGATCCTTTGTTTTTCTTGATTGTTTTCATCATTCTTACACCTTTTCCTGGAGAAGTCATGTCTAGGGAGTGGAATGGAGGAATCCTTTACTCTAGGCAGCTGGTGATCTCTTCACTTGGTTTACAGTTTAAAAGGGGTTCACACCAAATACCTTTTCCTTGTCTTATTATCATTGTTGCCATGTCTGACTCCTTGTGACCCCATTTGGGGTTTTCTTGGCAAAGATCCTGAAGTAGTTTGTCATTACCTTCTCCATTTCATTTTACAAATGAGGAAACTGAGGTAAGCAGCATTAAGTGACTTGCTAAGGCTCACACAGCGAGTAAGTGTCTAAAGTCAGATTTGAACTTGGGAAGATGAGTGTTCTTGACTCCAGGCCTGGCATTATTTCCACTGTGACACCTACTTGCCCTTATCCCACCTAAATAATAGCACAAAACCATTGCTGGGCTTAAGAGATGCTTGCCTCCTTATGCTAAAGGGATACCTAACTTGGTTGTTTTGATCAAGAGTCTTCAAGTAAGGCTGAAGGGCCACTTTGGAGTTATGTTGAGAAGGAAATTCTTTCTTCAGGGATGATGTAGGCCTCCTAGACAGTGACATTCCTTTTAGTTCTGAGATCCTGTAAGACTGAGAAAACAAGCTTATAGACTCATCCATTTATTTTGACCCCAAAAGTCTCTATTATATATGCATTTAATGTGACTCAGGAGTCCTTATGGCCAAGCCCTGAGTTAAGGTTAATTAACCAATGAATCAAAAAAGAAAAGGAGCCATAGATACACAAATTAACTACAACCATATCTAAACCAATGTAACTCAATAAATATAGCCTAATTGTAAAACAATGTTCAGAGGTTTAAATAATATAAAATAAGATAGAAAGGGAAATTGGGCAATCTACTGAAAATTTATTCTCCAAAGCGGTGGAGTGCCTACAATTTTAAAGTAAATCTTGAAAATAAATCTCTGAATTGCCTAAAAGGGATAAAAATTTTAAAAAGCAAAGATACTCAAAAAAGAGTCACACATCCCATAATATACATAAATATGTTATATAATATATATGTGGCAAACGTAACATTTATAATTGACAAATATTCATGTAGTACCTTTCTCACCTACACTTAAGTTCAGAGTCCTTTTTAGGTCACCATCTCTTCAAATCTCTACCTCTGAGCTTCCAACAAGGTATCTATATCACATCATGCCATATGAAATATAAATATAAGGCAAAAGGAATTAGATGAAACAGGAAATCAAGGTAGATAACTACAGATTAAATCAGTCAATAAAGATTTTCTGTATCTACAACATTCAAAGTTGCATCTACCTTGAAATGAATTGGAAAAGTGCTACTCAATGTCCCAATTACTCCCTTTGCCTTCCAAGAACATAGGCAGAGGGACACGGTTACATCACTCGTGACACTGGTATTGAAGAATTCAGAGCTACTATGCTTAAATACTTCAAGTTCAAGCTTAGTACAACAGTTTATTGGGTGCTGACTTCTCTCAGTATATCAGTTTAGAAAGAACTGATTTCTCCTGATCTGGATAAACACTAATGATTCGTGCTGAAAATATTGGAGTTTTAGGATGCTTTGGCCAAATACACTGTGCCTCTGCCTCTCTCTCTCCCTGCTACGTATGGTCTCATGCAGTTTCTTCTCATTGAGTGTTTGCTGCACTAGTGATATCATCAGATAGTTGTTCAGTCTTTTCAATCATGCCTGTCTTCATAACCCCATTTGGCATTTTCTTGGCATAGATACTGCCGTGTTTTCCATTTCCTTCTTTAGGTCATCAGATAGTGGGCTCATGCATAATCAATCCAAAGAATTTTCCTCATTAAGCAAAACTTTCTCAGTCCCAAGTGCTGTGGATAAAGTCTACCAACAGATGTGTCATGTGAGAATGGAAGGAGAGGTATAGTAAGGTGAAATGAAATACAGGTGCAAAAGTAAAATATCTTGACTGGAATGTTAAAGAGGAGGGTTCTAAGAGAGTCTGGGTTAGAATCTAGGAGAGACTTGAAGCTGAATCTAGGGGAACTGGTGGTTTGACTTGAAACCTTGGAGGGTGAACCTCTGGGAACTAACTGCCAGCCCTGGGAGGAGAAGTGGAAGCAGTTGGAGCTGTAAGAGGAGTGTCCAGCTGCTGGACTATTTTTTCCCTCTGATCCGGCTGGTAGTTCCTTCTGTGTGTTCCTGATTTTTGGTTCATGTTTGTTCCTGAGTAACTCATGTTTGTTCCTGGTCTGTTTAAATCTAATTATGAGACTCTGGAGAAAGAAACCCATCTTGACCCTGAACTGAATTGTTTTCACTCCAAATACCTTGTAGACTTTAGCCTGCAAACCTTGGTGATCCTACCACCTAGTCAAGTTTCTTTCAGCCAAATTGATCTATTCATCATTTCAAAAAACTGTCTTGGAGTGGCTATAGATTAGTGAAGCTAGGACAGGGATTTGGGGTTAAAAGTATAGTTGGGTCAGGATGATAGCTAGCTTAGAAGACAAAGAAGATAGGCTTTTTGCAAGCCTCATAGTAGGTGGGCGGTGTATAGATCTTTTAGCTTAGGGACTTTCCTGAGCCCTCCTTCCTTACCCAGTCCTTTCATTTTACAATATTAAACAATTTGTTGGCAACTATACATCAGTCAGATTGTGTTTGTGAGAGTTTCAGGACTGAGAGTAGCCATCTTGCCCTCTGAGTCTTAGACATACAGAGATAACAAACTTCTGATACTACTACTAACCTTCTGAGTGGCCAAACTCACATCTTTCAGTCATTTACACTTATGATTAGAAATATGAATGTATTGCAAAAGGATCATTAGAGGAATAAAAGAATAGTCAAATTGGATTTAGGAAAACTGGGTTTAGGGGAATTGATTCAAACCCAGTAGTACTGGCTCTGCTTGGGATTATGGGAGAAGTTTGGGAGGAGATGATGAAATGAAATGAAAAGACAACAAAGATCTTTTCATGTTTTATAGTTTTATCAGGCAGACCATGCTGCCAGGCATGTCTTCTTACTTCTGAACCATCTGCCAAGTTGGAGATGAGCATTTTGATGCAAATACTGCTGAAAAAGAGAGACTAGATATGGACAAGTCTTGCAAATGACAGGTACATGTTGTCTTTTCTAAAAATTTAATTTGGAGGCAACCAGTGGCTCAGTGGATTGAGGGTCAGATCTAGAGATGGGAGGTCCTGGGTTCAACTCTGGTCTCAGACACTTCCCAGCTGTGTGACCCTGGGCTATAATAACTCAACCCCTATTGCCTATCCTTTACTACTTTTCTGCCTTGGGACCAACCCACACCATTGATTCTAAGGCAGAAGATAAAGGTTTAAAAAATTAATTAAAAATTTTTGTTCTGAAACTTATATGCCAAATACATCGGGCATTTAGTAGAACAAACAGGAGAATTGTTCAGACAACTGCAAGTCTCCATTATATATAGCTTGCTTTTCTTTTTAATTAGTCAGGCAGTAAGCATTCATTGAGCCCCTCCTATGTTCCAAGCACTGAGCTAATTATCAGCAAAACAAGAGAGAAAAAACGTCTGGGCCTTCAAGGAATTCATAATTTAATGGAAGAGATAGCAAGCAAATGTGTACAAACAAGCTATACACAGGATGAATAAGGAAAGAATTAAAAGAAGGAAGATACTAAAATTAAGAAGGGATTGAGAAGACTTCCAGTAGAAGATGGGATTTTACCAGGGACTTAAAGGAACCAGGGAAGTCTGTAGGCAAAGATGAGGAGGGCGAACATTCCAGACATGGAGGACAGTCAGAGAAAATGTCCAGAGCTGAGAGATGGAATGCCTTGTTCATGAAATAGCCAGGAAGTCACTGACATTGTATCTAAGAGTATGTCAGAGTTTTCTTAGTTTCCATTTTTGCTACTATAAAAAAAAAATGCCATACCTATTTTTGTGTAGTTGGGTCCTTCTTTCTTTGATATTTTAGGTGCAGTAGTACTATTTTTGGAGCTGAAGATAGTTTGCAGAGTTTAGTGACTTTGGGGGCTTATTCACCATTCCACCAATAGTGCATCAATGGGTCTATTTCCCTAAAGTTCCTTCATTCGTTGCCATTTTCTTTGATGGGCATGAGATAGAACTTCAGAATTGCTTTAATTTTGCATTTCGCTTACAAAGTATTAGAGACTTGGAGCATCTTATGTGGTTAGTAATAGCTTAGATATCTTCAGAATGAGAACTTTTATGAGAACCAGCAATAATGATAAAAGATAACATTTATATAGAACTTTAAGGTTTACAAAATACTTTACAAGTATTAGCTCATTTTATACTCACAACTCTGTGAGGCAGACAAGATAAATGATCTGGCCAGATTCACACAGATAGTAAGTGCAAATGGGCCGTGATCTATTTTGAACTCCCTGCACCCACTGGCCACCTAGTTGTGGAAGCAAGATAGAATGGAAAAAGCACTGGCCTTAGAGTTAAGTGAAACGTGGGCTTGAATCCCATGCTTGAGAATTTAACACCTGTGGGATTATGGGGAAATCACTGAACCTCCCTGAGCCACAGTTTTATTATTAATAAAAGTAAAAGTGGAGGTCTCAGGGTCTCCTCCATATCATGAGGGAGGATGAGGAATTTATTAGATGCCCCTGAAGGCCCCATATGTACCAACACATTACGAGCAGTGGCTACCACTGTAGGCCAAAAGCTAATCTTCTGCCCATGGTGACCAGGTAATTATCTATCTGTCTGTCTGTCTGGCTCTCTGTCTATCTACAAAGTTCACATATATGATATGTAATATTATTAAGTGGCATATATATCATATGTAATAATATTCACTCACTGTAGATTGTTATTGGGAAAACCAAATGAAATTACATAGGCAAAGTATTTTGCACACCACAAAGTGCTCTATGAATCTCAGCTGTTATTCTATATACTAACATCTTACTCTTTCACAGATAAGGACAGCAATTAGTAGCTCCTGGCAGCCCATTTATCACTACCTCCTCTCTTTCCTTACTCCCTACAGCTCCTAGTCAATGATGGGACCCAGTTTGGGGTTGGGGAAACTGTGCCCTCTCAAGATGTACACCAAAGTCACTTTTGTCCTCCTCCACTCCTCTAAGACATGGTGTGTTATTGGTTAATGTGGAAAATGTCCATACAAATCTGATGAGAGAAATGGACTGCCTATCGGTAAAAGAGAGATTTTTGAAAACCATTTAATGATTTTCTGTTCAGTTCTGCTGGTTAAGGGAATATTTCCCAGCTTTCTAGAAAGGCCTGAGATCTAGTTTGTTTTAAGCTTTAGAGGTCACATAGCAAGTAGCAAAATGAATACTACTGGATTTGGTTCTGTGACCTTTTTCTGTTTCTTCATCTATCAAACCAAGGAGTTGGCATGGATGATCCTTAAGGTCTCACCTACAGCAAAGATTATGAACCTGGGGCCAATGACATAAATGAATGCCATAAATAAAGACCATTGTGACGAGGGAATTTGTGTTTTGACTTGATTAATCAGAAATTTGGACTTCCTTTCCATTTGTTTTGAATTTGGGTCAATCAGCAACCACGAAATTGATCCCACAGGCACTGCCTCCCCCTGGATGGTATCAGGCTAATTGAAGAGCTGTGATTGGTTCCTGGGGGTGAGGTAGGAGAGCTAGTGGGTGTAGTGAGAACTTATAAGGCGAGACTATTAGGACTATATTGATTCTGATGAGTTGAGTAGTGGAAGAGAATTTTAGCAAGTTCCCTCAAGACCAGTTTGGAGTCCAAGTTTCTGTTAGAATTCCCAGGTAGGGGTTGAAAATTTAATTGCCATGGAGAGTTCTGAGATTCTGAGCAGTTTCTGACTGAGTTGGTCTGGGATCTAAAATTTGGTCCAAGAAGGAGCATCTTTCTGAGCTCCCTGGCTTTTCCCTGTGGAAACATTTTGGGAATAGCCGAGTGGGAGTTTGCTGACTGACTCTCTCTGAGAACTTAGCTGGTCCCAGAAGCAGCATCCTCCCTGAGCTCCTGGGGTTTTTCCCTGTGACGATTTGGGAATACCAGGACTTAGAGTTCATGGATTATTTGGTTGGAGAGAAGTTACTAAAAAGAAGAAACCAGAAGGTCTTGCTTTTCTCAGGGCTCTGTGGGAATCCCAGAGCCAAGACTAAGCTTCTGCTAAGCCTCAACCAACTTACCCTGGCCTGTCTTCTGAAATTTTGGAGACAAAGATTGAGATAAATATAAGTTATTAAAAATAGTTTTATTTAGATAGAAAACTTGGGTCTTAGTTAGTAATAAATAGAGTAGCCTGGTTTCCAGGAGAAGACAGACCATGAGGTCTAGTTGGGAGCAGGTAAAAAACTTAGTATCCCTTAGTTTTAGGGTTTCCAGGTTATTTATCACCTTAAATCATAATAACTTTATTTAACTTATTAAAGTAAGATTAATTTTTTTATTCTTACTGTTATCCATTGTGCTAATAAGCAAGGCCCAATACTGCTACCTTGGCCCTTATACCTAGAGAATCTGATTAACAGCAACAATCAGATACTGAGTCTAGATACTATATTTAACAGGCCTAGCAGGAAGCTGATTTTTTTTGTTTGTTTGTTTCTGAGCCTGAAATTCAGAGACAGACTCTGGGTTCTTAGGCTAGTGCAGTGATGGGCAAACTTTTTAAAGAGGGGACCAAAGGAAAAGAAATGCTCATCTGTCAGTCTGTTTCCAAGTCAACTCTTTCGAAGTTTCATTATATTGTATCCTACTCATATTCGTCAGATTAGCAATAATGTCGAATGGCCAGATAGAACATTTCAGGGGACCACATCTGGCCCATGGGCTGTAGTTTGTCCATCACTGGGCTAGGTAATTCTTCACCTCCTTTCTATGTTTCTCTCATTATCTTTATCTTACTAATAAATCTATTGGAGCAACTAAGCCTTACAATTTAAGAGTTAATTTAGGGGGCAGCTGGGTAGCTCAGTGGAGTGAGAGTCAGGCCTAGAAACAGGAGGTCCTAGGTTCAAACCTGGCCTCAGCCACTTCCCAGCTGTGTGACCCTGGGCAAGTCACTTGACCCCCATTGCCCACCCTTACCAATCTTCCACCTATGAGACAATACACCAAAGTACAAGGGTTAAAAATAAAATTTAAAAAAAAAAAGAGTTAATTTATATAAATGGTACCACAACTTTTTTTTTTGACTTCTATAATTTCATCAAAGCCATACTACCTGTTATTATACCCTCTTCTTTCTTGAAGATGGTGCTTTCTGAGAATGGGTCAAAGGGAGCCCACGGCTGCTGAGAGCAGCTAACAAATACTTACCCTGGGCACAAGACTGAACTCTTGAAAATTTAACTATCATGGAGAGCTCTGAGATTCTGAACAGTTTTTGACTGACTTGGTCTGGGATCTAAACTTTGGTCCAAGAAGAAGCATCTTTCTGAGCTCTCTGGCTTTTCCGTCTGGAAACATTTTGGTAATAGCTGAGTAGGAATTGCCTACAGTGGTAGCCACTGCTTTTTTAGTATGTGGGTTCAGGGGCATCTTACAAATTCCTTCCTCTTGATGTGTGGGGGTGACTGAGACTTCCAAGTACATGCCAACAACAGTTCAGGCTGGAACAGATCCAACTCAGCTGGAAAGGCCTGGCATTACATTATGGCAAGGACCAGACTGGCTAAAAAGATGCAACATTAGCAAATTGTGAATGATAGATTTTGAGCTAGAAAAGACTATATAGGTCATTTCATTTATACTTCTTATTGTACAGATTAAAAAAAAAAACCAAAAACCTGATACCCAGAAAGGCAAAATTACTTATTCAGTACCAGTGTGCAGTTGAGAGAGCCCTGGATCTGGAGATGAAGGAGTTGCATTCAAATCCTGGCTCTAAAAATTCATCTTTAGCTGTCTGTGCTTCAGTTTCCTGATCTATACAATGAGGAGTTAGACTAGGTGACCTCTACAGTCCTTTGATTTATAAAGCTAAGTGGTAGAAGTAGGATTAGGAACCAAGTCCTCTAAGTCCAAATTCCATGTTCTTTCAATGTTTTTATAAGATATTCTTGTCTAGACTCTGTTCATGTTCTCTGGACATTTTCCTCTTTGTCTCCCTTGCTTCTTTCAAGTCTCAAATAAAATTTCTACTTCTTTGACAAACCTTTCTTCCTTAATGATTATGCCTTCTCTCTATTGATTGTCTGATATAGCCCCACACTTCTTTCCTTGCCCCTCTTTCTTCTCTGTGCCTCTGTTTATGTCTGCCTTGTCATTCTTCCCTGATTTCAACGACTGCCTCAACAGAAAACTCCCTAATGTATGTTTACATCCCTGACTTCTCATCTGAGGTCCAGGCACCTATCTCCAAAGTTCGTAGGTCCCCTATTTCCTATTGAGCAAACTCATGACTCTTGCCTGTCATACAAGGCTATTCACAACAGAGCCAATCTCTCTTTCCAGGCTTTTCTCATATTTTCCCCTCCATTTACTTAATAGCAGTCAAACTGGGCTACATTCTGTCTCCTGATTGTACACAGCAGTTTCCATCTCTGAAATGTTTCTCACTATTCTCTCACCCTTTTCCCTTTTAAAATTTCTGCTCATGGCTTTTGAGTGGGCTTTAAGCAATCTCCTTCTTGAAGCTTTTTTCTCTGAGACATCCCGTGGCATTTTATTTTGTAACTCCTCAGATATAATTTTACAACTAAAGATGTAATTGCATTGGTGTAGGGCACTTGTGGTGAGGAAACTCTTCACAAATACCTACTCTGCAATTAAAATCTTAGGATCCCTTAGATGTTAAGAAATAGGCCTTGAATCCAGCTCCCTATATTCCTACTCTATGGATGCCTCTCCCTTAATATACTTATCATGTACTATTATATATGATAACTTATATCTATGCCTTTACTACCTACTAGATTATGTCTCTAAGGACAGGGACCTACATCTTATCTAAGCTCAGCATCTCCATTAGAGCCCCGCACATTTTGATGAATTGAATTGAATTGAAATTGGGAGAAGAAAAAAGAATGGATAATAATACTGAGAAGTCTTGGGGATCCTGGTTTCACATGGTCTCTGTCTTCTTAGTGATGATATAGGAGGCTTGGTCACCTATGTCCTCAGGGCTGATAAGGACATTGAAATATAACAAAAGCAGTATAAGATATGATCTCAGCCCACAAGAGACATCCTAACATAGGGATAGAAGAACTGGAAATAGTCTCTGTAAAAAAACAAAAAAAACAAAAAACAAAAAAAAAACTACTATTGGATAATTCTATTTCTTGAAGTATTTTCTTGCTTGGGATTTTTTTTTCTGTCTTTTGATTTTACTAAAACTCAGGATGCTTTTCTTGCTTGAGGTTTCCTTTCCCACTGATCCCTTGAAAAAGGAAGACTGACCCCCTTTACTTCTGTGCTCTCAGCAAAGGACTAGCAAAAGGAGGAGGGATCATCCAGAAAGAGCCTTTGTAGGGATAATTGTATGAAAGGATCACTAGGGTGGGTGCTGAACTGAGGCCACTTAGAGAGGAGGGAGGGAAGAATCTGTGAAGTGAGTTTGAGCTAAATCTTCCATCGTCTTGTTCATATGAGCCCTAGGTTAAATCTGGACAGCAGCAGGTGGGGAATAAGGAAAGAGATGAGAGAAGATTTCTTCACAAGCAAGATCTAAAATAATAAAAGACCCAAGCTCCTGCTGCTACTGTAAAGCTGCTTCAAAGTTTTAGAAAACAAACTGTAGGAGCTAGACTGGCTGGCTGCCATGTTATTTTGTGGTCTTGTCCAAAATCTTATAAAAGCGCCCAAAAAAAATTAGAGAATCATAGACTCTCTAAAACCAATGAGTCCTACCCACACTTGAACAAAACTTCCTCGAGTATATAAAAATGGTCATTTTTTTCTCTGCTTAAAAATTTCCGGTGCTTGAGCTTTAGACTCTGCCTTCTACGGAACAGGTTATTCCACTTTTGAATATCTCCAGTTGTTAGGAGAAAGAAGGTGTTTCACAGAGGATAGAAAGCTGCCCTTGGAATCAGGAAGAGAAGGGTTCAAGTTCTGCCTATAATACCTGTGTATGACCCTGGAAAAGTCACCTATGATCTTAAAAATTTGCCTGGGGCACCTGAGAGAAGTTAAGTTGATGAATAGGGAGGTTAGCTGTATCCGTAGCAAACTTTTCCTCACTGGGAAACCTCTACATGGGTGAAATCACAATTTGGTCACAATATATAGATATATAACTATCAACCTTATATGCACATGTATAGGTATATAAGCTTATATGTTTGTGTAGGTACACAGATATATGTATATATCAACACATACACATGTCCATAGACATACACATATTTAGAAATAGTTACGTATCTTTATATAGATATACACATCTATCTGCCTATATGGCAGATATCCATGTATATATGATTCTATACATATGTGATTAGCTATCTAAATACAATATACACACATGTGCATATGTTTATATCAACATGCATCAACATGTATGTTAATATATACAGCTCTCTGTACATATATTGGTGATGTGTACAAATATGATATCTATACATATTTATATAGATAGCTATGTGTCTATATCTATTTAATAAGAAGTTTTCCCTCACATCAAACTGAAAAAGTCTTCTCATTGCTCCTGGTTCTGCTATTTGGAGCCAAGTAAAACAAGTCTAATCCCTCCTCTCTGGAATGTCAAATATGTAAAGACATTTGCCGTGTCTTCACTGAGACTTCTCTTCTCCAGGCTAAATATCTTCAGTTCATTCATCTAATTTTCTTATGGCTTGATCCCAAGCCTTTAATATCTTGATTGTTCTCCTTTGGATATTCTCCATTTAATGAAGTTTCCTTTTAAAATGTGTTACCTAGAGGGCAGCTGGGTGATTCAGTGGTTTGAGAGCCAGGCTTAGAGACTGGATGTCCTGGGTTCAAATATGGCCTCAGACACTTCTTTCTTAGCTGTGTGACCCTGGGCAAGACACTTGACCCCCATTGCCTTGTCCTTACCACTCTTCTTGGAACCTTGGAACCAATATAAAGTATTAATTCTAAGATGGATGGTAAGGTTTTTGTTTTTGTTTTTGTTTTAAATGTGGTACCTAGAACTGAACTAAATACTTTATGTGATCTGACCAGGGCAGGACATAGCAAAACTTTGATCCTCCTAGTCCTGAATTTTTTATCTGTCAGCCTAAATTTGCATTAGCCTTTTTTGATTGTCATATACCCATAATGAACTTCAAGTTCCTTAAAACCTCAAGATCTTTCAAATAAATTGTTGCTCACTAGCATCTAATGCTTAAGGTGATTTTTTTGAAACCAAGCATAAGCCTTTTAAATTTTCCCTATTAAATTTAATCTTATTAGACTGAGCCAAATGTTCTAGTCTCTTAAGATTTTAGGGATTCTGTTATCCAATATGTTAGCTCATGTGTGCCAGTTTTGTGTCATCTACAAATTTGATAAGCATGTCATCTATGTGAAACATCATGGAGGGGCACTTGACTAGGGTGCCTTTTCCAAAATGATATTGAGTAATTAATGATTTATTTGGGGCTTTTGCTATTCAGCTAGTTCCAAATCCATCTCACGGTATGGTTGTCTAGCCCAAATCTCTCCCATCTTTTCCAAAAGAATATCACGAGAGATATTGTCAAATGCTTTATTAAAATCTAATTAAATTATATGTATAGCATTTCTGTGCTCAACTTGTAAAGTCATTCTGTTTAAAAAAAAGGGGGGGAGGGGGCAGCTGGGTAGCTCAGTAGATTGAGAGCCAGGTATAGAGAAGGGAGGTCCTAGGTTCAAATCTGGCCTCAGACACTTCCCAGCTGTGTGACCCTGGACAAGTCACTTAACCCCCACTGCATAGCCCTTACCACTCTTCTCCCTTGGAACCAATACATACTATTGACTCCAAGATGGAAGGTAAGGGTTTAAAAAAAAAAAAGAAACAAAGTGAATGTGGGGACTTATTGGGTATATTAATCAGTCAACCCAGCTCAAGTAAAAGATAAAGTGCCACTTCTAATCTTGATACTTTAGTCAGATGGAAACAAGTCTTAAGTGAATTAAGTAAGAATATGTCTCAACCAACCAATTAACCACAGACTTTAGATGACTAAGTAATAGGAATTCAGTGACTGAGGAAACAGTAATGGTTTGTGAGGAATGTATAAAATCAGGGAACTGATAGGAACTTAGTTCAGATGCTAAGACATCTGAACAATAGAGTTCCAGCTAAACCTCTGAGAAGGATTCAGGTGGCAGGGATTGCCCCAGGGCTCCAGCATGGGTCTAAGCCCCCTTCTCCTTCTCTTCCTTCTACTTTGATCAGAGGACCTAGTGAACTAAGAAGGTCTGGATGACTTCCATCTTCCCACTGGATTCCTAGATGTGTCTTCAGGTTAACTGATGACACAAAACCAAAGACAGACTAGTTAAAAATCTATAACTCTAGACACTTCTGGGTTAAGATGGTGGCAGAGTAAAAAGCAGCGTTTAACTTCTCCTAACCAAAACATACAGGACTCCTCAAGGGGACATAAAAACAAATCCAGACGAATGGAGGCACCCCACAACAGGGCACAGTGTGGAAGGTACGTGGAATCGGGGCATTTCCATGCTATAAAGGGGTGAAACAGCTCTCACTAAATCGCGGGCTCAGCAACCCCCTCCCCCAGACACACACCACCTACAACACCAAAGCCAGCGCAAAAGAAATAGAGCAAGTTTGGGGCACCCATTGAGTCACTGGCAGCTCCAGGGCCTGTTCCTGAGAGGAGCAAGACTTAGGACCCCAAAAGCCTAAAGAGGGGACTTCCAGTTAAGATGGCGGCAGAGTAAGGAGCAGCACTGCTCTATCTCTCCTAACAGAAGCATACAGGACTCCTCAAGGGGACATAAAAACAAATCTAGATGAAGGAAGGGACCCCACAACAGGGTGCAGCATTGAAGGTATGTGGAATCGGGGCATTTCCACACTATAAAGGGGTGAAACAGCTCTCTCTAAAATGCAAGAGGAAGAAGCCCCTCCCCCCCACCCCTACACCATGTACAGCTCAGAGGCCAGCGCACAAGAGTGAAAGCGGGTTTGGGGCACACATTAAGTCACTGGCAGCTTCAGGGCTTTTTCCTGAGAGCAGCAAGACTTAGGACCCCAAGAGGCTAAAGAACGCACACGGACTTTCCTGAGCATCTGTGTGGGTGAAGGCAGTGCCCTAGGCGAGGACTAGGATCTTGCACGCAGGCTTGGACCATGAGTGGGGACCCTGTGCAGATGGGAGCACAGCAGTGGAAGCAGCGCCCTGAGACTGTTGAAGGAACCTTGAGCAGAGGGGCAGACCAGGGACTACCAGGAGGCTCAACCCCGAGAACAACAGGACCTGAGACCTCGGGAGCCTAGACAGACCCTGAGTGTGAGGATAAAGCACAGAAGGCGCTGGGCTAAGAACAATGGCCATGCCAAAATCGGGAACCCAAGAAGAGAAAGATTATCAAGAAGAACTCTGGAACACCGGACAACTTTTACACAGAGAAAATCCAGACAACAGAGGGGAGCAAACAAGAAATCATATCCAAACCTTCCCAAAATAATGAAAACTGGTCACAAGCTATTGAAGAGTTCAAATCTGAGATGATGAAAAAGATGGAAGAGATCTGGTAAGAAAATAAGTTTAAAAGGCAGAATTTCACAAATGGAAAGTGAGGCACATCAACTGAAGACCAGAAATGAACAGATTGAAAAGGAAAACCAAAAGATTATAACTGAAAACGAGTCCCTGAAGGCTAGAATTGAGCAATTAGAAGCTAATAATCTCTCAAGACAGCAAGAACAAATAAAACAAAGTCAAAAGACTGATAAAATAGAAGGAAATGAATTATCTCAATGAGAAAGTGACAGATCAAGAAAACAGGGCTAGAAGAGACAATTTGAGAATCATTGGTCTTCCAGAAAAAGCAGAAATCAATAGAAATTTGGACTCCGTACTACAAGAAATGACAATGATGAGACATCCTACCAAACTCTGTGGGATGCGGCCAAGGCAGTACTCGGGGGGGGGAAATTTATATCCTTGAGTGCATATATTAACAAATTAAGGAGGGCAGAGATTAATGATTTGGGCATGCAACTCAAAAAATTAGAAAGCGAGCAAATTAAAAATTCCCAGATGAAAACTAAATTAGAAATACTAAAAATTAAGGGAGAAATTAATAAAATCGAAAGAAAAAGAACTATTGAATTAATAAATAAGACTAGAAGCTAGCTGGTATTTTGAAAAAACAGATAAAATAGACAAAGTACTGGTCAATCTAATAAAAAAAGGAAAGAAGAAAAGCAAATTGACAGTATCAAAGATGAAAAGGGAGACCTCACCTCTAATGAAGGGGAAATTAAGACAATCATTAAAAACTATTTTGCCAACAAATATAACAACTTAGGAGATATGGATGAATATTTACAAAAATATAAATTGCCTAGATTAACAGCAGAAGAAATAGAATACCTAAATAATCCCATATCAGAAAAAGAAATTGAACAAGCCATCAAAGAACTCCCTAAGAAAATCACCAGGGCCTGATGGATTCACAAGTGAATTCTATCAGACATTCAAAGAGCAAATAATCCCAATACTATACAAATTATTTGATATGATAAGCAAAGAAGGAGTCCTACCAAATTCCTTTTATGACACAAATATGGTACTGATTCCAAAGCCAGGGAGATCAAAAACAGAGAAAAAAAACTACAGACCAATCTCCCTAATGAACATTGATGCAAAAATCTTAAATAGAATACTAGCAAAGAGACTCCAGCAAGTAATTAAGAAGATCATCCACCATGATCAGGTGGGATTTATACCAGGAATGCAAGGTTGGTTCAACATTAGGAAAACCATCCACATAATTGACCATATCAACAGTCTAACCAACAAAAATCACATGATTATCTCAATAGATGCTGAAAAAGCCTTTGACAAAATACAGCATCCATTCCTATTGAAAACACTGAAAAGTATAGGAATAGAAGGACCTTTCCTAAAAACAATAAACAGTATATACCTAAAACCATCAACAAGCATCATATGCAATGGGGATAAATTAGAAGCCTTCCCAATAAGAACAGGAATGAAACAAGGATGCCCATTATCACCTCTACTATTCAACATAGTACTAGAAACACTAGCAGTAGCAATTAGAGAAGAAAAAGAAATTGAAGGTATCAAAATAGGCAATGAGGAGACTAAGCTATCACTCTTTGCAGATGATATGATGGTCTACTTAAAAAATCCTAGAGAATCAACTAAGAAAATTGTAGAAATAATCAACAACTTTAGCAAAGTTGCAGGATACAAAATAAATGCACATAAATCATCAGCATTTCTATACATTTCCAGCACATTAGAGCAGCAAGAGGTAGAAAGAGAAACACCATTCAAAATCACCCTAGACAATATAAAATACTTGGGAATCTATCTACCAAAACAAACACAGCAATTATACAAAAACAACTACAAAACACTTTCCAAACAAATAAAACTAGATCTCAACAATTGGAAAGCCATTAATTGCTCATGGGTAGGACGAGCTAACATAATAAAAATGACCATTCTACCCAAATTAATTTACCTATTTAGCGCCATACCTATCAAATTACCAAAAATCTTCTTTACTGAATTAGGAAAAACTATAACAAATTTCATTTGGAATAACAAAAGATCAAGAATATCAAGGGAAATAATGAAAAAAAATGTGAAGGAAGGGGGCCTAGCAGTACCAGATATTAAACTATACTATAAAGCAGCAGTCATCAAAACAATATGGTACTGAGATAGAAGAGATAAAAAGGAGGATCAGTGGAATAGACTTGGGGTTAATGACGTCAGCAAGACAGTGTATGATAAACCCAAAGAACCCAACTTTTGGGACATGAATCCACTATTTGACAAAAACTGCTGGGAAATTTGGAAAACAATATGGGAGAGATTAGGTTTAGATCAACTTCTCACACCCTACACCAAGATAAATTCAGAATGGGTGAATGACTTGAATATAAAGAGGGAAACTATAAATAAAGTGAACACAAAATAGTATACCTATCAGATCTCTGGGAAAGGAAAGATTTTTAAAACAAGCAAGAGTTAGAGAAAATTACAAAATGTAAATTAAATGGTTTTGATTATATTAAACTAAAAAGCTTTTGTACAAACAAAAACAATGTAGTCAAAATCAGAAGGGAAACAACAAATTGGGAAAAAATCTTTATAACAAAAAACTCTGACAGGGGTCTAATTACTCAAATATACAAGGAGTTAAATCAATTGTATAAAAAAATCAAGCCATTCCCCAATTGATAAATGGGCAAGAGACACGAATAGGCAATTTTCAGGTAAAGAAATCAAAAGTATCAATAAGCACATGAGAGAGTGTTCTAAATCTCTAATAATTAGAGAAATGCAAATCAAAACAACTCTGAGGTATCACCTCACACCTAGCAGATTGGCTAAAATGAAAGAAGGGGAGAGTAATGAATGCTGGAGGGGATGTGGCAAAATTGGGACATTAATGCATTGCTGGTGGAGCTGTGAACTGATCCAACCATTCTGGCTGGCAATTTGGAACTATGCTCAAAGGGCTATAAAAGAATGCCTGCCCTTTGATCCAGCCATACCATTGTTGGGTTTGTACCCCAAAGAGATCATAGATAGACTTGTCCGAAAATATTTATAGCCATGATTTTTGTGGTGGCAAAAAACTGGACAAGGAGAGAATGTCCTTCAATTGGGGAATGGCTGAACAAACTGTGGTATATGCTGGTGATGGAATACTATTGGGCTACAAGGAATAATAAACTAGAGGAATTCCATGTGAACTGGAAAGACTCCAGGAATTTGATGCAGAGTGAAAGGAGCAGAGCCAGAAGAACACTGTACACAGAGACTGATATACTGTGGTAAAATCGAATGCAATGGACTTCTGTACTAGCAGCAATGCAATGACCCAGGACAACTCTGAGGGATTTATGGTAAAGATGCTACCTACATTCAGAGGAAGAACTGCAGGAGAGGAAACATAAGAAAAACAACTGCTTGAACGCATGGGTTGGGGTGGACATGATTGGGGATGTAGACTCGAAACTACCACACCAATTCAACTATCAACAATTTGGAAATAGGTCTTGATCAATGACACATGATAAAACCAGTGGAAATATGCATCAGCCATGGGTGGGGGATAGTGGGGGGGGTGTGTGAAGGGGAAAGTAGGAGCATGAATCATGTAACCATGTTAAAAATGAATATAAATAAATGTTTAAAAAAAAATCACAAGGATCACAAAAGGGGTCAAAAGAGGAGTCTCAGATTTTTATCTATTCTCTTATTGGCTTCCCACAAAGCATGCTACCCTATTCCCAATAAAGATACTGGACCCAGGGTGCCAAATAAGATATATATCTTTGGACATAGCCAATGGAGAAATAAGTTTTGTTTGACTATGTATTTTTGTTAAAAGAGTTTTTTTGTGTTATTTTCATATCCTTTTTTTCAATAGTGGTAGAAAAATAGGAAGAAGAAAAAATATTTTTTTGTTAATTCAAAAAATGAAAAGTAAATTTAAAAGGTTTTGCATGACTTTACATGTATAATGGATGTCATATTGCTGGCCTTCTATATGAGGGAGGAGTTTGTAGGAGAAATAATTAGGAACTGAAATTTTTTGAAAAGAATTAAAAAAAATAAATTAAAATTATTCTGAAAAATGGAAAAAAATGTATAACTCTAGAAAAGACCAGGAGAAAAATTATACCATATTCAAGGATAACTTTAAGAAAACTCCATAAAAGTGAGAAGTGGACTTCTAGCTAACAGGAGTTGTAGGTCATCCCTCTGCTATATGTGCTCTCTAAGCATGAGTGCCTCTTCCCTTCTCTGTAAGTACTTGTGAGAAGGTGTCATTGATTTTGGGGGGGAAGGCTGTAGAATTTTTTGTACTTTTTCCCCCCTGAGTAAACACACCTTATGACAGCTAGGTAGTACAGAGTAGCAGACCTGGAGTCAGGAAGAACTGACTTCATCTGGGCTTTAGACACTAGCTGTGTGACTCTGGATAAGTTCATATAACTCTATTTGACTCAGTTTCCTCATCTATAAAGTAAGCTGGAGAAGCAAATGGCAAAGTACTCCAGTATATTTGTCAAGAAAACCCCAAATGGGGTCACAAGGAGTTGGACTGATTTGTGGGAAATATATGATTGGCAATAAAATACCTTTCTAAAAGCAACTTAAGTCTGTTTAGCTCATAGATAATCAGCCCGTGTTATTGTGTGTGAAGTGGGGTGAGCACAATGCTCTCCAGCTTTAGGAACTTACAGAAAAACAGAATTCTAAAACTGAATTCTATCTGAGCCATTTATAGACTTGTCTTATGAGAACAGTGGCAAGAATTTCAAGCCTTTCTAAGATTTTCTTTTGAAATAGGTATGTGTAACTAACATAGGACCCAACTGCATATTTGACAGACATCTTTAACTTGTGAGCATTTACCTAATTGCACTGGTTTTGCATTATCAGCCACAATTGTGGATTAAAAAAAATTGTTAAAGGCTTTATTGTAAAATCACAGATACTTACAATCCATGAACAGTCTTTCATTTGCTGTTGTGCTCTCATCTCAGGTTGTAGATTTAGAAAGCAAGAGCTATCTAGGGGAGAGTGCTCATTTTATCAGCTATTCATGGAGATGAACAATGAATATATGCCAGCCAGAAGTGGAATCTGTGGGCCCATCACTCTGAGATCTGTCAACCAGAGCATCCTCAGGAGTCACAGTGGATACAGTCAAATGTTCATCCCACTTCCAACTTACTTTTTGGAACTCTACATATGCAGTTAGTACCAAAATTGGTATCCTGCATCTGGATGCAATGGAGGCAACACAAATTCTCATAACCTTGTTTTTTCTACTTGATAATCAAGTTCTTTTTTTTTTTTGTTAGATTTTTAAAAATTTTTTTCTTTTTTTGAAAACATTTTATTTAATTAATTTAGAATATTTTTCCATGACTACATGATTTATGTCCTTTCTCTTCCCTCCTCCCACACCCCTCCCATAGCCAACAGGCAATTTCACTGGGTTTTACATATGTCATTGATCAAGACCTATTTCCATATTAATATTTGCATTAGTGATCGCTTCAAATCTACATCCCTAATCATATCCCCATTGACCCATATGATCAAGCAGATGTTTTCTTCTGTGTTTCTGCTCCCACAGTTCTTTCTTTGGATGTTGATAGCATTCTTTCTCATAAGTCCCTCAGAATTGACCTAGATCATTGCATTGCTGCTAATGGAGAAGTCTATTACATTCAAATGTGCCACAGAATATCCGTCTCTGAGTACAAGGTTCTCCTTGGTTCTGCTCCTTTCACTCTGCATCAATTCCTGGAGGTCTTTCCAGTTCACATGGAATTCCTACAGTTCATTTTCTTTTAGCACAATAGTATTCCATGACCAACAGATACCACAATTTGTTCAACCATTCACCAATTGAAGGGCATCCCCTCGTTTTCCAATATTTTTATATCACAAAGAGTGTGGCTACAAATATTTTTGTACAAGTCTTTTTCCTTATTATCTCTTTGGGGTATAAACCCAGTGGTGATATGACTGAATCAGAGTGCAGACAGTCTTTTAAAGCCCTTTGGGCATAGTTCCAAGGCAATCAAGTTCTTAACTGCATAACCTTCTTTAATGCAGTACTCATACAATTCTTTACCTATAGTTTTTCTCTTATAAAAGAGGTCAAATATGTATCTTGTTTTCTGGTGATGAATTCTGAAGATTGACCAGAGAGATTCCACTTTCCTCTTTCCTTCATGAGGTTCAATTATATCTTCTCTGATCTTCTGATCCAATTCATCTAGCACTGGTTCAATTAACTCCCAGCCAGCTGGAGGAGCTTTCCTGCTTCTTTTTCCAGAATGTTTCTGTGGCCTCTCCATCATGAGGCCAATGATGACACTCATACTAGGAGGCTTCTTGGTCAGGAACACAGTTCCAGAAGAAATCTAGATTCTGTAATGGTTAGAATGAGTTTGACAAATATAAGAATCAAAATAATTGTGATTGCCATTTACAGAAATTAACTCTGGCATTTTAGTAGCTAGATATGCCATCTCCACCACCACCCAGGTCATTGGTGCAGGACCCCTCCCTTCAGCATCTTCGCTCAGCAGGCTGAACTGGAGGCAGTAACCAGAGCTTGCAAATTAGCAAAAGGAAAGGGGGTAAACATATTTGCAGATAACAGGTATGCATTCGGGGTAGCCCATGATTTTGGAATGTTATGGAAGTATAGGGGATTTTTTACTTCCTCTGGGACCCCTATTAAGAATGGGACAAGAGTCTGGAGACTGCTTGTAAGTCCTTTTACTACCAGAGGCAGTAGCTATCACTAAAATCCCAGGGCACTCATGGGAGAATTCTCCCCATGCAAGAGGAAACACCCTAGCTGATCAGCATGCCAAGAAAGCTGCCAGACAGCTCCTAGTTACAATAGGAATATCAGTCTCTGATAAGGAAGAATCTATTTTCAAGGATAAACTGACTCAGGCAGAAATTGTTTCAGCCCAGGAAACCACGTCTCAACCCATGCAAGAAAGTCTAGAAAGGGAAGGATGGGTTAGAAATAAGGATACTGGATTGTGGCAGGGACCCAATGGGGATGTGGTCCTTCCGGATCCTCTGTGTCATACCATGATGGAATATTTACATTCTCTGAGCCATTGGGGACCAGATAAATTAATTAGTATTGCTTGCAAATATTGGTGGTGGAAAAATGAGGTGAGCAGCTGAGGATGTATATTGGCAATGTCAAATTTGTCCTAAATATAATATTAGCAAGCCTTTAAAACCTCCACCAGGTAAATTCCCATTACCTGAGGCTCCTTTTCAAGTATGGCAAATAGATTTCTTTCAGCTACTACCTCATGCAGGATATAAATTTGTTTTAGTTAACGGTGTGTTTGTTTTCTCATTGGGTAGAAGCATTTCCATGTAGACAGGTCATAACAGTAGCTAAATGCTTACTGGAAAAGATATTTCCAGTGTGGGGCAACCCTAAAGAGATACATAGTGATAGGGGAACACATTTTACCAGATCAGAGGTGTCCCAGCTGTTAGCAGCATGGCCAGTACTACACCATTTACATTGTGCATGTCATCCACAATCCTCAGGATTGGTAGAATGTGAGTGGGATCATTAAGGTACAGTTAGCCAAATTAATGGATGATTTGAACATACCTTGGCCCAAGCCCTTCCAATAGTTCTCTTGAACTTGAAAATCACTCCCTTTGGTAAGTTTTTCACTCTCACCATTTGAGATTGTCATAGGCTGCCCAAAGTCTCTCTTTCCACCTCATACTGACTCTGTAAGTGCAAAGGGGCCCCCCCTTTTATCATAATGTCAGGGACTAACAAAAACTCTTCAAAGCCTTAACACCTAATATTTCAGTCAGTTTCCAGGGACTCTTTCTCAGATACAACTTTGACACTTAAATTGGGACCCAGAGATACAGGAAGAGGCACCCACACAAGGATGCACCACAAATCAGGTGGGACAGGCCTCATCAGGTGCTGCTCAAGAACCCCTCAGCCACCAAACTGAAAGGAATAGAAATCTGGATACATTTATCCCACCTAAAGAAAGTTCTAACTCCAAAGTGGTCTGTATAGCCAGCAGGGGACTCAAAGATACAACTGACCAGGAAAGAAAGATAGAAAAAAACTGAATTGGCTAAGTATCCCCCCCCCTTTTTTTTTTTACTCTTTTCAAATTTTTCATTTGTATTCAAATTCTGAAGCGGGTGTATAATAAGTCATTTGAATATGATTATGTGTTAAATATGTAGGTAGAAGTGAATGAGAATAAGTTTTTAATCCCTAGAATCTCAACCTCCCTAAAAGGAGTGTGTGTGAGGGGTTTTAGATTAGGGAGTTAGGAGCATTTCTAATTTTGAGAACTTTTGGAGTTAATTTTAATTTTGAGACTTTTGCATTTAAATTCTAAAATTGTTTTGAAGCTGAAATTGTTGTGCAAGCATTTTAATATGGTTTTGGAGTATTGGTAATAAGATATTTAATTAGAATTTACTTAGTGTTAGCTGATATTTTTTTCTTTTCACAACAGTGAAAAGGGCCATTTTCAGGTTTACAAGTTTAACCTGTGAAGTAGATTTTATTTTTGCCCTTATATTTCTATATTTTGTGTCTATTTTTAGTGCTGTTTTTTCTATATGATTATTTTGATAGAGTAAGAATTTTCTTTGATATGGTATATAGATTACATTTTTTATAATGGGTGTAAAATAAATATTAATAGAATTAATAAGTGGTTAAAAACTAGTTAATGAGATTATTTTTAATATTGATTTAAGCTCCAATGTCAAGTAATGTTTAAGGACTGATAGCATTTTAATGCAGGCCAAAATTAGCAACATATATTAATCCTATAGATAAGTAAATGTGCGGGAGTCAATCAAATCCTATTGGAGAATATGTTTATGGCCTTCTCTTGTTTTCCTTTGCAACAAATGAAGCTATCTGTACTAAGGAGAAATCTATGGGAGGGGATGCAGAAGTCATAACATCAGGACCCCCCATCAGAACACACCGAATTTGAAAGACTGAAAGACTTGGGGTGGGGGGTGGCAATTAGGGCAGATGTTTTGTGTTATTAAGATTTTTGCCAAAAACTGCTTGTCTTTCTGGCCTACTGTCAATACCCCGGGGTATTTGCGGAGTGCCTCCAAATGCCAGCTGTCCGTTTGGTAGGGCATGGGCTTTAAAGCCTTGCCCAAAAGGGGGGAGGTGTCAATGGGAAATTTGGATGCCTCAGTTTACCCCCACCCTTTCAGAAACTCTAGTACCAGGCACACCTGTTTTGGTTTGAACCATGAACTTTAAGACTGGGTGGGATTCTGTGGACACAGAAAAATTGAGTGCCTTTTATTTGTTTTAGAGGCTTCTCTTGTTATGTTAAAGTCCCCTCCCAGGAAGCCCAGTTCTTAGTTTGACCCTTTGCCTTTGATTTGTTACAGCTGACTGCTGGTTGATACCCCTGGGGCTGGCTTTGGAACTCTTAGCAGCCCCTTTTTAGGTTTGTCTCTGCAAGCTTTCTGTACCAAATTCTCTAGAGGATATAAGAGATCCCCAGGCTCTGTAGCTCTTCAGAGCTGGCACTTAGTACAGTGTTTTCTCCCAGAGCAGAGTCGGCATCGGAGCTGGCATTTAGTGGGGTGCCTTCTCCCGGGGATACGGTTCCCAGAGTCACTAGGGTACGGGCCCTGTGTGGTATTTGGTACTGGGCTCTGTGTGGTGGCCAATATTGGACCCTGTCCCTATTCCTGATTAAAGACTTAGGTTTTTCTGACTACTTTGGTAGTTCTGTGTTTTTTCCAAGTAACAAGGTCAACTGATGGCACAAAACCAAAGACAGGCTAGTCAACAATTTATAATCCTAAAAGAAACCAGGAGAAAAATTATACCATACCCAAGGAGAACTTTAAGAATACTCCATAAAAGTGAGAAGTGGACTTAAATTAGAGTAGAATAAGTCCTCCCCTTGCCCTGTGGTTTTATCCTTTAGGTTTTAAGTATAGAAATCCCTTTCCCACCTTTATTTTAGTTGTACTTCATTAAAACCTTTTACCTTGCCTGTTGGATTCAAAGTCTCTGGTCCAGTGGTAACAGTTGATCAACAGCCATTTTTGTCAGTTAGCAGCAGCATAGCTGTGACCTCTGGTCTCCCCAACTTGGTCTAGTCTCTCCTACAACCCAGTGTGTGTACCCACAATTATTTAGATTTATTGAAACATCCCTGGTACCTTTATTATGTTTTCTACACTAGCTAACAGGAGTTGCAAGTCATCCCTTTGCTATATGTACTCTCTAAGCACGAGTGCCCCTTCCCTTCTCTGTAAGTACTTGTGAGAAGGTGTCTCATTGATTTTGGGGGTGAAGGTTGTAGAATTTTTGTACTTTTTTCTCCCCTGAGTAAACACACTTTATGACAGCTAGGTAGCACAGAGTAGCAGACCTGGAGTCAGGAAGAACTGACTTCATCTGGGCTTCAGACACTAGCTGTGTCTCTGGATAAGTTCACGTAACTCTTTTTGACTCGGTTTCCTCATCTAAAGAAAGCCGGAGAAGCAAATGGCAAAGTACTCCAGTATATTTGTCAAGAAAACCCCAAATGGGGTCACGAGGAATTGGACTGATTTATGGGAAATGTATGACAACAAAACATCTTTCTAAAAGCAACTTAAGTCTGTCTAGCTCATAGATAATCAACCCAAAATCACAGCAGGAACACACTAGTGGGAGCTTTAACTAAAACATTAGAAAATTTAACCGTAACTCCTCAATACTAAACCTAGATTTAGAGGTGAAATATAATAAATATAGAAACCTTGCTCTAGGGACCCAATTCATCAATGTAAATGGGAGTTAGGATAAGAACTTTTAGAATTGAAATCTACCTCAAAAGTTCTAATATGGTATTTTTTTTGTTGAAGCCATGCTGGCTCTTATAACTGTTCTTTCTTTTTCTATATACTCATTAACCATATATTTAATAATACATTCTAGAAATTTGCTAGAAGTTGAAGTCAAGCTCCTTGGCCTGGAGTTCACAGATTCCATTATCTTCCCTTTTTGAACAGACATTTTAAAAAAATTGGAGCTGCCTTCAATTTTCACCCCAAAATAACAAGGAACATCACTTCACACAAGACTTGGTAATTTCACCTTTGGGTGTTCATGATAGTTATAAGAAAAAATAATCAGAGCTCGTGGGTTAACATTATTACAAAGGATGAAGAAGTTGAATAGTTCTATGAAGAACTATGCTGGGGGCAGCTGGGTGGCTCCATGGATTAAGAACCAGGCCTAGAGATGGGAGGTCCAAGTTCAAATCTGGCCTCAGACACTTCCTAGCTGTGTGTCCCTGGGCAAGTCACTTGACCCCCATTGCCTACCCTTACCACTCTTCTGCCTGGAACCAATACAGAGTATTAATTCCAAGACAGAAGGTAAGGGTTTTAAAAACAACAACAACAAAAACTATGCTAGACTTGCATCTAAATAATGAGGGACTGG
Organism: Gracilinanus agilis; assembly: GCF_016433145.1. Taxonomy (NCBI): domain Eukaryota; kingdom Metazoa; phylum Chordata; class Mammalia; order Didelphimorphia; family Didelphidae; genus Gracilinanus; species Gracilinanus agilis. The sequence goes on from NC_058132.1 coordinate 169,783,179, forward strand.
CCAGCAAAGGCCCAGCCCTTTGGACATGAAAAATTTGTACTATCTTGTACAAATACAAATACAAAAAACTTGGATAGTCTGCTTCCCTAAATACCTAATGAATTGTAAAGGAGGGGCTCTGTTCCCAGTTCAGATTATTTTTAAATATTCTGACTGTATCCTAATGACTTATTTCAAATAACTAAAAAAAACACACCCTTTTAATTAGAACCAAGTATGTACACTAGACTAATGGAGGAATTAAAATTCTCCTGCCTACTAGCTTTCAAGTAAGGAAAAAGAAATGACTATTTTATAGAAAATCCTTTGATATTACTAAATCTCCTCAGTCAATACCAACATACCTCCTTATAGACATCTATCCAATTGCCTTCAAGTATTTTTCAGTCCAATTAAAATTCATATACAAGAAGTTTTCTCTAACCCCTCTTAATTCCAATGCTTTCCCTATTTTAATTATTTCTTGTTTGCTGTATAGATTACTTTGTATATCTTTGTTTATATGTTATTGTCTCCATTGGACTATAAGTTCCTTGAAAGCAGGGATTGTCTTTTGCCTCTTTTGGCCTCCCCAGAGCTTAACATAGTGTCTGGCAAATTGTAGGCACTTAATAAATTTTTATTAAATAGAATTGACTTCTCTACTTACTACCCTTGATTCAGTGAAGATTTGGTGGGCCTAGTTCACATCTAGACCACATTCTTGATTGATCGCTTTAATCAAAATTTCTGAGTTGCTGCCACACTTACAGAAAGATTGATGGCAATTACAAAACACTTTTTCACACAAATAAAATTAGATCTAAGCAACTGGAAAAACAATTGTTCATGGGTAGACTGAGCTAATCTAATAAAAATGACAATCCTATGTAAATTTACTTATTCAGTGCCATACCTATCAAACCACCAGAAAACAAAACAAAATCTATTTTATAGAACTAGAAAAAATAACAAAATTCATCTAGAACAGTGATTCCCAAAGTGGGCATCACTGCCCCCTGGTGGGTGCTACAGCCATCCCAGGGAGGTGGTGATGGCCACAAGTGCATTTGGGGGCAGTGAATAACTGTAAGGGGGCAGTGATAGTATGTGACAGGGGGCTCTAAGTAATATTTTTTCTGGAAAATTTGGGAACCACTAATCTAGAAGAACAAAAAGTTAAGAATATCATGGAACTAAAGAAGAAAAAAGTGAAGGTTGGGGATCTAGCAGTACCAAATCTAACATTGTATTATAAATCAGTAATGCTTAAAACAGTCTGGTACTGGCTAAGAAAGAGAAGGGTGAATCAATAGGAATAGACTTGGGAGTATGAATGACCTCAGCAACCCAGTGTTTGGTAAACCTAAGACCCCAGCTTTGGGGATAAGAACTCGCTATTTGACAAAAACTGCTGGGAAAAATGGAAATCAATATGGGGAAAAAATGGTTTTAAATCAATATCCAAAATAAGGTCAGAATAAGTATATGATTTAAATATAAAGGATAACATTTTAAGTAAATTAGAGGACCATAGAATAGTCAAATATATGGATAAAGGAAGAATTTATGACCAAATAAGAGGGAACATTATAAGATGTAAAATGAATATTTTTTATTATATTAAATTAAAGAGGTTTTGAACAAACAAAACCAATGCTACCAAGATTAGAAAGGAAACAACAAACTAGGGAAATTTTTATAACAAATTTCTCTGATAAAGGTTTAATTTCATAACTATATAAAGAATTAAGTCAAATTTATAAGAATCCAAGTCATTCCCAATTGATAAATGACCAAAGGATATAAATAGGCAGTTTTCAGATAAAGAAATCAAAGCTATGAATGATAAGAAAAATGTTCTTAAATCCTTCTTGATCAGAGAAATGCAAATTAAACAACTCTGATGTAGTACCTCACAACTATCAGATTAGACAATATGATAGTAAAGGAAAATGATAAGAAAAGTATAAATGTTGGAGGGGATATAACAAAATTGGGATACTAATGCATTGCTGATGGAATGGTGAACCATTTTGGAGGGCAATTTGGAAATATGACCAAAGAACCAAAGAAACAATGCATACCCTTTGATCCAGTAATACCACTACTAGATCTGACTCCCAAAGAGATAAAAAAAAAATGAAAAAGGACTTGTTTGTACAAAAAATATTTATAGTTGCGCTTTTTTTGGTAGCAAATAATTGGAAGCTAAAGGGATTTCCCTAAATTGGTAAATGACTGAACAAAATGCGGCATATGATAGTGATGAAGTACTATTGTCTTATGAGGAATGATGAACGGGATGACTTCAGAATGAACTGGAAAGACCTACATGAACTGATGCAGAGTGAGTTAAGCCGAACCAGGAGAACATTATACACAGTAACTAAAATATTGTGAGATGATCAAATGTGATAGATTTGTAACTAATGGCAATATAATGATCCAGAACAATTCTGAGAGACTTATGAAAAAGAATACTATCCATCTCTAGAGAAAGAACTATTGGAGTATGATGCAGATGAAAATATTATTTGTTACTTTTTTATTTGGGTATCTGATTTGGGGTTTTAGTTTTAAAAAGATTACTCTATTTCAAAAATGAACAATATGGAAATAGGTTTTGAATGATAATATATGTAAAATTCAGATTGAATTGCTTGTCAACTCCTGGAAGGGGGAGGAAGGAAAAGAGGGAGATAGCATGTTTCATAAAACTTTGAAAAACTAATGTGGAAACTTTTTATTAAAATAAAGATAAAATATAAAAAAGAGATGGATAAAACATTTATTAAGCTCCTGGGTCATGGTTTCAAAGAGGCTGTAGCTATTCGACCAAGCAAGACAGTCTTTGCCCTTAAGGATTTTATGTGCTAATGTGAGAAGACAGCACAGAGAGGGGTGCTGGAAAGTGGAAGGTGGTGGTAGGAGTGGAGGAGAGACACAACCATAGTGCTGTTGAGGCCCAGATTCTGGCAAGATAAGAAAATTTTTAGTAGTCTAGTAGAGCCAGAGAATCCAGAATTGGAGTCCAAGTTTCCGGTAGGTAGGAGATGAAAATGAATGCTAGAGACCAGTGAGGAGAAAACTGGGAAGATCTTCTAAATCAAGTCAAGAAATATCTTAATATTTAATTACTTTAATCAGAACATCATCAAAGGGAAAAATATGTTGAAAATATGATTCAAAATGAAGAAGTAAAAGAGGTTAAAGATTTATAGACTCATATCACACTTATATCATTAATATTTTATTCAATAAAAGAGTCACAAGGATATAAGATGTTTGTGTGGGGTGGCAATTAGGTGGTTCAATGGATAGAGAGCCAGGTCTATATATGAGAGGTCCTGGGTTGGAATCTGGCCTCAGATAGTACCTAGCTGTGTGACCCTGGGTAAGTCACTTAATCCCCATTGCTTACCATTTACTGCTCTTCTGCCTTAGAACCAATACACACTATGGATTCTAAAGTGGAAGGTAAGAGTTCTAGGAGGAATAAAAGGATATAAGAAACTAACAGTATTACAAAATATGAAATCAACTATGCAACTTGTTTCTGAGGAGGAAATAATTTCAGAATCTGCTATCTTTGTAAAGTCAGATCATTGAATAATTAGAACAAAGGTAAAAACAAGCACCAGATTAGAAGAGAGAATAAGTTTTTAATTGCAATCCCAATTCTAATAAACTGTTAATTTGGAAAATTGGAAATGGATAAAAGTAAAGATATTGACTTTGGTTATCAAAACTTCTTGAAAGAAAACTTTGCTCTTATATAGAAACAATTTAGTTTCCCTGTTGTATAATGTTAGTGGGAAAAGTTGTGTTTGGTAAGAGGGAAGAAGGTCTACTGCATCTTCTTAATCTACTAGGTAGCTCACAATTCAAATTTAATCAACTTACTTAAACTGTACTTCTGCTGAAAGTACTCAACATTTCTAACCTTGAAGTACCAGCTTTTTACCAGTGTAATATGTACAAATAACTTCCTAGTAACTCTTTAGCCTTTCTCAAATATCCTGAGTACCATGTTTAAAATCTAAGAAACGGATTATAATTCCTAAACAATCCCCAAAAAAACCCAGTTCTTTTTACTTATTCCATCACCCAGTTAAATCCTTGATCTTCTCATTATAATCTTAAAATAATTCACTTATTTGGTTAATAGGTTAAATATATTTACTACAGGGAAAACAAAAGTAAAGGGTAGCAGTAAGCTCCAAAGCACAATTGAACACAATTACTACTATTTGAGTTTCTAATTCCTCCACTCTCTTCAGTATTCCGTTCCTTTGTTTCCATCCAAAGGCTATTTATAGAGAAGCAGTGTAGAGTGTCAAGCATTCTTGGTCTTAAAGTCAAAAGTAGAAGGCCAGGAGTCACCTCACCACAATTGTCTCTTGCTGTTTTGCTGTAGAGACTACACTTAACTCCTGGCTGGCTACTTGCATCATACTTCATGGGACAGTCCCGGGAAATTGCTACCAGGGTTTCCTATATGCCCAGAATCTTTTCTGTATCTCCTTTTGGTGTGTTGCTGATTGATGCAGCGATGAAGTATTCTGGCTGTTCTCTTTTTAAAATTCCTATAACAGATGATGGCCAATGAAACTCCTGACAGTTGTCCTTTATGGATCACTCATTTTCCCGGTACCATTCAATGCTTTATTTTCATCCCTTTTTGGTGCCAAATAATACTGAAAATGCACAGGGAAAACATTAACAGCCTGAAGGAGAAGGCTTCAGATATGTGATATATACATATAAAATAGTTCCTGTAATGAAACCAAATAACACAGAAACCATCTCATCTGGGAAACATTTTATCACATTGCCAAGCCTAATCAAGTAGAGGGACAATAACAGTGATACTAAAGATGTGAAGAAAATAAAAGTTAATTAAACACCTGCTATCTGCCCAGCAAATCAGAAAGACTCATCTTCAGATCTAGCCATAGACCCTTACTAGCTGTGTAACCCTGGACAAGTCAGTTGACCCTGTTTGCCTTGGTTTCTCATCTGTTGTAAAAATGGTCTAGAGAAAAAAAATCAAACCATTCTAGTATCTTTGTTATAAAAACTCTAACTGGGGTCACAAAGAATCAGGCACAGCTGAAACCATTGAACACCAAGCCCTATGCCAGATGATTTAAAAAGGTTATCTCATTTGATCCTCATGACATTTCTGTAAGGTAGAGGAACACATTCAGACATAGGTTAAGTGACATATCTAGAGTCACACAGCTGGTATGAGGCCAAATTTGAACTCAAATTCCTGCTCTATCTACTCTGCACCACCTAACTGTTTCTAGAGTCATAGAAGTAAATATTCCCAAAGGGAAGATGGATGTGAATTACTAATCAATCCCTTTCCTAAGCCAAATGGAGCCTCCCTCAAAGCGACTTCATAGTGTCAAAAGAACCAATGCCTTGGGGCAGCTAGTTTCTTGCCTAGTTGTGTGACCCTGGGCAGGTCACTTAACCCCAATTGCCTAGCCCTTACCGCTCTTCTGCCTTGGAATCAATACTTAATATTAATTTTAAGATAGAAAGTAAGGTTAAAAAAAACAATGCCTTTTGCTCCTTTATCCACAAAGATAAAAAAGGAGGCATATCAGTGCAGAGATCAAGACTTCTCAGAAAAAGGGTGTCCTCTGAATGGCTCAGTTTTAGCCCTCATGTCCTCTCTTGCTAGGACCTAGACTTGTTCCCTTTCTACCTCTTGAAGATCAGAGAACTGAAAGCCACCTCAAAGTTCATCCAGTCCAACTCCTTCCTTCTCTCATATTACATTGAGGAAATTGAAGACAAGAGTTAGGTGCCTTGGCCAAAGACATACCACCAGTAAGCAACAGAGCTAGGATTTAAATTGTGGATCTTTGAATTTAGATTTAGTGCTCTGTCCACCCTACCACACTGCTTCATCAACTAGTTAATGTCATACCTTCTGCATTCTGTGTTCTAGGATAGCAGAGGTGCCCCCCTTTCAAGGAACAAGTCAATTGTGAGTTAAGTAGGTCTTGCTCTGTTGGCACAAAGAAAACTACCACCTGGAAGCAGCCATGTGACTCAAGTTAGGGCACACAATCCAGGGACCTGGTGTTCTGGCTAGAGTCCAATTGTGGAACATTAGGTCATCGTGGCCCTTCCCCCCTTCCATCTCATTCCAAATAGCTAAACAGTAGCTTTTGGGCTCACTTTTCATGATGATCCAGTTAAGAATAGGCAAACAGATTCTAGATCCCTAACAATATCCTTCCACCTAGCTCTCCATCACACAAATATTACTGCCAAAAGCCTTCAGAATTGTGGGAAGAAGTACTCCATGATGCCATCAATTTTACTTTCTTCTCAGTTCTTTCTCTGGGCTTCAGAAGCAAGGATACAGCCTCTTCCCTTTGAGAGAGACCAGCCCTACCTACTTTTAATAGCCTGTAAATCAGTCCCTGGGGTAATTTGGTGCTCTGCAGAGGTATGGGCTTCTCACTCTAATTTACACTTGGCATAGTGTACCTTCCTGATGGATAGCTCTCTCCCATTATTTGCCAGTTTACAATTTATAAGAAAAATGTTGCATGGCCTTTCTGAATGATTTCCTAGCGTTTTGAATTCAACCACTAATTTAGGGTCTAAACAAACTTGGACTATCCCAGAAAACATGTAGGGTTTTTTTCCATTAGCCTGAGGGATCATGGGTACTTTTCCAGTGCTTGGAAGAAAGAAGAGAAAGGAAGAATACAGTAGTTTTAGACACAACAGAGCTATGCTTCTTTTCAGAATTCTTCTAAGTAGATACATTTCTGACCCAGGAAGTGAGGAAGGTAAGAATAGACATAGTCTCTGTCACCAAATCTAAGAGTTGAAAGGAAACTCGGATTGTATAAAATGATGCATGGTAAACCTAAGATAAGTCAGAGAAATTCACAGTGACTCTGATAATGCAAAGGAAAGCAACATTGAAAGATATCAGAGAGGCAGCTAGGTGGCTCAAAGATAGAAAGGCAGGTCTGGGGATGGGAAGTCCTGGGTTCAAATCTGGCCTCAGACACTTCCTAGCTATGTGACCCTGGACAAGTCACTTAACTCCAATTGCCAAGCCCTTACTGCTCTTCTGCCTTGGAAATGATACATAAATCTCAGTTCTAAGGCATAAGGTAAGCATGATTTTTTTTTTGTTTTTTAAAGAAAGATATCAGAACTCTGATCCATTTGGTGACCACTTGTAATTCCAGATGACAGATGTTTACTCATCTTGGCAGAGAAATAGGGAGTTATAGGCAGAATATACATTATCATCCACCTAGTCATGCAATGGATAGAGTACTGCACCAGGAATCAGGAAGAACTGAATTCAAATCCTGCCTCAGACACTTTCTAGCTATGTGACTCTAGATAAGTAACTTAACCCTATTTACCCCAGTTCCCTCATCTGTAAAATGAGATGGAGAAGGAAATGGCAAACCACTCTAGGATCTTTGCCAAGAAAACTTAAAATGGACTCATGAAGAGATGGACACCACTGAAAAAAATGACTGAAATTTTCAAGAAGCCCAGCATCTAGAAGTGGAAACAATGTGCAAACATCTATGTACAAACAAGCTATCTACAGGATAAATCTGAGATAATCAACAGGGGGGAGGGTGCCAGAAGTAAGGGGCATCAGGGAAGGAATTTTGCAGAAGGTAGGATTTTAGTTGGAATTTGAAGGAAGCCAGGGAAACCAAAAGGCAGAGATTAGGAAGGTAAATGCTATTTGCCTGGGAGGCAGCCAGAGCCAGGAAATGGAGTGTCTTCTTCAAGAACAATGAAGCCAGTGTGATTGTATCACAGATTCTGTGGATGTGAGGAAGGAGGTAAGAAGATGATTGGAAAGGTGATGATGTGGTCAACTGATAAGCAGGCAGACACCCTAAAACACATTTCCCCTACTCCTTGGACTGATATGCTTCTGACCCTAGTTTGAAGAACCAGATCCCTCACCCAATACCTGGAGAACAAGAAGACACCTTTGAATAATGGTGATAGCACTATAGGCTGACCTAAACCTGGTTATCTGATACTATGAAATAAGAGTTGTAATGACATTTCATATTAAATTACCATATACTCTGATATTCAAGGACTTCAAGGCAAAAGCAGGAAAAGGTGAAACCAACAAGAAGGAAGAAGGAACCAGAAAGGCTCAAGATTTGTACTTTCTTTGAGAAGATCCTTCTTTGGTGCTGAACTTAGTGAGCACTAAATAATACTATGAAATTGATTATATGCTAACAGGCAGGAAAAGACTTGTTTTTGAGAGAGGAGTTATTCCTGAATCTAGTATCTGTGAATAATCGGGCCCCTGACTTGTCAGGGCAAAGACCAGAATTAGCCAAGACCAAGAAGGAAAAAATAATAATGAAAAAAAGATATGAGTTCTAATTGAAACAACCTGATCATGAACTATTTAAGCAAACAATTAGGAATGAAAAGTGAGAAATAAACAACAGGAACTATAGCTACACCTGTTATAATAAGTCTATATAGACATTCAACTCTATTGACATCTATAGACAATGTAACTATTTCAACAAGAAAATCAAAAAGGCTAAAAAATATATTTTAGTAAGTGAATGTTTGGCTGACTTGCAAAGCAGAGAGATAATTGTCCAAGGCAACACCAGTTTAGATGATAAACTCATTCCTAAAGTCTTAGGAAGGATAATGGATGATTATGAGTAGTATCATCTCATAAAACAGAGGGAGAAGGAAAGATAAGTGGTTTAAAGAAAACTTCTTGTTCTCCTACCATCTTCATTCTTAAATGCTCCTGAGATAACTTTCCATTTAAGGATAAAAATAGGTGGACAACAATTAGAAAAAGTGAAGTATCTGTAAAGATTACTTCAACAAAGTTTTCAGCATCAAAGATAGTGGCAATACCATGCTTGGCATTTAACATCAGTCTCCTGGATATGCCTTTAGGCACAACAAGCAATACCAACAAGGAGGATAAAGATGGTAAAAAAAAAACAGTTGGATTGGATTAAATGTATATAGAGATCTGTTTTGGAGGAGATACAATGGTATAGATTTTAAGAACTCATTATGCTCTTGAAGATAGCTGAAGGAAGGGAAGCTATTAAAGGAATAGAATCTTGGACTTTGTTAATACTCCATAAAGATGATTAAGAAAACATTAACAAATACTGACCAGTATACCTACCCTCCAATTTATCTGAAATGTTTATGTAAATTTAGAGCATTTTCAATGATGATATTAGTAAAAGGAAAATCAGGCTTCCATGAGGAATATTCAATAATAACTCTACTATTTTCACAACCAACTGAAGGATGAAGAAAATGCAAGATCCTGCTGTGCTTTTTGTTTATTAATCATGAAAAAGCATTTAATTTTGTTGAACAAAATGTCACTTTGCAAGCTCTTTTGTACATCCAAATAAATCAAGTTTTTATGGAATAAAAAGCAAAGAAATAACTGGTGAAAAGCTAAAATGAAAAATATCAGGCATGACATAAAAGACAGAAATATACTTGCTAAAAGTGTTTGCTGGATCTGCTGTACCACAGTTACAGAGTCAAGAGATTCTTCTGATATGAATGTTTATGGATGACATTGTAGAGGTTGATTCAAATCTCAAAACACTATAGAGTCTACTGGGGAAAAAAACCCTATAACCACTCAAGAGTTTGGTTTTACAAAGGACCAAGTGGATGAAGAATGTCTACTGTACAAATAAGCAATGAGTATTAAGAGCCTTCTATGTGTCAGGCACTAAGATGGTTGCAAATCCAATCTTATGGATGTTGAAAAGTCTACTGTAATGCAAGATTGCTAGCAGAAGCTTTTTGCTTCTGCAATTTCAAGCTGTCACAGAAAGACAGTTGGAGGTATTAGAATCTTCAGAAAGTCAGTTGGAGCTTGAGGCGATAAATAGGGCTGAAGTCCAACTGACAGGGCTTTTGCCTTCTGGCTCTCGCTTTGCCTGGGGGCTTCTGTTTTTTGGGCTTGGGCTTAGCCTGTTGGCTTCGGCATTAGCCTGTGCTTGTTTTGTCTTGGGGAAATTTGGACCTATCTAATTTCTCTGGACCTCTCCCTGATCTCTCCATTACATTCCTGCTATTTCCCCTGAATTTCCCTTTGGGCTCTGGGAGGAAGGGTGGCTTGATAATCGGACATAGTGGGTTTAGATTCTGTAGGCAAGTAGGGCATCCTAAACAAGTTAACCCCAATTTAGTGATTTGATGAATACTTTACTTTAAGGGAATCAAATCTTCCTGACTTGGGAGAGCAGGCTCTCTCAGTCTAACCCCCTCCTGCGATCCTTCCCCCACCATCAGCTTTCTCCCTAGCGGCTGTTACAAAACCCTAAACCCCTCTCTCCTTCTGATTATCCCTGACATTAATAAATCCCCTTTGTTACCTACTGAAAGCCTCTGGTGAACCGTTGTATTGAAGATTAAGGCAAGGGCTGAAGAGGGAAGAATTATTTTCTTTTTGTTTCTTGAGAGAACCACAGACTTCCATCTTGGCAGGAAGTATCTATCTGAGACTTCCTGCAGCCATCAGTTTCACTGGCAGGGAGGAGCCCTTTTGTCTCCTCCCTCAAGGGACTCAGAAATTAACAAGAGAAACCCCAGCCTTGATCTAAACATTTCTCTCTGGACCAAATCCTCCTCTATCTTAGAGATACCTTCCTTGATTGAAGAACCTCAGCCTATTTCTTCAATATCCTCTGTCTCTTCCCTCGGTGAATAAACCTGTTTAAGCTGCCCTCCTGTATACTACCTGTCATTCCCTTACCTTCCTATATACCACCTCACCTCATCCTTCCCTACACCTATATCCCTTTTATCCATCCTCACTACCTAAATTGCTTGAAACCTGTTAGATTACCTATTTCTTTATAACACTACTCACAACAAGTTTGCATTATAAACAGGAGAGATAGCAAGAACATATGAAATTCTATTTGTGACCTATAAAGATCATTCTTTAGTATTTATATTTGGGATAATACAGATGGACAATGATTTAGATCTAGAGTTAAACAGGAGGAATAAGGTGGTCTGGATTGCCTTTGAGAAACCACAAAACTCTTTTAATGAATCCATGCAAACATTCCCTTTAATATCAACATTCTACCACTGTTACTGTATAAAAGCTATATTCATATTATAACAGTCTATGATTAATTAAAATAAGTATTAAAAGAGTACAACAGATTGGTGCAAGAAAGTTGCAACATATAGCCAACAAGGAACTTTAAAAATAGACATAAATCACATCATCGGGAAAATGCATAATAGGACGAAAACAGAGGCTGGACATGTGGCAAAGTTGAAGAAGGATGATGGGTACACAACCAGAGTGCTCCAGTGATGCCCTAGTCTGTACCCTTAGAGGGATATCTCTAGTACATGAAGAGGACTACTTGTGGCTAAAATATTGGGGGACATAAATAGTAGTCACACAGAACAGGCAAATATGAGTCCACATAATTGAAGGGCATTTGTCAGAGATTAAGCATTTAAATATTAGTTATTAACATGGCCTTCCCAATATCTCTCTTCCCAATGGGTAACTTTTTTGGATGCTACAAATGCTCAAAGCAGCTCTTGCAATAAGTAGAAACAGTGGCTAGGGGCTATGGTATATGTGTCACATGTAAAAGAATCACCACATCTGAGACCCATTTCTTCCATCCCCTTATGGCTATCAATTAGTGAAGCTATTCAAAGTCCACTTGGGGCAGGTAGGTGGTGCAGTGGATAGAGCACCTGGAGTCAGGAAGACCTGAGTTCAAATCTAGCCTGACATCTACCAGCTATGTGTCCTTGGGCAAGTCACTTAACCCTGTTTACCTCAGTTTCCTCATCTATAAAATGAGCCAGAGAAGGAAATGACAGAGATCCTGAAGTGGTTTGCCAAGAAAACACCAAATGGTATCATGAAGAGTCATACATGTCTGAACAACAACAAAATTACACAATGATTATAACGATGATGATAGCTAACATTTATATGAGGCTTACTATGTGCCAGGTGGTTTCTAATTATCTTATTTGACCTACCTCACAACAGCCTTGGGAAGTGGGTGTTATTATCCTCATTTGTAAAATGAGGAAACTGAGGCAGATAAAGATTAAGTGTGACTTGGTCACAGGATCATACAGCTCATAAGTCTCTGAGCAAAGATTTGAACTCAAGTCTTCCTGACTTGTTATTTTAGCTATTGCATCACCTGGATGCCCTAATTGAAAGCCTAAGCTGCATGTTTTTGTATCTGCTCAGAGTGGTCTAGGGTCTCAGGAAAAAAAATGAACCCATGAATTTCAGATATAAAAATCTATGACCTCAGCATAACAAATATGGACAGAGGAAATTATCAGGGTGATAATCTGTCCATCTGATTTCCAGCCTCCTGGTATGAGATGGTGAGATGGCTTTCCCCTGTTTTATTTTTATATTTTAATGAATAATGGAACCAGTTTGGACTGGAACATTTTACTACCATTTAGACAAATGATGATGATGATAACTGACATTTATGTAGTGTTTGCAAAAACTTTATATACATAATGTTATTTATGCCTTGCTGCAACCCTGTGTAAAGTATAAATTCCAAAAATACCTTCCCCTTTTTACAGATGTAAAAGTTGAGTCTTGGACAAGTGTAGAGAGCCAATTGGAGAAATAGGGTCATGATAGGGCCTGTTATCTGGATTCCCTACATGACCAATCCAGGCTGAGGCAGTCTTTGTGTTTGGTCCTGGTCACCTGAGCCCTGAAAAGCTCTGGTACCAGCAGGTTGGTTAATCCAAAAACAACTTGACCTCCTCCAAGAGGCTATTGGGAGTCATTTAGAGAAATAGTCTGTAACAGATATTTTTATCTGGATCCCATTACAAAATCGTTGTCAAGTAAAACTGTGTGTATGATTTTTTTCTGCACTGAATGTCAGGTAGCAGATCGAATGGGCCATCTTAGGTAAAAATCTGAGACTCCTCTTTTGACTCATTTTCAGATCCCCAAATTTTCTCAATATTCTTATTGGAAAGCTTTGAGTCCTTAGCAGACCAGAAGCTACTGAGTTAACAATTTCTCTTCTTGATAATTAAGAAGCCTGAACTCTAAAAAATATAGTCAAGACCAGACACAAAGATAGAGATAAGACTTTATCTGACCAGGTACAATCCTGTAAATCAAGGCAGAACGCAATTAGTAAAAATCTCTATGAAATATGTTTCTGTTCCCAGAATTAACCCCCTACTAATTGGTGGTTAACTCCGTCAAGGACGGTCCCAAGCCCGGCTGAAAAAGGAGGAGAGTTGGGCGCGAGGCTAGCAACCTCACCTGGTAAAAATCTTACTTGCTAAAGAAACTGCAACCTCATTAAACCAACAAAACCAACGATCTCCTAGTCTGGAAGATTGCTCTCCAACAGAGTCCATGATGCGTGCTGGCAAAAGCCAACAAACTCCAGGTCTTTGACGGGTGCCTGCGTCACATCTTGGACATCGGATGGCAGACCTGGCGGAGATATGCCGAGAACGAGACAGGGACCGTCGGAGTGATATGGGCCCAGTTGGGGGAAGTTGCCCAGAACAGAGTCCATTGGCATGAGATGGTTGCGGCCCTATGCTCCTCTGGGAGTCAATAGGAATAATAATAATAATAATTGGTGGTTGGAATTTGGACCTTGTCCCTGTACCTATCTCTCTACTTTTTAGACTTTAATGGGTTGTGTATGATTTGTAGCCCCTTCACAGCTGTGATTCTTTCTCTGTGTTCTTTGTTTGAAACCAGTATATAAATAAACTCTAAACTCCATAGCAGTTGGAGCAGCTATGGACTAACCACTAGTCTGGCTGTTCTCCGTTTCTCTTTCCTGTCTTCTTAATCTGACACCACTAAATGCCACTCAGGACCCCCCAAAATATATAGAGCTGGCTCTCTATAGACAAGTTATTCCCACAATTATAAAGCTAATAGAAATCAAAGGCTGCAATTGAACCTCTGTCTTCCTGACTTTCTAATCCAGAATTCTATCCATAGCACCATACTGTCTTTTTTCCCATGTGGAATTTGGGTATTAGCTTTCAGCCTAAAGATAAGCTTTGAGAGGTGTAGAAGATAGGTTTTCTCATGCCACAAATATAGTATTAAACCATTCACTTCACTGCAGACACCAGTTCTTGAGGAAAAGAAAGCAAGAGTCTGCTTTAGCCTAATAAACTTTGCTTGAGGAAAGCAGTTCAATGTTGACAGCTGAGAGAAAACAATCACTTATTTGTGATTTTGAATTTCTCCTGGAGGATGAATTTAGCAACTAGTGCAAAGGCATGAGCTTGTCAAACCATAATCACATTCTGGGTAGGTAAGAGAAAGTCTTTGGAGCATCTGATCTGCTAATAGCATCCCTCTAGCACCACTGAGCAGAGGATAAGTATCCAGACCTCTCATTATAATTATGTCATATTATAGGTAGTTTGGGTAGCAGAATGATAGAAATAATCATCTCTGTCTCCCCCACAAATCAAGCTCAAGAACTATATTTTTCTTGTTGTGGGCAGAAATTATGCATTGTTGTTATATGTTGGAATTACTGTTCTAATTCAGTCCTTTCAGTCATGTCTAATTCTCCGTGACCCCATTTGGGGTTTTCTTGTCAAAAATATTGGAGGGATTTGTCATTTCCTTTTACAGCTTATTTTATAGATAAGGAAACAAAGGCATGAAAGGTTAAATGACTTACCCAAGGTCACCCAGATGAGTCTTCCTGACTTTAGACCCACACTCTATGAACTACACCACCTAGTTGTCAAATGAGGATACCTGTACAACCTGCCTTATAGTGATATCATGAGAAATTATTCAGTTGTTTCTCAGTCATGTCTGACTCTTCATGACCCCATTTGGGGTTTTCTCAGCAAAGCTTCTAATTAGCCATTTTCTCCTCTAACTCATTTTAAACATGAGGAAACTGAGGCAAAAATGGTTAAATACCTTGTCCAGGGTTATATAGATAGTGAGTGTCTGAGGTCAGATTTGAACTCAGGAAGATGAGTCTTCTGACTCTAACCCAGCACTCTTATTCATTGCACCACTTATTGGAATATTACTAATCTATCATTGTAATAATAAATCACTGTGAGAGGAGAAAATCTTAGAATGAGTCATTACTTCATATACACAAAGAATTTTAAAACTGGTTGGGACCTCAGGGCTACTTTGGAACCTTGGACAACTTCTTTTATTCTTATGGATCTCACATTCATCATCTGTAAAATGATGCAATTAGACTATATGACCTTTAATGTCCCTTTGAGTGCTCAGGTTCTACCTCCTTTATAAATGTGGAGTCAAAAGTCCATACAAATGAATTGAGTTTCTAGAATCACATCTGGTAAGCAGCAGAGCTAAAATAAGAACCCAGGAGTCTTGATACCCAACTTAACTTTTCCTATCCTACCACCTGAACATTTGTCTGTTTTCCTATAAGATTGCAAGCACTCTGAAACTTCCATTTGAAATTTAAATTTATTATTTAAATATTAATTTTCTCTTATCTCTTCCTCCCTCTCAACCCTTGCCCCTAGCCACTAAGAAAAGCAAGAGAAAAGATGCAATGTATGTATGTACATATATATACACATATACATATATATATATTCAAGCATAACTAATTCCCATATTGATCATGTCTAAAAATTTGTGCCTCTTTCTGCATATTTAGTCTATCACCTCTGTTATAAAAATAAATGTAGATGTGTTGTAGATGGAGAGAGAGAGTAACCCTAACTGGATACTACCACTGGTAATTGTGTGACCACAGTGATAGCCCAGATAGGTGGCTAGGGCAAGATCAACTGAGGCTTGCCCTAATTAGATGATATAACACCTCCCTCCTTTATAACAGTGCCCAGGCAGGATCCTTCAGGTCAATGGATGATATCCCTTCAGGTCCCACCTGGGGTTGATTGATAGGTATAATGGGCTCTATTAGCTTGGTAATGGTCTGTCTCTGACTGTGTATCTCCCTTCCCAGAGAAGCTATAAATAACCACTTCAGGAAGGTACTTTAAAAGGCTTTGACTGTATTTAACAAAGATGGGGTATTGGGATTGGATAGAGGGATTGGGAAACCCTATCTACTTGGGTGATGATAAACCCTCAGATCTGTAGACAAGTATTGAGTCAGGATGGTTAGCTCCTCTGGTCCAGCCTGGCCACAGCCAAACCAGAGTAGGCAAACTGCTGCTTGATGTTTCAGCTTCTTTTCCTTGCTAGAAGATGTGCCTAACCAGTCTTCAGGATATCCACCCCTTTACACCCACTTCTTCTTCTCCTGCCCACTTCCTGGATCCCTCCCGGGCCCTGGGAAACCTAGATAACTAAGATGATTGATTTCCTAATATCTAGGGGCAGTAGAATCAGAAGATGATGGTCTGGGTACAGGTTGATGATGTTATCAGAAACAAGACAGGAGGAGGATCTTGCAAGATTGAGCCCAGCAAGTCTTAATCCCGAAAGACCAGGATCCATAGATCTCCAGTCCAAGGGAAGGAAAGGAACCAAAAGTCAGGGCTGCCAGGATATTTATACCACCCTGGGCCAATCGCTCTCTCCCCTGTCCTCACGGCCCTCTGGGAACATTCTGATATCCAATGGACCCACCTGTCAATCAACAGTGTGGATTTCTGGCTCCCAGGGTTTCAATATAACACCTCTCTGCAAGGAGGAGGAGAATATTTTTCATCATTTATCCTCTGGAATAATAGCTGATCATTTCATGGATCAGAATTTTTAACTCTTTCAAAGGAAATTCTTTACAATGTTGGAATTGTATAAATTGCTTTCTTCTCATTTCACTCTGTGTCAGTAGATGCTAGCCTTCCCAGTTTTCTCTGCAATGCTTCCTTTCTTCATTTACCCTTAGTATTCCATTACATTCTGAACTTTTCTATGGTTTGTGAACTATGAAAAATGATCTATGAACTTGAGGACTCAGCAAAATAAATGGAACTAACATCAGGTCTGAATAAGTGTGAAATATTACTTAGACCCAATGAGCATTGAACTTACCTATTCTTCAGATGGATTGAAAACCAAGGTCCTTTTCTCTCTGCTTACCATAGAAATTTTTAAAAATCCTCTAAACCTGTAATTTGGTAGGAGGTGTCAGAGGACGTGCCAGTTTCAATACTGGGAAAGACAATCTTTTCTAGACAATGTCTTCCCTTGGGGCCAGCTTTTCTCATTTAAACTGTGATAGCCATTTAGAGCCATATGAACTGATCCTAGATGGGATGTTTGAGCTAAAGGAGGAAGAACACTTCTTCACTTTAAGAGGAGAATCTACCTTAAATCTACCTAAGCATCACTCTAGATTGTTGACTTGGATACAGAGTTTAGAAGTGAAAATAAGTTTTTAATTATCAGCTCATGGAGAATTATTTGAAAATATTTCAATGGTTTTGTAAGTAAAAGTTTTTGTATACCCTCTCATTATTCCATAATAAATCATTTGATCCAAGGACATTTTAATGAAATTAATTCAACAATTTTATCCAAAAAGGAAATGGATTCATTAAGAAGTCTTGAGAGATGAACCTCAAGTTGGTTCTTAATGATCCGTTCTTCCCAAGAGGCCATCCTTTAATTATATGAGCTCTGGAATTTTGTTAGGAAAGAGATATCAAGATCATGTATCCCCCTAAGTCTTCTCTTCTCTAGGCTAAATAGCTCTCTTTTCTTTAACCATTTTTTCATGTAGCATGCTTTCAAATTTTCTCACCATCCTAGTTAACTTCCTCTTAGCACATACTAGTTTTCCAAAATGGGGTAACCAGAGCTGAACAGAATATTCCAGATGTGATCTCACCAGGATCAAATCTAATAAGAACTATCCTCTCCTTTGCTTTAGTCATTATATTTTATTCTCTTTTTAAAAAAGAATGATATAATTGTGTGACATTTTAAACATTTCTATTTTAAACTTGAAAACACCACAAAACATAGATATAAGGATTACTTATGAAAATTTGAATTTCCATCATTAAATTCATTGGCTTTTTTGAATGTATATATTAACTTCAGCATGTTTGTTCCAAAATGGACTCATTTGTTGGTGTTTCTCTTTAAATGCCCTTCTGTTTTATGTTTTGCATTTTGCTAAAAAAAAAAAAAACTTCAGTGATGTTATCTTTCTTTTTGTTTTATCAGTTGCCCGAACTCTTCCAACCTAATTCTTCCACCACCTAAGATTTTTGTTTCTTATAAAATCCTCTTATTTAAGAAATCAGCATAAAATAAGTTAAATCTATGCATTGCCCAAGCCCCAAAATGTCTTATTCTTCATCTCTGGACCATCACCTCTATGTTAAGAGAAGTTATTCATTTCTTTCATCATGCTTCTTAAGGCTTTTAAATCTATTTTCCTTTCCAGTATTATTGGTCATTGTAGAAGCAAACTGGTACTGCTCACTTTGCCATGTATCTATCAGGCCATGTAAGTATTCTTAGACTTCTCTGAATCTGTCTCTTCGACATTTTTATAGTGTAATAATATCCCATTACATCCAAATGGTATTTGTTCAGTCATTTTCCAAATTATGGGGAATCTTTAACTTCCAGCTTATTCTATAACATCAAAAAGTGCTCCCATGAATATTTTTATTCATAAATATCCTTTCTCTTTTTATCTTTGGGGAAAATATATATTCATATATGTCTTTCTCTTATATTCTTAATAATGGTATTGCTTGGTCAAATGTTATATGCCTAGTTTAAGTCCAAATTGCTCTCCAGAATGAAGGTGCCAATCCATAGATCTACCAACAGTACTATGGTGTACCTGTCAACTCATATTCTCTCCAACAATTTTACTTTTTCTAGTAATCTTTTCTAACCTTATGGATAATAGGTAGCTTCAGAGTTGTATTACATTGCATTTTCCTTATTTTTTAAAATGTAGTTGTTGATCACTTCTTTTTATTCTTTTGATAACTGCTTGCTCCTATCTTTTTAAGCATATATCAATAGAAGGTTGAATCTTGTTCCTACATTTCTGATGCGATTCCCTTTGCTTATTTGTATTTTTTTTTTTGGATAACAAACCTTAATCAGAAATTTTTGCAATCAATTTTTTCTTTCTAAGTTTAGTGCATTTATTTTGTTTGTGTAAAAGTTTTTCAATTTTTTAATCAAAACTATCTGTGACCTTCTCTATCAGTTGTTTGCTCCATAACTCTTCCTTTATCCATTATTGTAAAACATATCTCCTTCCTTCCTCCTCTACTTTTTTTTAATTTTAAACCCTTAACTTCTGTGTATTGACTTATAGGTGGAAGAGTGGTAAGGGTAAGCAATGGGGGTCAAGTGACTTGCCCAGGGTCACACAACTGGGAAGTGTCAGAGGCCGGATTTGAACCTAGGACCTCCCGTCTCTAGGCCTGGCTCTCAATGAACTGAGCTACCCAGCTGCCCCATCCTCTACTTTTTTTTTATGCTTATGGCCTTTTATGTCTAAGCCATAAATCTATTTTGAGGTCATTGATGTTGTTTTGTGTGAGATACTAGTCTGAACCTATTTTCTGTTTTCTAGTTTTCCCAGCAGTTATTGTCAAATCCAGTAGGGCCCTATATCTGACCAAGGGTCCAAGATCTACCATGGATATTTGAAACCATGGATATAAATTAATGCCTGCTAATTCCCAAATATATGTGCTTTCTCTCCTTACTCCTTCCCCTTGGCTTAGTGTTATATGACCCACAAAGTGCTCCCCCTCCCAAAGTAAAGTGAAAGCAGAAGAAGAGACCATAAACCTCTGCCAAAGGCAGATTTCTAATGTTTTGTATGTTGACTTCCAGAGCTTGAAGTTGGCCATGGATAACAAACTATGGAAATGTGTAACAATGAGGCAAGCCCTGACATTTTCGGAAAAACTGCCATAGAATGTTGGAGGAAGAAGAGCCCAAGTGACCATTGGAAGAGCAGAGACTTCTGGGAGAGGAAAACCTGACTAGGGTTTGTTTTTTTTTTGGGGGGGGGGGTTGGAGCTGGAGAGTAAGGATATGAAATCTAGCTCTGAGATACTCTGAAGTGGTCATCAGGTTTTTCCTGTCCTGAATAGCAGACCTACACCCATGACATCTTGTCTTCCCGGCATTCACTCCTATCATCAACAGAGATTTACTGAGTTTAGGGTTACTGGACTTCCTTTGGGGGGAGCCATTCCCTGAACCCCACTTGCCTTGAGCCTGGCCCAGCAGTATCCCACCTGGACTTATAGCAACTATAGCTTATAGGAATATTATTAATGGGGTTTGGGAAGGAGAAGCTCTGGTTGAGGGACACCTTGACTCACCTTTGGGTCTGAGGATTGGTGGAGACTTGTCAGAGTGACAGACCTTGGCTTAGGGATACCTATACCCCTTTTCCTGCTGATACCCCACTTTCATTCCCCCCCTACCCCTATTGTTCCTGATTAAACACCCAAGTACCTTCAAGATCAGATCTGTGTTGGTTCTATCTGAGGGAGACTTACTGGGAGGGAGTGAAACAGCATAGGAAGGCTGATCTCCATTTTGAGCCTGCCCCTTCTGTTGTGAGCAAGGAGGAGTTTCTGTGTTCCCCGACTTGCACCATCATCCAATCGGGGTATAGTCTCCTTGAGGGGATGTCATTTCTTCAACCCCTCAATGGTGGCATGCCTTTCCAGGATTCCCCTCTTCCCAAGGGGACATCATTTTTGTCTCCTAGTAATAGGGGTAGCAGTGAAGGAGGGGACTTCCATCCTTCTCCAACTTGTTCTTAACTACATCCCCTTCCTCCTAACACACACCCCCTTTTACAAATGGAAACCATGGATAAGGGGGTCATACTACAATAAATTCTTGCCTTACCTGGAATAACTGAACACTATGCTTTTATGTTTGCTTCTAGATTCTGTGCTCCTAATCTTTCCTACTGATCAATTTTTGAAATTGAATACCAAGTAGTTTTTATGATTATTATTTTGTTTTTTGTTTGAGAACTAGTATTGCTAAGCCCCTCTTCCTTCTCACTCCCCAACCCCATTATTTGTCTTGGGATTCTTGATCTTTTGTTGGCCCATGTAAACTTGTTCTGATGTTTCTTGCCCTATTAAGTAACTCTTTGGTAAAGGTGCCATTTCATAAAGATAACTATAAAGTCTTATGCTTAATAAAATCAACTTAAACATATAGTATGGGGGAAAAGTGCTAAGAAATAATTTATATTAAAGTTCTAGGGGATTCTTACTAAAAGTTCAATATGAAATAGCAGTATGATATGGCAGCCAAAAGACATACTGAGATCTTATTCTCTATTAATGGAAGTATAGAATCCAGAGTTCAGAAATTCTGCTATACTTTGTTCTGAATGACCATATTGAATGAATTAATGAATGAAATATGAATGAAAGCATTTATTAAGTGCTTACTATTTGGAAAGCACTGTGCTAGGCTTTGCAGATACAGAGAGAAAATCAAGGTAGTCCCTAATTTTAAGGAGCCCATATTCTAATAAGGACAGAAAAACATATGGAAGATCTCAGATGAAAGTCAAATGGAAAGGGCAAAAGTCCTTAGGGTACAACAGCAAAGCAGATGGCAAGGCATCCAATGTAATTGCTAATAAAATTATATCTGTTTCTGATGTTGAACTATCCAACTATGCAAGGTCTCTGACAAAAATCTTCTCTGGGTCCTCAACAGATGTGGATGCAGTACCTGTAGGAGCAAATATCTATCAGGTTGCATCTCCACGGGAATTGCTTCTCAAAGAGATAATTCCAAGACATCAGATTAAAAAACTGCTATTTCCAGGGCTCTTGGGCTATGTGCTGCCTCTGTTAGGGGCTGAGTAATCTTGTTAGCAGAGGTGGCTTGACAATTGTCTCTGCCTCATGGTGCCTTACTGCTTCAACTAGGCTGACTTGTCTCCGCAATAAGTGATAGCTGGTTGGGAGTCAGTGGGGATATCTGGTCCCTTCTCTACAAAAACCACTTCCCCAGAGGGTGGCTATGATAGTTGGCTTGAAAATAGGGACCAGTGGTCTGAGAGATACTGCTACTCTAAGAGTTTTTATGTTTAGCTCTCTATTGGTGGCAGTTATTAAAGACTAAAGATAGAGTCTCAGACTTTAATGAAATAAATTGGTGCTAATATTTTTTATCAATTATTTTCTAGTTGCCCTCAAGTTGCTGGATCTTTCTGGCTCAGGTTAGTATAATCCAACTGCCTATTCATCCATCCACACCTTTAGAACCTCATTCTGCAAGCTTTATTTTCAAAAGGGTATTGAAGTGTTGGAGTATGTTTAGAAGAGTCTAATTAGAATGATGAGGGAACTTGAAACTATTCCTAATAAAGACTAGTTGAACTAATAGTTATGTTTAACCTGCATTTGAGAAAACTTATTGGGACACAAGATATTCAACTATTTGAGTGATTTCATTGCAAAAGAGGAAGGAAAGGAGTCAAGTATTTATTACATGTCTACAATATGCAAAGTATTTTATAAATGCTATCTTACTTAATTTACACAATAACCTTGAGTAGTAAGTGTTAGTTTTTACTCTAATTTTACAGTGAGGTAGACAGAAGTTAAATGATTTGCCCAGGGTAGTACAAACTAGTAAGTATCTGAGACTAGACATGAATTCAGATCTTCTTGACTCCAGGCTCAGTGCTCTATCCATTGTGCAACCTCACTACCTTATTATTCTTGGCCCTAGAGGGCAGAACTAGAACTAGAAGCCATGGAAAGTGCAGAAAGGTTTCAATTCAACGTATAAAAACATTTCCTAACAATGAGAACTGCCCAAAAGTAATGGACTGCCTTAAGATGGAATATAGTTCTCTCTCACTAGAGGTCTGTAGGTGGAAGCTAGATGATGACTTGCTGGAGATGTAGTTGGGAGACATGGATCCCTTGCAATTATAATCACTTAATTTTATGATTCTGCCCTGGTAGGGTTATTCTGTGTTTGTGTTAAAGGCTAATGCTGTTTTGCCAAATATTTTCTTTTCTAAATTATTCTAATATTGATATTCTTGTGAGCAGGCTTTTGGTCTGAATTTGGATCCAGTGAAGGGTATATGACAAGAACCAGCTGGGTTTCTTGAACTTCTGTTTTTCTCTTCCCCGTTGATACTTTTTCCTCCAATATAATTTCATCTCACCATAGGTAGCAGCTAATATTTTTGACTATTGTGAAAAAATCCTTTCTATATAAGAGTGCATCAACCTGGAATGCTAAAAGCAATCAGCTTTTAGCTCATACATGTTTATCACAGACAAAGATTGCTTCCTGCAATGATCGAAGTAAAAACTTTTCTGTACTTGTATGGAATTGGGAAACTGGGCTGGATTAAACATTTGAATAAACAACTGGTCTTTTTCTCTTTCTAGAGTCAAGGACATGGGGAACAATATGAAGCCATTCTCACACCATGTGTTAGTAATCTCTCAGCTTCATTTTCCTTATCTATAAAATCACAGAATCTCAAGAGTGGAACTAAGCTTTGGCCCAACTCAGACCTGGACAAGAATCAAACAAGTGCCCATGTGCCAAGGACTATGCTCAGTAAAGGATATACAAAGACAAAAAGAGAAACAGTGTAAGCTTTAAGAAGCTTACATTCTTTCTAGGGAAACAACAAACATAAAGTACAAAATACATGCAAAGTAAATTCAATATAATTGTGTGCATGTTGGGAAATTAGTAGGTGGAGACAACTTCTGTTAGAAATTAGCCAGCCTCTCTTTGAAAACACCCAATAAGGAAAGCATCCAATTTTTCAAGGCTACCTGATTCACTCTTGGATAGCCATAACCTTTAGGAAGTATTTCTTGACATCAAACTTAAAATTGATTCTTTTTAATGTCTAATTATTCATGGTTCTGCCTTCTGGTGCAGAATATAAGTCTATTCCTACCTCCTCCACTGAATAGACCTTAATATACTTCAAGACAAGAGTCTGCGTGGAGTTTGGAAGACCTTGTTCAAATGTGACCTCAGACACTTCCTAGCTGTGTGACTCTGGGCAAGTCACTTAACACCAATTGCCTAGCTCTTACCACTCTGCCACCTTGGAACTGATTTTAAGACAGAAGTTCTTATATCTTCCCCTAAGTCTTTTCTTTGTCTCCTTCAACCAATCCTTGTGTATATGAATCTGAAGTTCTTTATTACCATGATTACCTTCCTTTAGACACCTTATGATCAACCTTAGGATTACAGATTTAGCACTGGGAGAGATTGTAGTAATTAGTCCAATCTCCCTTTTCTCTGAACTGAACTGAAGCCCAGAGGAATTAAGTTATTGATTCAATGTCACACAGGTGGCAAGTAGCAGAGCTGGAATTTTTAAACCCACATCTGACTACAAATTCATTACTCTTTTCCACTGCCTCTGTCCCATGGAGATAAGAAACAATAGTTCACTCATCAGGACTTTGCTAGATCTTTAGTTCCTGGATCTGCCAGCAAATTCTGTGAGCTCCTTGAGGGTAAGAACAGGGTAAGAACTATTTCTGCATTTCTTTTGTATTCCCAGCACTTGGTAACTGCTTAATAAAATACTTTTTGACTGACTTCTGGAGGTTGTTCTCCTAAAAATAGCCTAACATTTATATAGTGCTTACTATGTGTCAAAAATTGCTTTGTGTTTTACAATTAGTATCCCACTTGATAAATCTCACAATAGCTCCAGGAGAGAGATGCTAGTATTATCTCCATTTTACAGATGAGGAAACTGACTTTGTCCAAGATCACACAGTTAGTAAATGGCTGAGGCTGAATTTGAACTTATATTCCTGACTGTATGCCTGGCATTCCAATGCCATCTTCAATATTCCTTAACCTGAGAAAAAGAAGGAATAGAAACAACAGAGACATAAGCTACAGCAGGACTCTGTATTCAAGGAACCTGAGTGGGCTGAGTAGGCCACTGGTTGTCTCCCCACGCAGAGGCTTGAACCTCTTATTGTTTCTATTACTACCAAGGTCAGCTGGTACCTTTTCAATTTCTATCTAGTTCAAATTGAGCAGCCAATCATCAGGCTCCTTTTTGAAACACAGCCACAAAATACATGCACATTTTCTGAAGAATAGAGTAGTGCCTGCCATTACACTTGCCTGGAAACAGACTCACTTCCCATGTGGATACATGGGGAAATTATCAGAGCAGCAGCAGACGAAACACCATACGTGATTGAAGGATGGAACTCCGATTGGCCAGTGACCTGTTACATCAGCATGGATTTTTAGATTGTAAATTATCCTTCCTTTTATACACAAGTATTTCCCAAGTGACATAAGTCCACCCAGAAAGAACTGGAGAGTTGGGTAGCAGTAGGGGTGAGGAGGCAGGAAGCCTCTTTTGATATAGGACTAGATAGTTCTCCATTGGCCTTAAACATGGAGAATTAAATCCTTGAGATGATGAGAATAATAGAAACTAGCATTTATATAGCATTCAGGTTTGAAAAGTGCATTATACATATACACACTAATTTAATTTGGTACAATAGCTCTGCAAGGTAGCTCCTATTATTATTTCTATTTTGCAGACAAAGAAACAAAGACTTTCAGAGATCATGACTTAAGGTCACCCAGATCTTAAGATTGAGAGGAGATTTGAACCCAGATTTTCTACAGAAAAACCCTGAAGTCAATGGTAACTGTGGACAGTGGTGGCACTAACACTGAAATTAGAGAAGATCCTCTCTTGTCCCTTAGCAATAGCCCTAAGGGCTCTAATACTTTAGTTCAAATCCCAGTAAAATGTCAGGGAAGAGAAGACTACTTCCCCAACAACTATTAATTCTTTACAGCTTGAGATAGTATCTTCTTTGACATCCTTGATACCTATGAGCCTTTCCTGAGGGAAACTCTGCCTCTTCATACTTATGTCTCCTTTAGGGCTATAGATATTTCCTCTTTCTTTTTCCTCTCTCTCTCTCTCTCTCTCTCTCTCTCTCTCTCTCTCTCTCTCTCTCTGTTCTACTTGGATTCCTGATAGAAGTGTCTCCCTTCTCCTCCCACCTCTTGTTTGACCCACTTGAACTTGGATTTGTCTCACTTGGTATAGGGAAGTTTCTTCCCTTTCTTTCTGGTACTCAACTTAGGATCAGATGAGCATTCTATCATTCTGTCAGTACTGCCCAGTAATGGAGATGTGACTTGGTCCTAGGACTGCATTTTTTGGCCTCTATTGTCTTGTTGTATGTGAGGAAATAATATGAGTGAGACTTCTGTCATCACTGAAGGAATGAGAGCTGGCCAGGCTTTGGTGAGAAGAGCAGACCACCAACTAAGCATAGCCTGGGACAATAACTAGAGAAAGTAGATGATGGGATTTGGTCTGTTGAGGGCCATGCTTAAGGGGAAAGGGATACTAGGATTATTCTTAGAGAATGCAGTTGAGCAAACAACAAGAATAAAATGAGGTTAACACAAACAGGAAGGTTAGCCTTGATAGGGAAAAGACCTCACAAATAATCCTGAAAGGTCTGAAGGGAAAAGAACATTCTTAATTCCTTACTTTGGTTACTATGGGGGAAAAGGTGTATATACTAACCATGTATCATAAGCCTTAATATATTTTACTTTTTAGTCTTAAATTTTAATTTAAATTGTTCATTATTTTCTTTTTATTTAATTATCCTTGCCTGGCTAGAATCTTTTTGTTTAGTTATCACTGCACAATGCTAGCACCTAATAAGTGCTCAATTTTTCCCTTCCTTCCCTGACCTCTCAACTTTGATCTTCCTCTCTTATTGCCGTGATCAGAATGCCTCACATTCAGTGTGAAGTGCTTGGTCCCTGGAGCTTCTGGCCGTAGCCACAGAAACTACTGAATGCACCATGAACTGCGTGAGACAAGAACGATTTAGCAATGTCACCCACCCAGTCATCATTATCCCTCCTTGCTCTTCTCCTTTCCAATCCTTAATTTTCTTCTTTCAAGTCCTCCTCCTGCATACTCTTCTTCTCCCCACCCCCAGTGAGCCCAGGAAGGCCAGTAGTGCTTAGCTAAGAGGGAGTGAGAGTGCGTGGGGAGGGTGAAGCTCATTATAAACCCTCCTCAGGCCAGGAGGGGGCCAGACAGAGTAGGGAGGCGGGTGATTTGGTCGAGAGCCAAAAGAGCCAGAGTCAGGGACAAAACTAAAGCTAGAGCCAGGGCCAGAGAGGTGGGCTGAGTAGAAAGTGGTCGGAGTCTCCGTTCCTGGGCGTGTGTCCAATCACCTGCTACTGTTCTTGTGTGGTCCATGCTTCGCTGGAGGCAGGAGCCGGGACAGCAGCGGACTGGGGAAACAGACCTCCGAATGTTAGAGAATGGCTCTTTCCACAATTGCTGTGAGTTGGCTGGACCTGGCAGCAATTTCAATTGGGAGAAGGAGTCTGGGGATGGGACACAGCCAGCAGAAGACTCCCGGCCCTTTTGGGTAGCTGCGGCTCTGTCCAGCGTGCTGATCATCACAACCGCTGTAGATTTAGTGGGCAACTCACTGGTGATCTTGTCAGTGTTAAGGAACCCCAAGCTCCGGAATACAGGTAAGGGGTAGTGGGAGGGGCCGTTGACACCCCACTCTTCCTCGTTCCACCCACAAATGTCCCCTCATACTTTTTTTTTTTTTTAACCTTCTGTCTTAGAATCAATACCGTATTGGTTACAAGGCAGAAGAGCAGTAAGGGCTATACTGTAGGGGTTAAGCGATTTGCCTAAGGTCTTACAGCTAGGAAGGGTCTGAGACAGATTTTAACCCAGGACCTCCTGTCTCTGGGCCTAGTTATCAATTCACGGAGCTGCCCCACACCATAGTTTTTTTTTTTTTTTTAAATCTTTCTGACATTGCTTTTGTTTTACCCAAGTTTAACCCAGAACCTAAGAATTGGGCTCAGGATTTTGCTCTATTCTAGTCCCTAAGGCATAGGAAGTGCAGCCCTTTCTATTGATTTGCTTTTCTCCACCAAGTTGAAAAGTTTTGCTTGCTCACTTTCTGAGGCTGCTGCCCCTCGGGGTGAGCTTTTGCTGAGGCATATGTTCCATAACTGAGCTCCACTTAATGCAGTTCCAGGGAGCTCTCTCTGCTAACCAGTTTCTGAGATATTCACTTGTGCTTTGTGTACTCTGTGTCTCTTGATTGCCAGTTGACCTAAGACCAAGTCAGAAAACTTTTAGTCACAGACATTGCATAAGCATATCTGGAACATATAAATAGACTGTCTACTTGGGGGGGGTTAGAGGATTATTGGAAATATTTAAAGACAAAAGAATAATTCTGCTACATATTCATGAGTCTACAATCCTGAAATTGTTCCATTTCTCACGTTCTAGACTTTCAGATTTTCCATGAACAGGATGTGGAAGGAAAAAAATTGAAAAGGGGGGAAAAACCTGGTCAATTACCCTGATTGGACTTTAAGCTTACTTAAATCATAGCCTTAGCACCTTTTGATTTAAATTGGGAGATCATGTAGTCTATCTTCACTATGATATAATTTAGAAAACTGAGACCAAGCAGAGTTAGATGCCTTGCTCAAAGTTACATGGGTGGTAAGAGGCAGATTTGGAATTTGAACCTCTGACTCTGAATTTTTCCACTTGCAACACACTGTCAGAGCTGAAATATCTTTTTTTGCAGCCTTCCTCAGGGAGCAACTCAAACATAAAAGAATTATTAAAATGGAAAAAGCCCAGCAGCAGCAGCAAGCAGCTTATAGTTTAGAAATGTTGTTCAAGAGATCTATCCCATAAGGGAGACCATTTTAGAAGTAAATGCTCTTTTCTTTGACTAGTTGGACCCAAGATTTTCATACTAGCAGAACCATTGGGAGAATTGATCTCGATCTCTTATATACATACATATCCATGTAATCAGTCAACAAACATTTATTTAAGCACTTAGTAATTCCCAGGCACTATATCTGGAAAGTGTCCTTCTTACTAAGAGCTCTTTAAAAAAAAACTCTTGTTATATACAGACTTGATTATTACCTAAATGACTTTAAAGTATTTTTAAGTTCTTATGGCTATAATAGTTTTTTTGAATAAAGTATATGTTTCCATCTTGTTCAAAGTACCATAATAATTGCTAAAAGGAAATGATATTCAAAAATTTTTCAGGAGACTTATAACTCTTTTAAAGTTATAAACTAGGAGCAAAGCATTAAGGCTTGTAAAACACTTTACATAAATAACAAGTTACATGTAGAGAGCACTTTAAATTTTACAAAGTAATTTTCCCCCAATAGCCTCCTGGAAAGGTAGTGCAGGTATTATTACTCCCATTTTGCAGATGAAGACACTGAGGTTTAGAGAAGTAAAATGATTTACTTTAAAGTCATACAACTTGTACTTTATAGATCTTGGTTTGGAATCCAAGTTTTCTCATTTCAAGTCTAGTGTTATTTTCATTATGCCACTGTCCCTATTTGTAAATGCTTATATATGATTTGTCCAGAATCACATTACTAGGAAGTATCTGAGGGAGATTTGAATTTATGAAGCCTTTTCTGACCCTAACTTTGAGGCTCTGTGTACACCTTCTCAGATTCTTCTGGGTTCCTTGCATTTGTTACTTCTAGTGCCTGGTAAAAGGTAGCTAGGTGGAACAGTGGCTAGAGTGCCAGGCCTGGAGTCAGGAAGACCTGAACTCAAATGCAGCTTTAGGCTATATGACCCTGAGCAAGTCACTTAACCTGTTGGTCTCAGTTCCTTATCTATAAAATGAGCTGGAGAAGGAAATGACAAATCACTCTAGTACCTTTGCCAAGAAAACTCCAAATGGGGTCACAAAGAATTGGACATGACTGAAATGTCTGAACAACAACAGTGTTTGGTATGATGGATTATATAAATGTAATTAAATTGCTGGCACCCTCATTTATTCTAATTCCCTTCCCCCTCTTGCATCTGCTACACTTCAGCACCAGAACAATAGTTCTCTACCCTAAACTATTTATTTCTGAAATGCTGGTAGCTACCACTTGTGATATACTCTATTTGAAGTTGACCATTGTGTCTAAATGGTGGTATTCATGAAAATCACTTGGTATTGACTTTTTACAAAATGATTCCCCTGGAGCTGCTGCTACAGAATAAAAATTCTTAAGAGATACCAAAACAAACAGAAACTTTGCTCCTGGCTCTTTGAACAGTCAGCTCCTATGTTTCCCTGCTCCTATTCATCTCCTCTTCTACTTTCATGTTCATATTAAGAGAAAAAAAATACTTTCCTGAACTGTTTATTTTAAACCAATAACTTTTCCATTATAGTCTGCCCCATAATCTAGCAGCCTTAAGAAGACAGAATTTAATTAGAAAATTTGAGAATGACAGCACATTCATTATTAATTAATAACTAAGGTACACAGTGCCATAAGAAGATGGAGGTACCAATAAACGATTTTCTAAAAAATTAAAGATCACTTTACATAAGTACTATGAAAACCAGTCTCTCAACAGAAGAGGCAGTATCTGGGATGTACCCAGCAAAAGATGAAATGACTGAGGGCACAAAGTTTCATCTTCTGAGCATATTGATTTCTTAAATAATGCATACCAATTGCCCAACAAATGGGAACCAAGCCAGCCCCTTCCTCAGTTTAGGACTAGACTCTGAAGATAGGGACATAGACTTTTATACATTAAAAACAATCAAACTAATTAAAGTCCAACTAATTAAAAAGAAACAATGCAACACTAGGTAATCTGATTTCTAAATAGATGAAAGATCAAGGACTTTCCAAGTTGGGAGGGAGAGGGTAAATGAATTTCCTGAATTCAGGAAAAAAGCTATCCCATTCCTCCAGTATCTGTACACAAAGGAATGTGGAAACAATAACTGGAAGGGGCCGGTTTTCAGATTAGACATATGGGTTGCTTAAGATGTATAATTATGAGGAAACTCCTTACATTAATTAGCATAGCCTAGGTCCTCATTTAAGGGTCTCTAGACAACAGATATACAAACAGTTCAGTTTCCCAACCACAAAAGGCAAGTTTCAAACAATGCAAAAAGATTTTCTATCAGTTCCTACAATTGAATAAACTTTTCTAACACCACAGAATTTGGACTAGGCCCATAATTAAATAGAAAGGGAACTAAACTAGCTCCAGAATTAAGTCACAAGATGGATTCAGTGTAGTTAGCTCAATTCTTATAATTAACCACTTGTTCTCTTAATCCCTTCAATTTCCTTGAAGAGGGTCCAGACTTTGCATCAATGTAAGGAATTCCTCTTATGGAAATTCCTCCCACCACTGCAGATCAGCAATTCCTCTGTAACTTATCATTTCAATCAATCAATATGCATTTATTAAATGACTACTATGTGCCAGGAACTATGTAAGCATTGGAAAACAAAGACAAACACTAAACAACTCCCCACCTCAAGGAATTTACATTTTATTGGAGAAGACAACAGATGCATATAATAATTATATGTAAAATACTAACAAGAGATGCAGGGTTTTGAAAGGGTCAGTTAAGGTAGAAGGGTGGGGAGTGTGCTAGCTCCTGAAAGAGATCAGAAAAAGGCTTCACTTAGAATGTGGCCTGGGAGGAGTTTTAGAAGAAAAGTGATTCTAAGAGGCAGAGGTAAGGAGTACATTACAGAAATGAGAGACACCCAGTGCAAAGGCACAGAGATGGATCTGAGGAATAGCAAAGATCTAATTTGGCTAGACTGTGGAATATAATAGGAGGAGTAATATATATGACTAGAAAGGTAGGTGGGAGCCAGGTGGTGAAGGACTTTAAATCCCTTCTAGTTCTAGAACTATGATCCTGTGGTGTCAAATTTCAAACTGAAGTTTATATTAGATCCTACAGATAATAGGGAGCCATTATGTTTTATTTGAATAGGAGTGTGGCATAGTCAGACACAAACTTTAGAAAAACATCTCTCTACCTTAGTTGTAGAGTTGAGATTGAGGTTCAATGAGGAAACATGACAATCCTAGATTTTCTTGACATTGAGGCTAACCTTCTGTCAATTATACCATGTTGCCTCTCTGGTTGGATTCTGTCTATTGTATTATTGTTCTTAATGTTAAAATGTGACGGAAATGGTTAATGACACCATGGGACACTGGAAAGAGTGTTCAAGTTGCATACAAGAGACCTGAGGCTGAATAACAGTTCTGATGCTCACCAGCAATGAGATCTTAGGTAAAATCCTTCACTCCTTCCATGCCTCAGTTTCCTATATATAAAATGGGATAAAAAAAAAACTTTTACTCACTGATAAAGGCTTTTTAAATAACTATGATTTCTGCAAGGCAAATTTCTTTTAAAAAAAAAACTTGCTTTTTTTTTTTCCAATTACATGTAGAAACAATTTTTGACAATTATTTTCTGGCTTTTTGCTGTTCAGATTCTCTTCCTCTCTCTTTCTTCCCTGCTTCCTCAAGGTGATAAATAGTCTGATATAGGTTATGCCAGTGCTTTCATGCATACTGATCTCCATCCATAGAGAGAGTTTCCATGTTAGGAATTCTCCACACTAATGACATCTAGTCTTGAATTTAAAAAAATTGTTAGTAAATATTTATTGATTATTTGCTATGTGTCAAAAATTTTGCTTCATGCTAGGAACTGGGCCCATGATAGCAAAGAAATAGAAGGAAAGAAACAAACATTTCCAAAACACCTACTATGTACCTGGAACTGCATTAAGCATTTTACATATATCTTCTCATTTGATCCTCACAACATCCCATATCTCCCATTTTATGGTTGAAGAAACTGAGGCAGAAGAGGCTAAATTACTTGCCCCGGATCACAAAGTTAGTGTTTGAAATTGATTTTGAACTTCTTGACTCCAGATCCACCCCTCTATCTACTTCAGCAGCTAGTTGCCCAGAGATATGAAGGCAAGGCAACACCAAAAGTGAGGAGACAGGTAGGACTAGCATGTTTGGGACTGCAGGCAATGGCACAGGCTCAAAGCAGAGCTCAGGCATAGGTTGAATAGAAACAGAATCAATGAGTAAATGATGTTCCTAAGGAAGGTTTATTTTTTTTTCAACTTATTTGTTGGAGGAGGAGGAATTAGAAGTGTGATTTCATTGGTACATGGAACTCCCAGACAGGTAACTCCCTTTACCAATGCAGATCAACATTTGCTCTGTAAATGGTAATCTTGCAATTTTGCCTGAGGTAGTGAGAAGTTAATGCTTTGTGCAAGGTTATACAAGCCAATATGGATTAGAGGCAGGACTTGCATTTGGAAAACCCCCATTGAAAAAGGAAGGGAAAAGGTGGAGGCTTGCCCCAAGATTGTCTACCATTTACTCAGTCCTTTATCATCTTCAGTCTCCAGCTGCTTATTATGGACTAGTCAATTCACTATTTCAGCTTCTGAGGCTAATAATAAGCCTTGGGGGCTACTGATTAGTTTGCCATGCCTCTCTTGGACACAGTCCCCTCATTTTTAAGTTCATTCTCACTCTGGAGTGTTTTACCCATCCTTTATCATTGTCTCAATTCCTTTCACTGGATGGGTCCCTTACTACCCGTTTCTCCTATATTTATGTTTATCACTGAACAACCGTGTGTAAATTGGACAGATTTCTTGGCTTTTCTATTTTAAAAAAACCATTTTATTCATGATTTTTTTCCTTCATGTCACAGTCATTTTGGAGAGAAGGGGCACCTTTCCACATGACAAAGAAAGGCAACTAAGTAGAAACCATCTGATACTATGTCTACATCTGATGATGCATAAAATATTTTCCCCTATCTTTCTGCCATGAAATTAAAGATGCGTTTCATTATCTATTCTATTAAATGTTTTCTTTAAAAAAGTTTTGTTAATGCTATTTTCATATATACATATATATATATACATATATATATCACTTCATTCATTAACTTTTCAAGTTTTAAGGCTTAGCTTCCTTTAAACCGAAATAACCTTACCTTCTGTTTTATAATCAATACAAGTATCAGTTCCAAGGCAGAAAAGCAGTAAGGGCTAGGCAATTGAGATTAAATGATTTGCCCGTGGTCACATAGCTAGGAAGTGTCCAAGGTCAAATTTGAACCCAACATCTCCCATATTCTGGGTACTCTATCCACTAAGTCACCTAGCTGCCCCTTAACTTCCTTTTAGTGATATTTCCTTTATTGTTCTTATATATGTTCTCTTAGTTCTGCTTATTTCATTCTATATTATTTACTACAAATCTAACATTTCTCTGAATTCTTTGCATTCATAAGTTATTACTATACAATATCCAGTTACATTCATACGCCTTGGTTTTTCCAACCAACTCAATTCTCTTTCCAAACTTTCCTATTTCTTTTAATACCACTAGCCTTCCAACCTACCAAGTTCATAAACTCATTACTATCCTTGACTGCTTACTTTTACCTCTCCAATTACCAAATCCTACTCTTTCTACTTCTATAACATCTCTTACATCCATCTCCTCTCCATTCACACAATCACTACCCAAATCAGGCCCCCCATATTTCTTGCCTGGACTAATCTAAATAATCTCCCACTCTCAGGTCCTTCCATGCTCCAATCTACCTCCAAAACCACCAAAGTGATTTTCTGTCTTTGAAGGCAGGAGGGGCAGATATTTTATAATTCTTCATTATAAAACCACATCACATTGGATATTAAATGTAACTTTGACAATATGGTTTTTCAAGTTTTACCTTGCTCATAGCCCAAAGGATTTTTAATTTTTGAAACTTAATAAGCATCATATAGAATAGGCAATCCTTATACATAGTAGAACAGGAAAAAACAAATTATACTTGAAACTCTGTTTCCATTTTGTGTAGCTTGCTTTTCTTTTAAAGCATATGATAAGATCAACCTATAGATTTTAAAGCCATTCTGCTTTGCTTTGCATTCCTTCTCTTTTCTCCCCATAAAAATGATGCCTTAATGACTCTCTTTTCTTCTTCTTCTTCTTCTTTTTCACTTCTTTGTTATTTTATCCCTATTTCTCTTTGCCTTCTTATCCTCTCTTCACTGGAAGAAGCGGGGGAAAAAGCCCTCACCAAACCAATTTTCCTAAAATGTAGGTATGACTATATTATGACTCCCTTATTAATTAAATTCAAATAGTTCCCTATGTTAGAGGAAAGCTGAGAATGGGAGTTAAAAGGTAAGAGAAAGGACTTTGCACAGATAGCAGTTTGCAGGACATTACCACATGCAAGGAACTACAGAGGCTGTATTCTGGAACGTGGGGACATTGTAAAAAGTGGGCACAGAGAGAATTCTGGGCTTTTGGTTTCCCGTTTCTGGGAAATCCTGAAGCTGATAACTTCTTCCTGCTTGGGATCCCTACAAGTCTAGGAGGGGTTTTGTTTCTTATTCCCTTGAAGCCAAAGCTACATATCCTGTTGTCCAGTTTGATAAATCTTATCTACTGTGTGATCTACTCATGTTCCAGTATCCTGAGAAGTGTTCCCAACTGCTGGCAAGCCAGTAAACTGTCTGTGGGGAAAGGCCTGAAGCCATCTTGGGCCTAACCCAAAGAGGGTTTATGCCTGAGATAAAGGATCAGTCCAACTACTCTGAAAGACTATAAAATCTAACCAAACGTTATCTGGGAGGATTATTAGCATCAGGTAGTTAGTTAGTAGGGAATTTCTTAGAGTAGGAAAGTAGGCAGCTGGAAGACCAGAAGACATCCCTTTGCAGGGGTCTTAGAAGGGGGAGGGTTTAGCTAGAATCCCTTAGATCAGGGTATCCTATTTCCTAATCCTCCCTTCTAGGTTACCTTGGTTTAAAATAAACCCTTGATCTATTTTGTACATCTGTCTGTGAGTCTGAGCACACTGGCTGGGTGAGGTGTTGGTGGTCCTCATCTCTGTGGGTTACTAATAACACCTTGAAATCTCACCTCTACAAAACCATCCCTAAAGACTATCAATTTATTTCACCTATTATTTCCAGAAATATATATGTATTACAGTGTATGTATTTGTATATTTATAATATACATTATTTATATTTGAATACATATATGCACAAAATTATATATCATATATACATACTTAATTACACATTTTTTTCCTCTGGGATTTAAAGTCTCTCATAATCTGGCTCTATCCTATATTTTCAGTCATATTACATATTATTCCTTCACATGTACTATTATTTATTATTCTCCTCATCACTCTCCAACCTGTCTTTCTTACAGTTTATTATAAAAAAAAATTTCTATCTCTTCTCTCTGTCTTTGTATTTATTATTCCCATTTCCTAGAATTTACTGCCTCCTTACTATAATCTCTCAGAATCTCTAGTTTCCTTCAAGGCTCAGTTCAAAAGCTATCTTCTAAGTGAGGCCTTTCTTTATCTTCCTACTTAGTAATGCTTTTTCTTTCAAATTACTTTATATTTATTTTGAAAATATGTATGTTTGTGTATGTGTCGTTCTACCTTTATCTTATGTGATCATTTTATTTGCTGAAAGACGAAAAAAAATTTTTTTATGAGAAATAGAAAAATGTTTGAGGAAAAACAGATAATTCTGAGATCTGAGAGCAAGCGACTCCTCCGAAACCAAAGTACTTACTGATAATAAAGATGGTCGCAGTGTGTTATTTCCCAGCAGTTATTTTATATATGACCCTTTTTTGGACTTTGATTCAGAGTTTTCTAGTTATAAACTGCAAAGAACTATTTGGGGACTATGGGGCTATTGAATATTACTTGTTAGTGTTATATTTGACAAAATATGGTTTTACATTTTTTTCAACTTGGGATAGATGCAGGTTATTCCACATAAAGAGGCCTTAAAGGGAGAAATGAGAAGCTAAATTAGAAACTAGAGCAGTGATTCCCAAAGTAGGCACTACCACCCCCTCGTGGGTGCTACAGCCATCCAGGGAGGCGGTGATGGCCTCATTTTTTTTTTTTATATTACATTCTATTCTGAGTTCAATAAATAGTTTCATAATTTCCAGGGGGCGCTAAGTAATATTTTTTTTTCTGGAAAGGGGGCAGTAGGCCAAAAAAGTTTGGGAACCATTGAACTAGAGCATTAGCACCCAAAAATCAAGATGGAAAGACAGAAAACAGAGGCCAGAGAAGAGAGACAATAAAAGAAGGGTTTTTTCCAAGGTGATCTGGTTGAGCCCTATTGATTAGAAACAGAAAGTATGAAGTTAATACTGGAAGTCTGTCTGATTGGAGAATAAAAAAGCCCTGCTGTTTGAGAGTTGATTGGAAGAAAGATGGCTGTGTGACTTTAAGAGCTGTTGGAGCTTGGGGTTTTTTGCTCTTTAGCAGCACCTACAGCTTCAGAAAGGGGAAATTCCTCAGAATCTTAAGTCACTTGACTTGCTCTAGTCCTTGTTGCTCTTCTATCTTAGAATTGATATTAAGACAGAAGGTAAGGGTTATAAAAATAAAAATCTTGCCTACATTTCCCATTACTGCCTTCTATGTTTTGAGAGTGAAAAATACTTCAATGTCCTGTGAACAAATATTAATAGCTTTGTAGATCCCAAGCTTAAGGGAACTGATTTTCACTTAAGGGTATAATGCTGCCTCAATTCTCCCCTAAGGGAGTAGACCTAGAAACTGCAAATTCTTGGCTTAAGGTTGCTATTTGCTGAATGAACTTAGGGCTTTCAATGACTTGAGAGTGGCAAAGGAGTAGCTTTGTTCATCAGGAGATTCCAAAAGAGGAAACCTTCTGCCCAGCAGTTAACACATGGTACAGACTATTCTCTAAAGAGATCAAGGACTGATCCAGGTTTATAGATGGACTATCATATTGTCATGGAATCACACAATTTGAGAATTGGAAGGGATCTCAGCAACCATTTGGAATCACCAGTATATGTCCAACATATGAAAGTTCTTGAAGACTTGGGGGGGGGGGACGACAATGCATCCTTATTGTGATTACCAACTCATTTACTTTTTGTTCTGTTTAAGAGTTAATGTTGAGGACATCCATGTGGATCAGTGAATTGAGAATCGGATCTAGAAATGGGAGGTCCTGGGTTCAAATTTGACTTCAGCTGTTTCCTTTGCGTGACAAAGACAGACAGAGACAGGAGAGAAAAGAGTAGGGTCCCAGTGCCTCAACTGTACTATACTTTACAGTTGTGTGGGTGAATCCCCAGTTAAATTATAAACTCCCAGGGGGAAGGGACTATTTCACTGTTATCTTTGTATTCCCAGCGTATTGCACAGTTCCTTGAACATTATTTTTGGAGAACCCTCAACTTGTAACATCTTGGTATGGTCAGTTCTTGGTATGGAAACTCCCTTCAGTCATACAGATTGGTGACTTGGTTGTAATTTATAATTCTAGAAGGTAGCGTAAAATGTTAAGACACAACACAACTTTCCTGTGGATGAATAGCTAATATGTGCCAGAGACAAAAATTGAACCAAAGTTTTTTTTGACTCTAGGACTTTTCCACTAGTCAACAGTGTTGACTTATTCATAGTAGCATAGCTTGATTTATAATTCAAAAAGACAAAGATTCCTCTTCTCCCTGAAAGCAATTTTGACTATGATCTTTAAACTGGAAGGTGGTTTTGAGAGAAGCCTAAGAGTTCTTAAAGGGACACACAAAGTATATAAGAAAGAGGCTGAAAGAGCTGAGCAATATAGTAGCAATGGGAACCAATATTTCCAACCCTGATAAGTATTTAAATTGAGCTGCAAACAATCAGTGGCACAGGGGGCAACAAAATAAATGAAGAACCTGAAAGCAAAGGAGATTGCATTAAGCAAGCTGAACCGTGGTAGAGAAGGTAAAACCTCTCTAAAGCCATCAGATTATAGCTACCTTTTTAAAGGACTAAGGAAAGTTCCCCTCTACACATAGCTCTCAAATCTGCTCTTTATCCAACTTTACCTCTCCAGTTCTAACCAATAACAGAAACTGCAATATACTCAGTGCTTACTTTTTTTTTACTTAAACATTTCCTGAATCCTAATTTTTGCCTCAAACATAAAGAGGCCAGGGATTAGTTAGATATCAACATACATTTAAATTGGGTCAGAGAGAGAGAGATCTCTAAGCATTAGGAATTTTCTAGCATATTGGTTTATATAAACATTATAAATGTTAAAGGGGATACGAAGGGAAAAAAGGACATTAATATGCTGTGTGTTGGTGGAGTTGTGAACTAAATCCAACCATTCCGGAAAGCAATTTGGAGTTATGTTGTAAGGATTATAAAACTGTACATACCCTTTAATGTACAAGCATTATTATTAGGCCTGTATCCCAAAGAGATTTCTTTTAAACAAGGAAAAAGACTTATTTATATAAAAATATTTGTCGCGGTTCTTTTTGTGATGGCAAAGAATTGGAAACTGAGATGTACATAAATTGGAGAATGACTGAACAAGTTTTGGCATATGATTGATTGCAATTGAAAACTAATGTGCAACAAGAAATAAGCAGGTTATTTTCAAAAAACTTGGAAAGAATTATATGAACTGATATAGTTAGATGAGCAGAACCAGAACATTGCACACAGTAACAGCAATATTGAATAATGATCAACTGTGAGTGACTTAACTGCTCTCAGCAATATGATGATCCAAGACAATTCCATAGGACTTATAATGAAAAATGTTATCTGCCTCCAGAGAAAGAACTGATGAAGTCAGAATGTAGATCAGAGCATGCCATTTTTCACTTTATTTTATTCATTTATTTGATAAGTCTGTTCCACATGATTATTTTGGAAATGTTTTGCATGATTGCACTTTGTCAATCTTTATCAAACTGCTTACCATCTCAGAGAAGGGGGAAGGGAGGAAGGAAGAGAGAGAATTTAGAACTCAAGATGTTAGAAAATGAATTTTAAAAATCATTTTTACATGTAATTGGGAAAATACAATATAACTGAACTAAAAAAATTAGGAATTTTTCTAATTGGGGGCTCTATGCTATTGTATGGTACTCTAACTTTTTATCTGATATAAATTTCATAAAGCAACTTAGATGGAGCCCATGTGGATGTGAGGGACCATTACTTTGCTCTTCACTCAAAAGCGGTCAACCTTCTACATTTTATTCATCCCTCATCATAATACTGAAATTTTATGTCACATTTCCAGAGGGCCAGATGCCTCATGATCTTTCCAAACCATGGTAGCCATTGGGTGGTATCTGTTGGAGTTCAAATCCATTAGTCTTGGACTTCACTCCCTAATATCCTCTAAGCCTTCCAACTTCTCACTTCAAATGTGAATACCTTATTATGTTCTCTCTGTGCAGAAATTAACTAATTTTAAATCCTGTAATTATGTCTTTAGCTGGATAATCAGAAAAGCTTGTAATCCTCTTTAATTCTTCTTATGCAATACCCTGTAGACAAAGGTTATAAAGACTTTGATGTTTCTTGCCTTTATCTTTAGACATCTGGCTTACTGTTTAGGCTTAATGATGAAATATACTTATTCAGAAAATAGTGGGTGCTCTAATGTACTATTTTGCTGCTCATCAAAGATATGAAAAAAATCATAAAAATGGAAGATATAAGGAAGTGATCCAGAGATGATGCTAAGTTTATTACAACTTCAGGTTTACTCAGACAACAGAGCAAGAAAGGAAAACAATTGACAGCGAATCTAGAAGTGAGGATTGGCCAGCTTGGGTCATTGAGATTTGCTGAAGACCTAGATGCAAATCAATAACTTTCTTATTGAGCCCAGAGTTCTTATATTCATGAAGATGACTCCAAGTCTGAAAGAAGCTGAATTCACTTTCTGACTTTCCTCTATCTTTTCTCATCTATCCTCTTTGGACCTTAGTTTTTTCATATGTAAAGGGGGAGGTTGGGATGTGATAACCCCTAAGGTTCTTTCTAGTTCTAAACCTCTGATACATGATGATCCAATGAACACTAACGATACAGTAGACTTTTTGCATAAAACATAGTCTAGATCTTTAAAAACTAATGCTGTTAACAGAAGTTGCGGTTTCTAGAAATTATTTCTGGGCTATGTGAAAACTACAAAAAAATATATCACCAAGAAGCTCATGGATATAAATTTCATTATTAAGAAAAAATTACTAGAACAAACATTCATTCTGTTCCTAGATAGAGTAGCAACAACAACTAAAACTTATATAATGTTTCAACATTGTTAAACACTTTAATTATTTTGTCTTAAATGATCCTTGAAACTATCCTATGAGAAAGGTGCTATTACTATGCCAGTTTTATAGATGAATTAAATGATGTTGTCCCAGGTTGAATGACTTGACCAAGGTCACACAGTTAATAAATATTGAGGTCAGAATTGAACTGATTCCAAATCCAGTGCTTTATCTACTATCCATGTTGCCTCTATGCATATATATTTATTGTACTAATGATTAATCCATCAGAGAGCTTTTATTTTTTAATATTGCAATAAATTAAAATTTTAATTCTTAAAATTAAATTTTATTTTTTCAATTTATAAAGTGTTTATTGTCTCTTCTTTTCACCTCCTCCCCCAAATAGGTAAGCAAAACCCTTAAAACAAAAAGGCATCAAGAATCAAAATGATTTCCAAATTGGTCATGTGTAAAAGTGTATGTCTTATTTTGCTTATATTTAGTTCATTGCCTTTATGTCAGGAGGTGGGAAATATTCTTCTTCAATGGTTTAATTAGACCAGTAGTCATTGGGATGATCAGAGTTCTTAAGTCTTTCAAGGTTTTTCATAGTATTGTTTACTAAATGATCGGCATAATAATGATAATAATTATAAGATAAGTAGAATTATAGATTTAGAGCTGTGTCTACCCTTAGTAGTTACATAGTCCAACCCCTTCATTTAAAAAGACTGAGACCCTATGGATTGAGAGCCAGGCCTAGGGATGGGAGGTCCTGAGTTCAAATGCGACCTCAGACACTTCCTAGTTGTGTGACCCTGGACAAGTCACTTAATCCTCATTGCCTAGCCCTTACTACTATTCTGCCTTGGAACCAATATATAATATTGATTCTAAGATGAAAAGTAAGGGTTTAAAAAAGAAAAGTCTGGGGTCCAGAGAGATTAAATTACTTCCCCAGGGTCAGATAGAGAATAAGTGGCAGAATTAGATTTTGACCCTGTGTTTTCTGATAATCAGATTCACTGGATGCTCTTTTTATACACATTATCTTGTTTCATCTTCACAATGTATATGAGAAAGGGTAGTGTGAGTATGTCATTCCTCCCCCCTCCAATTTTAGACATTAGTAAACTGAGGCTCTTAAGGATTAAGAGAACTGACAAAAGCCACACAACTTATTTAAAATGGCAGATCCAGAATTCCATTGAGAGTATTCTGATTCCAAGTTCAGTGTTCTTTATCACACAATCTCAGGGTAGAGAATGTAAAGGAAATGGGGAATTTAATAGACTAGTGGGCTGGAATAATAATTCCCAGCTCCCTCTGTTAAATGCAGTTATTAGAAAGAGCTACCTTGACCTCAATGACTTCATGGTCAGAACAGGTCTTGTGTTATCTCTGGAAGCTTACTGTATCTAGAGCCCTTGATATTGTCAGATTTTAATCACCTCTAGAGCCTTTGGTCTCACCAGATGTTAGTCTCTCCTCCCCATTGTCACATCCTTCTAATCCCTCCTTCCCAGTTGAAGTTTATTTACAGACTCACTCAGGGTGAGCCCTCCTTCACTTCCAGCTGGGTGGGACTCCCACTGCACTTCTTCTGAGCTGATGATTAGAGACCCTTGTTGTTACTACTTGGCAGTCCTCTTTATTTAAGATTAACACCTGGTCAACCAATAAGCATGTATATGTTTACTGGATTACTTTTCCAGAGAAATGTGCATTGGATTAGGATTGAGAGTGGGAGGATGAAATGGAAGTATTTAGATTGAGGTAAATTTTTTTAGATATAGATAAATATATATAGAGATGCAATAAGAGATGGATGGTTAGAATTAGTTAAAATTCCATATAAAATACAATTCTGTTAATGAAGTATTTCCTGTTTGAGGTTCTTGGGCATCCTGATTAATGGGTAGGGAAGAATGATTTATAATGACCATATCAATTATTTTATGTAACTAGGTGCTCTTAAAGTGCTTGAAGAAATGTAAATTGTTTTTAACATTTTGTTTTATTGATCCCAATTCACCTATGGTTTGGAATATCTTCCTCTAGTGCTATCAGTTTGAGTCCCCACTGGATATATTCCCTCCATTGGTAACTATGAATGACTGATGTCCCAGTTCCATTTAATCAATTGAGATGTTAGCTTTTACAAAGGGATATTTCCTTTGAAGACACGAGAACAGAAAAGAAGAAATATTTCCCCCCTGGCATCTTAGGGGCATACTCTCCCCATATCACCTTAGTCTCTGGAAGAAATTGGCTCAGACGGAAAAAAAATTTTTACATGGAATTGGTCTCACCAAGTTCACATCCAAATGTGGCATTGCTGCCAGATGTGTTGTCATCTCAACTACTGGCTTTCTCTAGCTAGGCTGGTCCTGAAGGATTTTCTCTGGGTCATAAATTCTGGGCTAGCTTCAAGATGAAGCATAAAATCCACTGCTAAATCTTAGGTAACTTGCTTTCCTGTTATTAGGTTATTGCTCCTACCTTCCTTTACCTGAAATGAAAAAGATTAATAATAATAGCTAACATTTTGTAACAGTTACTTTCTGCCAGGTACCATACTAATCACTTTATAATTATCATCTCATTTGATCCTCATAATAACCCTGAGAGATTGGTACTATTATAACCCCCATTTTACAGATGAAGAAACTAAGGCAAAGGTATACTGGCTTAATCAGTCACATAGCTAGTACGTATCTGGAGTAACATTTGAACTGGAGTCTTCCTGATTCCAGGTCTGGTGTTCTGTCCACTATATCACTTACCTGCCTCTGATTCAGGCAAAGAACTTAAGCCCATATTCATAGTGTATTCTCAGTGCCTTGCACAGTTCCTTGCACATTAATTTTGGAGAACCCTCAACTTGTAACATATCTAGTGTGGTCAATTCTTGGTGTACAAACTCCCATCACTCATGCAGCCTGGCAATTTGGTAGCAATTTATAATTTTAGAAGGTTGCCTAGGATATTGTGAAGTAACATGATTTGCCTGTGGATGCATAAATGTACCAGATAGGAATTGAACCAAAGTTTTCTTGGCTCTAGGCC
Source organism: Gracilinanus agilis (assembly GCF_016433145.1). Taxonomy (NCBI): domain Eukaryota; kingdom Metazoa; phylum Chordata; class Mammalia; order Didelphimorphia; family Didelphidae; genus Gracilinanus; species Gracilinanus agilis. Next base: position 169,827,335 of record NC_058132.1, read on the forward strand.
TTGCCCACTAGCCACTACACTGTTGACTTATTGATCTTAGCACAGCGATTTGAGAATGGGGATGTACTTGAGAATTAAACCAACAGCAAGAGATCCAACTGAAAATAGTGCCAAAGGCTGAGTAATGCCTTTTAAAGATATTTCAGGTTGTGTTCTACAACTACAGTCAATTAAAGAGTGCCATGTTTAGCAGATGGGAACCAGTTTTACAGAATATTCATACATTCTCTAAAGTCTCTCCAAGGTACTTTTGATTACACATCAAGAGGACTGACCTAGAAGCAAGTCTCCAAAGCCCATGAAAGCCTACAAGGTCTGAGCTGGTTGGTCAGTCTCCTTTTATACATGCATTTCCTATAAGCACTTACCTTGAAAGAACTTTTTTTTAAGTCTTCATTTGAATACTAACTATAGTTTATTTAAGATTTGAATTTATTGTTTTATTAATTTTACTATTATATTGTATATTCATTTGTTATTTTATGTATTTATTTAATTTGTTTTTCTTTTCTAATTTTATATCTTTAATATCTTTAAGATTTTTAGGTTTTTGAAACATTATAAAACATATGTCATTTGATCCATATAAGTCCTCAGGGAGGTTAAAAGAGTAGATATTATCATCTCTGTGTTATTGGTGGTGGTGGTGGTGGGGAATAAAAAGAATCCTATTTTAGCTTTTGCATCAGCATAATAAAACTTTCTTTATTGCTTTCTACTTCTCAGGACACTTTCAAAAATATTCTCATTTGTCATTTCTGTCTTTACAGTAACTCATTTGTAATTACAGTTTAGATTTTGGTTATTGTATGTATGTGTGTTTATCCACACATGCACAATGTAATGAGCTAAACCTTGTTTTGGTGCTACCTGTATACTGCCCCTTCTCTCCATTCACACAGCCACTACTCTTGTTCAGATCCTTATCATTTCTCTTCAGGGAAATTTTATTAGTCTTCTAATTGGTCTTCTTGCCTCAGGTTTCTCCCCACTCTGGTCCAAACGCCATAAGACTTTTCCTAAACAGACCTATATGTGATCATGACACTCCTTTTCACAGTAAACTCCAGTGGTTTCCAATTATCTTCAAGGTCAAATATAAAGTCTTCTATTGGACAGTTGAGATTCTTTGCAACCTGGATCTTTCCTACCTTTCTGTCCTTATGTTTTACTCTCATCCATGCACTCTGGAGTTCAGTGATACTGGCATATTCACTATTCCTCCAACACAACATTCCATTTCCCATCTCCATGTCTCTGTGCTGACTGTCCTCCATGACTTGAATGATGCCCCTTCTTATCTCTGCCTCTTAGAATGCCTGACTTCCTTCAAGATTCAATTCAGATGCCATTTAATTCAGGACCTTCCAAGCCCTTTCCTCTTTCATCTCACCACTTGAATTTCTCTCTGGTTACCTTCCTTCTTTGAATATAGCTTCAAGTGCATATTTATCTACATGTTTTCTCATCATTAGTATGAATCTCTTTGAAGACAGAGATTATTGTTGTGGCTTTGTTTTTCCCTTTCTTTGTATGCCTAGCACTTGACCCTGTGTCCTACAAATAGTAAATGCTGAATTAATCCTTCTTCATTGTTTTGGTTCTTACAGCAACCCTAGGACATAGCTTAGGTAGGTATTATATTTCCATTCTATAGATGAAAAACTGAGGCGTACAGAAGTAAAATCATTTGCCCAGAGCTATATACTTAGAGTTAGCCTTAGGTTTTAATCATGAGCAATGTACTAAGACCAATATTTTTTCCACTATCCATGTTCGAAAATATAGACTAATTAAAAACTGATCCAGTATCCCAGTTCTTTTTCTCTGAGTCTTCCCATTACTCACTCTAATACCCTCCAGCATTCTTCCATCTTGCTAGTTACTATGATATTATAGCTCTTCCCTGGCTGGCTCTTCCCCAGAAAGTCTAGATACCCCAAGATCAGACCTTCTTTAAGAAGATAAGAAATGAGGAAGAGACTCTAAACCCTGGGGGTTTTATGATGAAAGTTTGTTACTCACCTAGTGGGAACACTATAAAAGGCATTTTTGATTAGGGATAACATTTTCAGAACTGGAGGCTCATCTTTTTAATACCAATAGTCTGTTAATGTTCTATGGTTATGAAATTTAAAATTACAATTTCCAAGAAATGAAAATGATTATAACTCAGAAGAGAAAAGAGAGGCATGTGTTGTGCAGAAGGTAAACATGAATGATCAATTATGAAAACATCAATGAACTGTTTAAATTCTTTTATGAAGAAGTAATACATGAATTCTCTCCAAATTTTGTCAACATCACAGGTAATAGAGGGGATCTAATTATACAGAGGCCTGAGAGTAGTCCTTTTTATGTTTTGATGATATTCAATGAAGAATGGAAAGGGAACACAAGATAATTCAAGAGTTTGGAGAGGAAGGTGAAAGGAAAGGAAGAATGGTGAAAAATTATCTCATATTATGATTGACAAGTAGATACCAAAAAAATGATGAAGAGGAGGAAAGAACAAGTGATATTTTTAAATTGCTATCATTTGGACTTGGTGAAGGAGTGACATATACACATGCATAGTTGGGTGCAGAAATCTATTTCACCCATCAGGGAAGTTAGAGGAAAAGGAAAAGAGGAATATAAGAGAGGGATGATAAAAGGAGGGATTAGTCAGAAGCAAAACAAACTCAGAAGGAGTAGAAGAAAAGAGAAAAATAGAAAATAAGTTAAAAGGAAATAGACAAATAAGGATTCTAATTACTTATTTGCTCTCTCATATATATACACACATACATATATATACATACATACACACACACACACACACACACACACACACACACACACACACATATATATATGGGGTAATTCACCCATAAAGTGGAAAAGGACAGCAGAATTGATTAGAAATCAGAATCCAATACTATGGTTATAAGAAGTACATTTGAAACAGATGTACAAAGTTCAAGCAATGGACTGGATCATTACCTATCATACTTCAACTGAAGTAGCAAAATAAAAAGATAGTAATCATCTTCTCAGAAAAAGGAACAGCAAAAATAAATGTTAACTAAGAGATAAGCAAGGAAACTACATTTTGCTGAAAGGTAGAATAAACATGAATTAATATCAATACTACATATATTCCCCAACAACAAAATTAGAAATCTTTCTCAGCTCTGAATGGTATCCATACAAAAAATTGATTATACATAGGAATAAAATTACAAAAACTATGGAAAAACATCCTTTATGAACAATAATAAAATAATATTCAATTAAAAAAAAGATATGACCTGGAAGTAATATGTGCAGTAAGTTTGAGAGAGAGAAAGCATGAAAGGCAGTTTTACCACTTTTCCATTTCTTAGGCTAGCCCTTTTTCTTTGAGGGAGGCAGCAAACAGATCTTAACGATTCTTATTAGCTTGGCCTTTGAATTGTGTCTTATGCTGGTCAGTTTCATAAGTCTTATAATTGACATTATTCAAATTATTTCTGACTTTGCCCAAGTCATGTTGACCCAAAAGTCACTGACTTGCCATTTTTATTTGTAATCACATTTTAGGTTTTGAGATGTGTGTGGGTGTGTCCATTGTGAGCTACTAAATCTTATTTTGGTGCTACATCCACAATAATTTCTCCCCATCTGACCCAAGCACAGGGACATCATTTCATGGGTTTTACTATAAATATTCATGAGATGCTCCTGCAGAAGCTTATTAGTGATCCCAATGTGGATCTTAATTTAAACCTGTCATGTCTAGGGAAGAAATGGATGGGGAAATGATTCCCTACCTTGACTGCAGACTAAGAAGGCTGAGTCTGATTTTGTCTTAGAAACAAAACAAAGCTCCTTCCTTCTTCTTCCAAGAACTGTGCAACAGATCAGGTACAATGAGAAGTCAGGCCAGGTGAATATGTTGCTGCAATTAGTTCATTTGAGTCTGCTAGGAACAGCCACTGTGTTAGAGAAGAACAATGAGATCTGTTTCCACGAGGAAACCAGTGTTTTACTGCCTCTTTTTCCATGCTGTCTCTAGCCCTGCAGGACCTCATTCTTGCATATGGCAGCATTATAGAACTTAAGCTTTCTTCCCAAGGGAAAAAGCTTATAGAGAGTTGGCAAGAATTTCTACAAGGATTGGTCTTTCTCAGCATGTGCTAGCAAACATGGAAATTGGTTCAAGAGAGGCACCTCTGTTCTCCCCTCCTGAGTAACTAACAGGCTTTCTATGTGTTGGAAAAAGGCACATTTTAAATTCCTTCCAAAACCAGTGTTATGAAATAGATGGGGGTGGAGCAGACAGCTTCATTCCAAGACACATGTGAGCATTGGAACCAGAAAGGAGAAGGAAATACAAGGTACACAGTAAGGATAGAGTCAATAATTGATTGATTAAACAGCAAAAGTACTAAAATTAAGGAAATTCTTTAAAAGTCTCCTAACTCACTCTAGAGAGATAACCAAGCTATTGATTCATCTGAATCCCTTAAATGCTGCCCTAGTACTTCAAGTAACTTCATATGTTCATAAAATCATTTATTCAGAGGTGGAAGAGACCATAGAGATACAGACAAACTCTCTTATTTTCCAGATAAGGAAATTGAGGCCCAGAAAGGTTAAATAACTGCCCAAGGGCACAGGGAAAAAGTGGTAGAGCAGGGATTTGAACCTGGGTCCTCCAATGACCAATTCAGTAGGCTTTCCATTGTTCCACACTGCTTTTCAACTAAAACTCCCAGAGAGTGATCATGTTTTGAAAATTGCTCTTGTTAAATAATGCACTGATGATTTGGATGTTGACACCAGAGTCCTGTCCAGAGTAAACCTCTAAAAATGGCCAATACCTATAGATCCTTAACCACTGACAAAACTATGTATAAAACTCAGCATCATTAGAATGCTCTTATGGGCTGTTTTGACTTTTCTTCCCTTATCTGTGCATATCAATAGAAAAATTTCCCCTTCCCTGATTAATGTTAGTGCTCTCTGAGGCAGCTAAGCAGCACAGTAGATAGAGAGGCAGACTTGAAGATGGGAGATCCTGGGTTCAAATCTGTCCTCGGATACATCCTAGCTGTGTGATCCTGTGCAAGTCACTTAATCCCATTTGCCTAGCCTTAGTTTTTCTGTCTTAGAGTTTTTCTGAACAAGACAGAGTTTTTATAAAAATGCTAGTACTTTCTCTCAATTGTCTATCTCCAATTTATCATTGGTATACAACGTAAATGTACGTGTGGCATGTTGTTTAATGTTGCCTTTTCACTTTCTCTGCCCTTAGCATGGAACCTGGGACGTAGAAGACACTTCTTTAAAAAAAATTTTTTTATAACCCTTATCTTCTGTCTTAGAATCAATACCATGTAGGTTCCAAGGCAGAAGAGTGTAAGGGCTAGGTAATGGGAGTTAAGTGACTTGACCAAGGTCACCCAGATGGGAAGTGTCTCAGGTCACATTTGAACCCCAAACTTCTTGTCTCCAGGCCTGACTTTCTATCTACTAAGCCCCCTAGCTACCCCATAGTAGGTACATATGGAATGTTTATTGACTGACTGACTAATGTAGAAAGCTTATGTCTAGAAAAGTCAAGACTTTCCGGAAAGAAAAGACAAGTAAAATTGGCTGCTTCCTCCCTACTCTCTTAGAAAGTCTTTTCCTAGTTCTTCTCTGGTGCTTACATGGATTTAAAGTGCAATTATGGCCTGGGAAGACCCAAACTGTTTTCATTGTGAAACAGAAGTATTTCTGTGAGATATTTAGCAAGAGAGAAAATCTAATATGTCCCCAGAGACATAAAGGAAGGAGAGGTCCTCTGAAAAGATGGGAATAATTAAGGTAGGATTTTCACTAATCAAAGGTTCCAATAATGTTTTTGTTTGTTTTTTTAAACTTAGTTAGCTGCTCTCTTACAGTCCAGGGGAGACAACATGCAAATAACCATATACAAACAGAATATTTATAGGATACCGTCTGTATTTGACTGCATGTTATCCTCTCTCCTTCACCCCCATTAAATTGAAGCTCTTTGAGGTCAGGGACTGTGTTTTGTCTCTTTTTCTATTCCCTGCACCTAGCATAGTACCTGGCACATAATGGGTGCTTAATAAATGTTTATTGATTAATTGATTGATACATTTGTCATCACACAAAAAGAAGGCACTTAGACTCTAAACTGCACAGATTTACAGCAGGAAAATGAAAAATTTCTCAATTCCTTAATCTGATCCTCTGCCTAGTATCTCATAAACTATAGGTTTCCTGAGAACATCCTCCCTTCTTTTTTGTCTTTGAATCTCTGGCATTTAGCACTGTGCCTGGAATATAGTTAGTCTTGTATTTTTTTTTAAACTCTTACCTTCTGCTTTAAAATCAATATTATGTGTTGGTTCTAAGGCAGAAGAGGTAAGGGCTAGGCAATGGGGATTTGCCCAAGTCACACAGCTAGAAAGTGTCTGAGGTCAAATTTGAACCCAGGACTTCCCATCTCCATACCCGGCTCTATCCGATGAACAGCTTCCCTGCTCTCTTATTCCTTTATAAATACTTTGTAAGTTTTAGCAAAACCCTTGACTAGACCCTCCTTTATCAAAGAAGTAATCACATTGGATGGGACTTTCTGTTTTTCTTGAGCAGATTATCCACTCTGAATTATCCTAGATCATTTTAAAATCACAGGATGACTTTTCTTAAACTGGCTGGTCCCTTAAGTGGATGGCTCAATGAGAAGATGCCCTTCTGTTTACTCTCATCATTCACTAGAATCATTCCTCCTGCTGCCATCAACATTTGCTTTAAACCTACATAGACAGGCAGAGACAACTATCCATCCCAGTCTCCCAACAAAGCAAAGGACAACAGCAAATTTACTCCCTTTGAAAGTCAGGAGAAAAGTCTTCCAAGAAGTCTCTAGGAGTCCAAGGAGGGCTGGGGAGATCCAGGTGCATTCTTGAGATCCTGCTTGGCTGAGGTCAAGTATGTGTGTGGTGTGTCTGTGTTGTGAGTGTATCCATTGAAACATACCACTCCACAGCTGATTCCACTTCTTTACTGTCTTCAAGTCAAATCTTCAAGCATTGTCAAGTTCCTACTATGTTCCAGGGGCACCTAAGTGGCCTAGTGGATAGAGCACCTTGACTTCTAGTCAAAAAGACTCCACTTTCTGAGTTCAAATCCAACCACAGGCATGTAATAATTGTGTGATTCTGGGCAAATCACTTAACCCTACTTGCCTCAGTTCCTCATCTGTAAAAACAAGCAGGAGAGGGAAATGGCAGACCGTTCCAGTATCTTTGCTAGCACCTAGTGCAGAGTCTGCCACATAGTAGTTGTTTTAGTCATTGACTGACTTTGTGACCCCGTTTGGGTTTTTCTGAGCAAAGAAAAGCAAAAGATAATCCCTGTTCTCTGAACTCATTGTCTAATGGGAAATACAACATGCAAATAACTTATATATAAACAGAATAGATTGGAGATCATCTTAGAGGAATGGCAGTAGCATTTAGGAGTATTGGGAAAGCATTTTTGTAGCAGGTGGAATTTTAGCTGGGACCTGAAGGAAGTTAGAGAGCCGGGGGTGGAGGAAGAGCATTTCATACATGAGTGAAATGCCCAATGAAAATGCCCAAAGGGTCTTGTGTGCAAGGAACAGCAAAGAGGCCAATGTCTTTTTTTTCCTTTTCTTTTAAAACCCTCACCTTCTGCCTTAGAATCAGTACTAAATATTTATTGGTTCCAAGGAAGAAGAGCAGTAAGGGCTAGGCAATGGGGGTTAAATGACTTGCCCAGAGTGACACAGTTAGAAAGTGAGGTCACATTTGAACCTAGGACTCCTATTTCCAAGGCTTGGCTCTCTTTCTCATCTGAGCCACCTCTCTGCCCCAGGCCACTGTCTTTTTTGATGTTATTTTAAAAATAGGGAGTGAGAAGAGGAAGGTGTCAAGTTCTGTGAGTCTAGCAGTGTAGAGTTCATACTCCCAGTATGAAAACACCATCCACTGATAAAGATGAGCAGCTCCTCTATAACAGACAGTCTTATTTCCTGGAGGCAATCAAGAAGAGTTTTGTGGATCCACAACAGGTTTGTTTTCCAGAGACAAGACTTGAACTCATACCTTCCTGATTCCAAGGAAAGCCCACTGTCCATTATAACACACTACCTTTTGTCTTTATGACTTTTTTTTTAAATCAACCTTGTTATTTCATCAGTAATAGAGAATTCCTTTTACCAAAATAAATCTGTACCTTTTCTACAACTTAAGAGGGATGAAGAGTTTCCTGGAGCATGGAGAAGCTAACTGAATTGCCCAGGGTCACATAGTTGGAGTCAGGATGACCTGGGTTTGAATTTTATCTCTGACTGCTAAGAGCAGTTCTCTATCCAGGTCTATAGAGATATTTGTCATATCTCTGTATCTCATGGATAAAATAATCCACATCCATCCTTGATTCAGTTGAAATGAGTAGATAGCTTCTCTACTCATTATTTACACAAAAATCCAAGTTCAGAGAGGATGCCAATTGACCATTTTTAAATGGCAAGGACCTTCTTATGAATATTCGTGAGTTTCCCAGAGAAAAACTCTTTCCTCACTGAAATCTGGTTTCTTCTGCAACTTTTCACCCATTTCCTGACATCCTTGTGGCTCACAGACACATGGTGGCAGTAAAGGGCTATAGTCATCATTATCAAAGCTGATGACTTTACTTGATAGTCTGCTCCATCCCACTGGCCTTTGGGATGTTGTCAGAAATAAAGCTGACATTCCACATAACTCTTCCTGTTGCTTCCTAATGAAGCTCCCACCAAAGATCAGGCAGGAGCTTTGCTTTAACACCAAGGACTCTCTCTTGATCTCTGCAATGAGCTATAGTCAATGGGCTGAATTCAATGGATAACAGTGAAGTTGGAAGACAGTCCCGCTCTAAGTGGTTACTCTCTGGGAAAAAACAACATTTTAGAAGACCAGGGTGGCTTAAGGGCTAACTCATATAGGTTTGTGGCTGACTCCAGAGGCAATAGAAAGAATTCACTGTTTGGCCTTCTACTAGAGAAGACCCAACATTTAGGTCAGCCCAAGAGGCACTCATGCAGAAGTATCTATCTTATTCTTCTTTCCTGATGTCTGTTACATTTGATGCTGTTGGCCATCCTCTCTTCTTGAAAACTTTCTCCTTTGGGGGTTTTCATGATGATATTTCATCCTGGTTCATTCATTCCATTTCTCAGACAGAGATTTCTCAAACCTCTCCTTCTCAGTCTCCATTGCTGACTCATAGATGCCATACTTCCTAATTATGGGAGCTCTCCAGGGCTCTGTCTGTTTTAGGACTTCTTCTACTTCTATACTGTCTTTTTTGGTGAAATCTCCCAAGGGTTTAATTTATGCAGATGATTCAAGATCTCTAAATCTAGCCCCAGTCTCTCTTGTGATCCAAACCCACATCACCAACTACCTATTACATATTTTAAACTAGAGGTACCAGAGACATCTCAAACTCACACATCCATAACAGAACTCATTATTTTTCCCTCTCTGCCTTTAATCTACTCCTAAATTTCCCTATTTGTCAAAGGTACCACCATCTTTATAATCTCCCAGTTTTATAACCTTAAGACTAGATGATTGCTAATATTTCTTTGGTTTTATTTTACTGGAGGGGGACCAATAATCAACTGAGACATGTTTCTCCTTTCCCCAACTTAATACTTCAAAATGACTCAGAAGCAGGAGCAATTAGGAGGCTCAGTGGATTGAGGGCCAGGCCTAGAGATAGGAGGTCCTGGGTTCAAATCTAGCCTCAGATACTTCCTAGCTATGTCGCTCTGGAGAAGTCACAACTCTCATTGCTTAGCCCTTACCACTCTTCTACCTTAGAAATGATACACAGACCCTAAGATGGAAGGTAAGGGATTTTATTTTTTAAAATAATTTTTAAATGACTTAGAAGCTCCTTGCTCCAATGATGATAATAAGGCCTCTCTCTGTATCAATGGGGATTGGCCAGTGAAGGGAAGGAGGGAAGCTGCCCTTTCAGTATACTTTAACAGAAATTAACTCTACTTGGGGACTTTTTTTCTCTTCCTCCCTCTAAAGTGGGATATGTTAAATCTCTGAAACTTCTGAGGTAGAGGAAGGACACTTTCCCCTTTTACACCTTTATGTTGGTTTTAAACACTTAACTTGAGCCTGGGTCTTGAGTCTCTGACTGCTCCTTCTGCTTAGTGGTGTATGGGTGTCTGAATAGTTATCTCAAGGAAATGTCTTCTGAACATTCAGGTCAGAGGTTGGGCTATTTCCCCCTGTCCCTAGTAGTTTCTCCAAGAGACTGCAGAGAGAAATCCATCATACATTTGATACCCACCAAGGGACTTAATAAATCCTGAACTCTTGAAGTTGCCATTACTGGAAAGTCTACCTTTAAAAACTGGCACAGGGAAAGAAGGAGGGGAAAGGTGAAGAATTATATCATTACCACCATACCAAAAGGGAAATCACATATTATGAGTGAGAGATTATTCTAGCCATTCACTCTAGGAAGAAACACTTCAAGCAGAAGGGGGAAAGACCAGAAGTGGGGAGGACCCCAAAGCTTCCTGAAGAACTGAGGGGGAATATGACCCAGGCATTTCACTTTTTGTCATTCAGTTCACCAGAGGAAATTGTTTTTCTAGTGACTGGCATCATAATCACCTCCTTATTCCCACATACCTCATATATCTAATCAGTTGCCAAATGTTGTCATTTCTACTTCTACATATCTTGCAATCCCCCTTCTGTCACTTAGCTACCAGTACAACTCAGAACCTCATCGCATAAGATTTGGACTGTCTCCATAGTCATCTCTTAAGTTTCTCCCCATTCCAAGTCATACTATGCATGCACCAAAGTGGCATACCTAAAACAGTTCTGACCTTGGGTAGGAATCAGTCTCTCTCTAATCCTTGGTTTCCTCAGCTATAAGATGATGGATTTGAATCAGATGATTTAAGTGTCTTGCAGATTCAGTATAGGACTTGAGTATGTTTTTTTCAATGAATGAGCAAATGCTTTGGTTATAGAACATAACCTTAAATGTATGATGTATTGGGGGGTTAGTCATTGATTTGCCATTTAAATATCTGCATTAATTGGTTGCTTACCACGTGCATTTATTATAGATGGAATCTCAACTGATTGTCATCTCTCTTCTCTCCCACCTTAGGTAATATGTTTTTGGTGAATCTGGCTTTGGCAGACCTGGTGGTTGCCTTGTACCCCTACCCCTTGATCCTGATGGCCATTCTCCACAATGGCTGGGCCCTGGGTGAGATACACTGCAAAGCTAGTGGATTTGTGATGGGCCTTAGTGTCATTGGCTCTGTCTTCAACATCACCGCCATTGCTATTAATCGGTACTGCTGCATCTGCCACAGCCTTGGCTACAAAAAGATCTTCAGGGCCTGGAATACTGTCCTCTACATCTCCCTCATCTGGGTCCTCACAATTATTGCCCTGGTGCCCAATTTTTTTGTAGGCTCCTTAAAATATGACCCCCGCATCTATTCCTGCACATTTAACCAGACAGCAAGTACCCACTACACCATTGCAGTGGTGGTGATCCATTTCCTTGTCCCTATCACCATTGTGACTTACTGCTACTTGAGGATCTGGGTGCTGGTGATTCAGTCCAGGAGAAGGGTCAAGTTGACCATGAAGCCCAGGCTAAAGCCCAGTGAGGTCAGGAACTTTCTCACCATGTTTGCGGTCTTTGTGATCTTTGCCATTTGCTGGGCTCCATTGAACTTCATTGGTCTTGCTGTAGCTATTAATCCTTTGGACATGGCTCCCCGGGTTCCAGATGGGCTGTTTGCCACCAGCTATTTCCTTGCCTATTTCAACAGCTGCTTGAATGCCATTATATATGGTCTTCTCAACCAGAATTTTCGGAAGGAATACAAAAAAATTATTTCTTTACTTTGGATACCAAGGCTTTTCTTTCAGGGCAATTCCAAAGACGGAAGTGATGGTGAAAGGAACAAGCCTGCTGCTTCAAACAAGGACCAACCAATAGAAACCAATGTCTTGTAATCTTTCTATACAGCACCTAGTAGAAATCATAGCATCTAGGATGAGTTCTCTGACAGAGAAAGGAAAAAGAACAGTGGAGTCTAACTGGGCTCCAGGATATATTTTTTTAAGGCAGCAATTGACTGGTGGAGTCTCATCCTTCAGATGATCAGCTAACTTTGTACAATATACTCAATGGACTTGTATAGGGACATTATGGTTAATTAAACTCATGTGTTCATCATCTCTTTACAGAGTGACACTTGTCTCTTTCATTTTCTGCATTATAGCCCTGGGTATTTGGTGCATCTGAGGACAGACTAAAGAGCTCCATAAAGCATCAAGGCTTTGATTTCCTGTCCCAGTGGGGACTTCTGACTGTAATAAAATTTTAATCTCTTGGTACCATGTTCTCACTGTTTTACCCAGAAAAAGAAAGAATACTTTCCTTTCTAGAATGGTGTCAAGGCAGTCCTATATGGGGAAAGGTCGGTCATCCAACCAAGGAGATCCCTCTGAAAAAGGAGCCTCAGCCAAGTTAGCAAACACTTCATCTCCCCTCCATATTCATTATTTAGTTGAAAACAGGTTAAAATAAATCTCTATGGCAGTCTTTGAGGGTGGGGGGAGAAAATACCACATAAAAGTAGTCAAGAGGTAGGTAGTGGGAATGGTAAGGGGAGAAATAAAATCTCACCTTTTGCTTTAGCTGTAGGTGTATGGAAGGATGTCTTTGGTTCTTGATATATATGAAAGAACCTCAGATTTTTCTCTCTTTTTAAGTACTGTTAGAAAGTCACTCTCTTCCCAACTCTCCATAAATTATTTCTCAATTATTGATAATCTCTGGAAGTTTCCCAAAGATTAGACTGATCCATCTAATGTAGTATATCCTGAATCCATCCAATTTTTCTATAAATATAGAAATAAATGCAGGAAGAATGTTACATTTACAGAGGCTACTCTAGTCATAATCCAGCTATGTCATGATCATCTCCCTGATGTCTATATGGGGGTGGGGAAGGAAAAAGAGAGCACTGAGGTATTCAGGGTGTACTACAGACAGCTCTGGAGTACAGATTGTCAAGTTGTTAGGGTGAGCATTCACACAACAGAAATCATACAAGCCAGAAATCAAGGCTTGATTTATTGAGGAAGTTAGTGTCTAGACTTAAAAAAATCATGGAGAAAATGTTGATAATGAAGTTTAAACTTAAAAGTGTGCCACATTTTCCCACCTCCAGAGTGTCAGTTTAAATATTTACATTCTAGAACACCCCTGGGTGGAGGGATTGGGATCATGTAGTCAAGTACACGTATTTGAAACTTTCACAGTCCATAGGGGAGTTATTCTCAGACTTACTCAACCTATCTTTAACTACAAGCTCTCCTTGTTCTATAAAACCATGACCTGCACACTCAACTCTTACCTGGCTATAAATACTGGACTCATTGCATAAAGAACTTCATGCCACAGAGGAATTCTGGGCTAACATACAGAGAGAGAAAACACAAAAGGAAGAGGTAACTATGAAAGTTAAGGTCAAAGACGATTCCAATTTTTTCTTTGTACCTTCAGTGGCTAGCACTCTGACACATAGTAGGTGCTTAATAAATGTTTCTTGATTGATTGAAACAGACAAGGAAATAGGTAGGAGTCAGGAGAGGGGAAGAGAAAAAGAGAGCGGAGAAGAAGGAAACATCAAATAGAATGCCCTGAAGTGCAACTGGAATAAAATATTAACTAAAGTGAGGCAACTGGGGCTTTGTCTCTGAATTTAATAGAACGCTTGCAATCCTTTAACAAAGTAGAAATGCTATGGCTTAGCAACACCCTAGCAAAGATTAGTGGGAAGCTTCCATGTGATGGGTTAGGCTCAGTTCTTCTTTTGCCACCCCTCACCCCCACTGTAGGTTCCAGGTTCCCTAAGAGTGGTATAATGGATGTCTGGGGGCAGGTGTCTCTGTTTCCTGGATCTGTTTCCTACCTTTAGAAGAGGAAGCCAATGTGAGTGTGTGTGTGTGTGTGTGTGTGTGTGTGTGTGTGTGTGTGTGTGTGTGTGTGTGAGAGAGAGAGAGAGAGAGAATGTTTTGGATAACAATTTGTCCCTTGATCATAGTCTCTTCTGATTACCTTATCACTCCTTTGTTGTCTAATATTACACTTCACCAATCCAGACGTCTCCACTTTTTCTCTTAGGTTCCTGCTGTTGGGCCTGGAGACTGGGGAAAGGGATAAGAATGGGGCAGGTGGGGACGTCTAGTGATATGTGTGTGATATATATGTGTGTGTGTGTCTGTGTATATATACACATACATATTCACACACACACGTGCTGTTTCATTCACATACACCTACATGAAAGCTGCCTCAAGCTATACGACTTGACTCTCAATAAAGAAAATTACCTGAAACTCTGTCTGGACTTGTCTTCCCAATGGTTCAAGAACTTGCCTATATCTACATTTTTCCTGCTCCCTGTCTCACATGTATGCTGGTTGCTTTGTCTCCCTATTCTCCAGCACTCTTCAAGGTCTTCATAATAACAACTACTCCATACATTTGTATATCACTTTTTAGTTTTACAAAGCACATTCCCTATAAATGAAGCCAAAGATCCTCAAAATAAATCTGAAAGGGACAGTCACGGAGTGAATAAAGTTCCTTCAGATTCTGCTATCTTAAGGCAAAAGTTCTTAACCTTTTGTTTATCATTGACCTTTGTGAGATTCAGATTGCAGATTGGAATTCTAGCTGCAGAGAGGGGGTCAGGCCACAGCTCAGAATTCCATAGGGCCCCCCAAGAACTCTGGGAGAGGGGGCGGTTGGGTCCTGGGTTTTGAGTAAGCAGGTCACTCGGCTTGCTGTGTCCTGGGTCCTCCGTTACTCTTGGGGGCCTGAGGCTTGAATCTGAGCAAAGCCATTTTAGTTCCTAGCTGCCAATCTGCTTTACCTTGATTTCACATTCAACTACATCAGAGTTACTTCTGTTTAGCTATTTAGATATAGGAGAAGATTATTTATAGGCTTAGAGAACAGACTAGTTATTCAAATTACCTTTCCCCTTTGGGGGGAGGGGCTGCTTAGATATAACAATTTGAGGGCTTCCTAGACCTTGTCAATCCTTATTTGATCTCCCTTCCTTACCATCCCCTCCAGTTATTAAACCTTTAATCAATTGGGAGCAGTACCTGGTTATATTTAGAGAGATACAACTTCCTCAAGCTGAGTTCTTCTGACTTGGTTGCCCTGGTTTTCTATCTTATCTTCAGAGCCTGTGAGCTTAAAGACATCAAGCTTCTCCTATTCTCTCCTATTCAATCCTGTGGGGAAATAGTTTAGAGAAAGTTAGCATCTTTAGGAGTTCAGCCTTTCCTTACTTACTGTCCTGGCCCTGTAGTTAACAAGTTTGTCCACCATTATCATACAGTAACTGATTTCCCAACTGCCTAATGGAAGGGGGGAAGTGAAGGAGCACTCAGCAAGATCCTGCCCCTCCCTTCAGTCAAGCCTGTGTGTGCATGTCTCTCCATAGACCAATAGCTTTGTGAGGCTTGAGTGCTATGGACCCCTGGTATCTTACAGCTTCCCAAATATAACACCCCTTAGGCAGTGTGGTGAACTAGAACCCTTCTCAGAACAATAAGCAAAATTAAGAGTGGAGAGGGAGAAGTTTTGTCTCATTCAAGACCTCTCCTGAATAAAAGAAAATTGACAGTTAAATTGGTGAGAGTGGATAGTAGACTTGTGCAGTCCATGCTAGCTAAGAATGACCAAGGGAGCATTGGTTTCAAGATTCAGTAGAAGGGTCTCTGTGCTGTGGGAGGAAGACTGACCTGGTTCAGGTGAGCAGACTCACCCAAGGAATTACAGGCTCACCAGGCAAATCTTATACAATAGAGAAATTTATTAGGAGATAGGATAATATTTTTTTTCCTTTTTTATTTTTACTTCTTCAGATTTGGCCAAAGTATTAATTTGTTTTTCTTGTTAGCCAGTTAGAAAATTAACATTTATTATTAAGCATCTACTATATGCTAGTGCTAAGCACTGAAGATATAAAGAAAGACAAAAGATAGTCTTTACTTGTAAGGGACTCAGAGTCTGATCAGAGAGACAATATGCAAACAACTATCTACAGATTATTGGAAGGGGATGAGTTGGTGGGAGAAATAGAGATGCAAAAATTTTAAGATTTCAATAAACATTAAAAAGTATTCAAAAGAATGCAGAAAGTTGAGAAAGGGGTACAGAAACAGGGCAATTTTGATGCTACATTGTTCATTTTAATATGCATTTAAGACAGAACAGTAAGGGCTATGCACTGGGGATTAATGACTTGCTGAGGGTCACACAGCTAGAAAGTATCTGAAGCTAGTTTTGAACCTAGGACCTCCCATCTCTAGGCCTGACTTTCAAATCCACTGTTCTCTATGCATTTTTAAAGATATTTCAATAACCCTTTTTTTATTCCCTTTTTGGGGGGAGCAATGCTATTTTTCTCAGGAAACTTTATTTCTAAATTTAACTGCATTGATTTTGTTTGTACAAATACTTTTATCAAGTTTTGGTAATGCCAGTCAAAATTGTCCATTTTATCTTTTGTCATCTTCTTAATCCTTTGGTAATGCTTCTATCCATAATTGCAAAAGACATTTTCTTCTTTGTTTCTCTAATCTGTTTATGATGTGACATTTTATAACTAAGTTGTGTATTTATTTGGAGATATATGGCATAAGACATTGTTCTAAACCAAATTTCTGCCAAATTATTTTCCAATTTTCCTGATAGTTTTTGTTCAATAATGATTTCTTTTCCCAGTAGCTGGGTCTTGGGATTTATCAAACACAGTATCACTGTGTTTGCTTCTCATTCCGAGTGATCATTTTATTGGCATGGCAACTGAAGTCTAAAGAGCTTAACAAATGCCATTGTCACGCAGGTCCTAAAGAAGAGAACTGGAATACAAACTCATATCTTCTGACTCTAAATCTAATGTGTGGCAAATAATTTCTCATCTCTGTGCTACAATTTCCTCATCTATAAAAATGAAGGAGTTGCACTAGATGATTTCCAAGATCCCTTCTAGTTCTATGATTCTGTGATTAACATATCTAATTCCAACTTTCACATTTTAAGACTCTCAAAGCTATTTTATTTTGGTTTGATGGTGGGATGTGTTGATAAAGGTTTAACAATGAGCACTCAGAAACATACATATCATGCTTTTAAATTTAATGTTATATTTAATTTAATGTTATTTTCGCTCTACTTTCTTAAATGTGGACAATCAAGAAAGTGATGAGTCAAGCCCTGGTTTGTAACACTGCCATTTCCAGGGTATAAATGTTCATGCTAAAAAATTTAACAATCAGCTCTCTCGAGTCAATAAAAATTATTGGATATTGGATAACTGAATGTCTATTCCTTTGCTATTTTTCATGCTACCAGAATTGACAAATGGCAAACGGTGAAGAGAGTGAAAGAACAACTCTTTTAGGAGGCCTTCTATATAGTCATGTGGGAAAACAGTGAGACTGTGCAGACCATGCTATGAAGTCCCCAGGATATTTTGTGAACTCAGTAGATGCTCACATCCTATCCTTCTGCTTTCCTGAAGATGGAGCTCTTTTATAAACATAACTGCCTTCTAATGTAATCATTCTGAAGCTGATGACCCATTATCTAGACGGGATCCCAAAAGAGACACAAATGCCAATAAACGACAAGCAAGTTTTGCCTTGCAAGGGAACTGTTGAGAAACTCCCAGAGAGTTGTTCATTTTGCAACTAAGCTAATAATGGCTAGCATTTAGATAGTTGTTGACTATGTTGACTCCCTTTATTCTCATAACCCTCAGAGAAAGGTGCTGTAATTATCTGCATTTTAAAATGAGGAAACTGGGGCAGAGATTCATTGATTTGCCCAAAATCATATAGCTAGTATCTGAAGTCGGATTGAACTCACAACTTCCTGACTCCAAGTCCAGGACATTCCATCCACTGCGCTACCTAGCTGCCTAATACAATACAATATAATTGACTTTTATTAAGCTTTTATACTCAGTGTGCAGAGTACTATGTTGTGTTTTGGGCAAGATGCAAAGTTTAGATAAACTGAAGACTCTGCCCTCAAAAAAATTATAGTCAAGTAGGGAGATCTGAAAATAAAACAGAAGCACACATAAGCATAATATTGTTGTGGATATTTTGAAACTGTATCTGTTTGTTGGTAAGAAGGGCCAGCTGGCCAAACTTTATAAAATGTTGTTAGAGGCTGGGAAGAACAGTGAGGGATAGGGACTGCCACAACTGTGGAGGCAGTAGGTAAAAACAAACCTCTTTATTAAGGTTTATAAAGGTTTAGAAGGTTGAAGGAATAGAAGGGTAGGGTCTAAAAAGGTCTAAAAAGAAAGGGACTAACTCAAACCACCCAACTTCAAGATCTCTCACGAGAACCACTTCTTTCTGGTTAAAAACCAGACCTGCTCTGGGGCAGCTGGGTAGCTCAGTGCATTGAGAACCAGGCCTAGAGACAGGAGGTCCTAGGTTCAAATCTGGCCTCAGACACTTCCCAGCTGTGTGACCCTAGGCAAGTTACTTGACCCCAATTGCCTACCCTTACCACTCTTCTGCCTTGGAGCCAATACACAGTATTGACTCCAAGAGGGAAGGTAAGGGTTTAAAAAAAAACAAAAACAGACCTGCTCACTCCTTATCACTCTTACCCAAATTCCTAACTATCTAAGCCTATTTCTAATAATTATTATTCTTACATATTATAATGTTACTGCTTCCTTGTAATCGTTCAGTTCAGATTTTCAGCTTCTAGTCACAGGGTTTTGGGCCTAGTGGCTTCTGGCCTAGAATGGCCGAACCCAGCCTGCTCCACTCTGTAACCAAAGAGGAATAAAAATCAGATTTTCTTCTTCTAACTGTTGATCTACTTTTCACAATTCTTCCCCCAAATTCCAACTTTCTCTTCTTTCTACAACTGTCACTCCAGTTCAAGGAATTTCCAAGAACCAAAGATTTTGCCCCCTCTCTAGGCAGGGACAGAGAGAGAGAGAGAGAGAGTGAGAGAGTGTTGGTTTTAACAGAACTTTCAACTCCTCGGGACTCACAGTCTTCCTAAGGAAGAACTCAGCTCAAGGTTCCATCTCAGGCAGTCTGACAGCCTGATAGGATTCACATTCCTGTTACTGACTTATCAAAACCCCAAATCTTATAAATATTCCCAATAATATGCAGGGTGAGGAAATTCTGGATCTGGTGCCATAAGCTATAGAGCAGTGGTTCCCAAACTTTTTTGGCCTACCGCCCCCTTTCCAGAAAAAATATTACTTAGCCCCCTGGAAATTAATTTTTTAAAAAATTTTAATAGCAATTAACAGGAAAGATAAATGCACCTGTGGCCATCACCACCCTCCTGGATCGCTGTAGCACCCACTTTGGGAATCACTGTATATAGATTTGGGAATCTGTAGTATAGAGCAAATCTTGACTTTGCCATTTTCTAATTGTGTGATCTTGGAGAAGTTGCTTAATTTCTCTGGACTTTAGTTTCCTTATCTTGTAAGAGGAAGATTACTTTCCAGTCTATGATTTTAAATGCATAAGTTATAAAACAAAGTGCCACGGGGGATAGGTACATAGTTATTGTGATCATTTGTCCTTTGTACTCAAAGAGGACCAATGACAGTTCAGTTTTATGCCAATAGCAACCATCCAAAGCACTTTGATGCCCTGAAGACTATGGACCAAAGACTACCAGGTGTGTCTCAAATACTAGTGCTGATGGAGCCACACTGATCAGTGATAAGGATATAATCCTAGAGAGATGGACTGAGCCCTTCCATATTGTTCTCAATAGACCATTGTCAACCAATGCTGGAGTCATTGACCATATACCTCGAATTGAAGTTAATTGTTCTCTAACTGAACTTCCAATTGAAGAAGTATTGAAAGTCATTAGGCTCCTTTCATGAGGCAAAGCTCTTGGTAATGATTCCATCTGAGAAGAGATTTGCATAGAAATGTTATAAGTAAAAATTAATCTGGAGACTTATTACCAGATTTATAAGCATTTATTAGTTAAAAAGAGAGAGAAAGAGAGAGAGAAATAAGAGTTTTCAGCCTTTCTAAGTTTAGGGAAAGCTCCAGGCCCCCATTTCAGCTGGCCAGAGATGGGTCAGGTCAGATAAAGAGCAGGAAGCCAGTAGTTTTGGAGCAGAAGTAAGGACTTCTCTCTTTCTCTTGCTCACTTTTTAAATTCCCTAGCCCCTCCCTCCATGGCCACGTTGAGCTGTATAAATTTGTAGAATGAGGAAGGGTATTTTGGGGAAGGGAGAGACCACACAGAGAGATGGGACAGTGACTAAATGACTCCTGGCTTCCCTTCTCAATGTCCCCTTATTGTTGTGGCAAACAAAGGGGATTCTCCAAAATGGTGGTAGTTAGGAGGTGGAAGCCAGCTTCCAGGGACAGGGGGGAATCCTGTCCTAAGAGTTTAGGTAAGTGGGGACCCCTGTTAGTGTGACATGGGGCCCCAAAATCCACAAGCTTCCCCTACCAGCACGCTCGAAAAGCAGGGAGTCTGGCTAAGTCAACAGTTCTAGTTGTGGTCACAGGGAGGAATACCCTCTGTGGCTGAGAGGCTGTTTTTGAAATTCCCTCACATGCACCCCACAAGAGAGGTACCCCGGGGTAAGGTTAGGTGACAGGACCAGTGTCTTTGAGTGAACTTCTTTCTCTTCTTTAGAAATATGACTGTGATTTTCTATTTCTCAAGTAGTTTAATAATTTATAATCAATCAAGAAAGGGGATAGGTTTGAGGGGAGAAGAGACCCTACTGGATTTTCTTTTATTCTTCAGCTAAGCCAAGATGACTCAGATCCAACTTAACTATCCTCTTCATCTAATCAAAGTCTCTCTCCTACCTTAACAAGTAGTCCATCTTGAGAAGGTCAAGGGAGGGAAAGGATCTTCAGGGTGACCCCCTGAAGTTAAGGGATCAGCCCCTTCTTAGCAGCTGTACCTGTTCTTTCTTCCTCTAATGGAGGCTCTCAAACAACAGGAACCTGCTTTCTCTTCTGGACAAGAAAAATGGAGGCCAGGCTTTTCCACAAGGTGGAATCTAGAGCTCCAGGTCTTTGCTCCACACTCGATCGAGTTCAGAGGGCAAAGACCCTTCATTTAGCAGTTTCTCCCACAATCCTCTTCTCTCACTCCAACTGTCACATTCCAAACACAGTTTGCTCCATCTCAGTAGGTCAAAAAGCCAAAAGCTTGATTCAGTTTTCCTTTCCACAGCTGGCTCTGGCACATTTATGCTCGGGACCCTCATGCTGATGCCGGCTGGACAGGGACACAGTGTCTGGGCATCAGACACATGATTCTGTGGCTCCTATGTCCTCCATCTAGGGTACGTGGGATCCAAACCCCCTAAATAATTTACTTCACACAGATATAGAGTTGGAAAGGACATCAAAAGCCATCTAGTCCATCTCCTATACAGATGAGGAAATTGATGCCCGCAAGGTCACATAGATAGAAAACCTAAGAGCCTGGATATGAACTCACATTCTATGATTCTATAGTCAGTGCTCTTTCCATTCTAAAGGGACCATTTCTGAATTGTTATGTTTATTGCTGGTTAGTGCTAATGAGTTTATGCACTCTTCAATTTCCCTTGAGACTATATGCCTAAATTTCATTTTGTAAGCGCATTATTTTAGTTAGTGGCCCATGAAATAGTCCCAATTGTATATGTTATATATGAATCATGTGGTCCATGTTTTCATGAACTTCATAGTTCAAGCTACTAACTTGGAGGTTGGAATTCATAATATTATCTTGTACTGTTATTTTTTTCATATATACCTGTCTTGTCACTCCAAATGGATTTCAAATACTTGAGGGCATGGATTACATCCTACATTTCTCCCCTCTTAGTACCTATCACAAAGTCAATAAATGCTAATTGATTAAAGGATCATAGATCTAAAATTGGAGGGAGTTAGTTGAGTCCAACTCTCTCATTTTGCAGATGAGGAACATCTGATCAGGGAGCTTATTACCTAGATCTCTCAGGAAATAAATAGTAGAAGTGAGTTTTGAACCCAGGTCCTCTGACTCTAGAGCCAGTGCCCTTTCTATGGCACCATGGTACTTCCTGTAATTGATTAGAAGTGACCATTGTGAGGGGAGACTCCATAATATTAGTCTCATTAGCTCTGCTATAACCAGCCTGTGCCTTTAAGAGAAAGAAGGACCTAAAACATAGTTATATTCAGAAACATTTCAGAATACTATTCTAAAGGCATCATGATGCGGTGGAAATAGTGTTGGATTTAGCACCTCAGACTGGTCACAAACTATCTTTATGACCTTGGCAAAGTCATGTGTCTTTTCTGAGTTTGTTTCTTCATCTCTAAAGTGAAAGCAATTGGATTCAGTGACTTTTAAAATCCCATCCAGCTATAAATCTATGACCCTATAAAAAAAAAAAAGTGAACCAAACATTTGCAACCAAAAGTAGTGATGGAGAGATTATCAGATAGTCCACTTACTTGTTTGGAGTTAAGTAAACATATGATAAAGGAGTCTACAAAGTGTAATTATAAAGCAACTACACAAGAAAAATCAGTCCCATCTCTTTAGCATCATACTTTATTTTTGACTCTAATGAATAATATGACTGACTTAGTTAAACTATTTAGACTTGACCTCAAGTAACTTTTGGTGTTTTGTATTATTCAATTAACCAGTTGTCACCAGTCACTACTCTCTCAAAGTCACATTGACTTGCATCTGTTGCTCAGATTTCTAGGGTACCCTGAGGGGTTGAGGATATCTCTTAACGCTATTGGCTCAGGCCCCAACTGTCTGTGATCTTTCACTTTTAGTTGCTGGTGAATAGCATTCCAGTTCAACTTAATTACAATTAGCTTTATGAAGGGATATTTATTCAAAAGACAGCAATAGAAAAAGTCCAACCATTTCTCCTTAACACTTCGAGACCTCAATCTCCCCTGTCCCACTTTAATTTTTGGGAAGTATGACTCAGAGTTAGCTCAGTTCCTATATGATATTCATCTCTTCAAGTTTACATTGATATATAGCATGACTATGTGATGAGATCTTTTCTCAACTTTTCCTATAACAGGACCCATCCTAGTAGTGGCTAAGTTTAAGGTGTGTAAGTTTGCGGAGGGTAGCAGAGTGCAGGATTCTAGAATCCTGGGGAGCTGTGCTATTGGAGAGAGACAGTGGCCTGGGGGATGTGGCTTTTCTCTCTGGGTTTGACCTAAGGAGACAGGCTATTTCCCTGTGGCTTTCTTCCTGCCTTATCTTCCCATCCTACCTGCTACTCAGTTATCATGTTTCCCTGTTGGCTGTTTGATATCTGCTGAGTTCCTGTGCTGATCCTGTGACAATTGACAGCTGATTGTGAGACCCCAACCTAGATCCTTTGATAGGGCCCAAAGATGGACCAAGACCCTTTCCTTAAATCATCAAAGGGGGGGGTTTAGTGTTAGCTTAGCTTAGTATAGGAATTTGGGGTTAGATAGAAAGAGGAGTAGAGTAGGAAAACCAATCAGAAGAAATCTCTGTGAAGAGATATTTAGATCTGGGGAGGTATAGTTAGTTAACATTAGAGTAAGTTTATCCAAATCCCTTCTAACCTTTCCCTTATTGATTAAACCAACTGTAATTTCATATTTTAGTGGTCTGTGTATGTCATCTCAGTGTCTGGTTCTGCCTGCATTGGGCTCGGGTGGTCTTCTCCAAATATTTTAATCGATTACTAGCCCTATGAAACATCTAACCCATCCCCTAAACCCACCAATATTTCAGTCCTAAAGGTCACTCCTTGCTCTATTGGGTATTAAATCCTGAGTTGGTTGGAAAACCTGGATGCTGGGATACTGCAATACACTCCTCCCCTCCACTAAATAATGCTGAGGCAGGAAAAGAACCTTGGCTTGTATTTTTAGAACCATATTACCTTTGAAGGGAAAAGGTCCAAGGCTATTCTCGTTATAGCAAGAGTTAGCAAACTGGCCAAAGGGTCCAATGTAGACAGATTTCTATAGCCTGTAAACTAAGAATGTTTTAAAAATATTTTTAAATACAAAAAAAAATCCCCTTTAAAATCATAAAAAACTATTCTTAGTTCTGTAATGAATTAAATTTTAGGGGTTTGACTAAACATGTTAGAATTCTAAATTGATATGGTGGTTGCTGATTTAAAAATATTATTGCTGAAGCCAAAATGACTTTTAGTAGCTTTATTTACAAAAAGGTGGAAAGAGTGAAAGTAGAGGAATACAAAAAAGAGGGTAGAGAAGATGTCTAGCCTATCAGGGCAGAGGGGAAGGCCTCTCCAGAACTAATCTCTCTCCAGGAAGCCAGGAAAGGAAAAGCCAACTACTCACTCACCCAAGAAACAGTCCAAGAGCCAAGGTCCAAGTTGAAGCCAAGATCCAAATCCAAAATCAACTCCCGAAAGACAACCTCCCAAAGACTCCTCTCCAGAAGAAGAAATTCGAGGCTTTTATAGTGACTTTTTGTCCCTTCCCCTCTTAACAGGGGCCAATCACAGCTTCCAAATTGCCTAGCACTGCCCAAGAGGGCAGTGTCTGTGGGATTCACACCTCTCATCCTCTGAAAGTATAAACTCTTATCAAAAGGATTCACAAGTTCTTGACTGATTGAATTTCTAATGAACTCTAATTAAGTGACCTGGGAATTTTCCTACCTGATGGCTAACAAAGTTCTAAGTAGGGGTATTTTCAGTTTTTTGGTTGATTAAATTAAAAGTTTCTAAGAAAGTTTGGTTCACACTTCATAGTTCTTAGGCAACACAAAAACAGGGAATGGACCAAATCTGCCTTACAGCAATTTTTCTCACTGCATGCCATGAGTATAGTAGTCAAAGAGATGCATTTGAGGGACAGAATGAGAAATCTACATCAGAGACTACTAATGCCTTTTTGAAGGCACCCGCTATTCCATTTCCACAAATGCAGCCAAGCAAAAAGGCTTCTCTTAATCACACTGTTAGTAGACCAGAACCAGTTAAGAATATCTCAGCATGTTCCAGAATTTCTCTAAGGTACTTCCATCACATTGGCAAACTACAGGCAGGAAAATTCCTTTGATCCCACTATGTAACCTTACCTGACTCTGAGTCAAAGTTTGGATCTTGAGCTTGGAAATATAACCCAAAGCGTTCTGGATTTCCTCCAGAATCTGGGATAAAGAAATTTATCTGTAAAATATTGTTATTCAAGTATTTATAGATGCCCTATTAACGTGAGCTTTGCGAAAGGATATTCTGTAACAGAATCATCCCTTTTCAACTCTACAAACAACTTAAGAATCAAACTTCCTAAAAGATCAATTCCTATCCGAGGATGATTTCTGGAGATGAAGTCTGTTGGCTAAGATACCCAAATGTTAAGGTTTAATGTCAGTTTCTATTGTACTAAATTTTCTCTCTTTATATCTGGGGTTCTAGTTTTTGCCCCAGTCCTAGGTTCTATGCTCCCTCTTGTGACCTGTGTCAGCCAGTCCAGGGAAACAGTCAAGTCTCCAAGCCTTCAAGACCTTGGCACTCACTGCAGACACATCCCTGGAGACCCTGTGCCCACAGCTTCTCCTTCTCCTCCTCCTCTCAGGGATTGTATGCCCCTTATCAGCTATGAATAAGCTACAGAAGGCTGAAACCATCGCCCCATTCCCTTAGATATTTGGAGGAGTGGGGAGACGACATAGGACATTGTACCACTCTAGTGTAGACATTTTTCAGGCAAACTACAGGCAGGAAAATTCCTTTGCTCCCACTATGTACCCTTACCTTACTCTGAGTCAAAGGTTTGACTCAGTTACTAGTAGAGGGGGAACTAAGGTGGTACAATGAAGCCTCCTGGGAATGGGCTGGAGAGATCCTGCAGGCACTTACAGGAAAAAAAAAAACAAAACAAAACTGCTCTACCTGGAAGGGAGCTGCATTGCCAGCACTGCCTCTGAGCCTCTCCCCTTTGCCTTGTGCTCACAATCCGCCCTGAGTGCCCATTCTCATCCCAATTTTGGTAGGACTGGGCATAGGAAGCCTCTTCCATTGTTCTCCATAGCTGACTATGCTCATTTCCACAATTCTAGGCCCCCTTCTCCTCCTATTCCTCCTCCTAGCCCCTGCATGATTAACTGGCTGGTTGGTTTTGTGAAGGATGGCTTTAATGCTGTCCAACTTATGGTCCTGAGGCTACAATATCAAACAATTTCCCCCTTGGAATACAGTGAAACCAGTCCTTGGGAATGATTTCCCAAGGGTCCAAGAGAAAAAGTGGGGAATGTAGAACCCCAAAGTTATGACACAGAAACTAAGCAACCACAAGCAAACACAAGCTAGGGACTCCCAAATCAGGATGGCTCCGAGAAACCTAAAGTTACTAACAGGTCAGGATGTCTTAGAGAATCCATGGTCACTAACAATAGGGTGTTATTAGCCTCCCAAATGTAGCATAAAGACCCTACATGCTTGGGGGGGCAGCCAAAAACCACTAACTACAAAGGCTACTTCAAGAACTACAGGGCACCCCTGAGTCTGCTGATTCCCGCCACCTTTCCCACCACCCCCTGAGTTTCCTGCCACCCCAAACATATAAAATCTTTACTCTGACTATGCTCCCCCGCCCCCACCCCTGAACTCCTTTGCTGAGCTCCCCTAGCGCGCACTAGAAATAAAGACTTCCCTTTGCTTGGATTGCATTGTCTCTGTGCGTTCCTTGGGTGGTGATCCATTTGGACCCTAACACTTATCAACTCCAGAAGGGGGAAGGGAAGAGGGGAGGGAGACAACATGAATCATGTAGCCATGAAAAAAAAATTTTTAATTAAATTTTAAAATTAAAAAGAAATTCACATCACATTCTAATAGTTGAAACAATATAAAAATAACCACGAAATAAATCAGAGATAATCTTAGAAGGAAGGCACAAGCATTAAGAAGGACAGGGAAAGGCTTCTTGTTGAAGCTAGGATTCTTGCTGGGATGTAAAGGAAGCCAGAGAAGCCAGGATACAGAGAGATGAGGGAGGAGAGAATTTCTTAGCTTAGTATTACGACTTGTTCATTGCTTCAAAGAAAGGTTACTCTATAGTGAAATTACATCAAGACAGTTTATTGTGCAGTAGAATTTCGTTAAAGATTTCACCAAGAACCAAACTAGCTCTAAAAGTAAGGTTTGTTAATAACTGCCTTTAGTAGGTTGGCAGTGGATTTGCTGACTTTAAATCTGGAGGTCTGATGTTCACAGATTTTCATCCATTCTTCTATCTATCCATTCAACAAATATTTATCTCAACACTCATTGTATATGGGGTGGAGTGAGCACAGTGCTCTCCAGCTTTAGGAACTTACAGAAAAACAGAATTTTAAGACTGATTTCTACTATCTGAGCCATTTATAGACTTGTCTAATGAGAACAGTGGCAAGAACTTCAAAAGCATAAAGATAACAACTTTGTGCTATTTTCTTGGCAGCTAAAGTGTACTAGAAGGCACCTAATTATTCCCAGGGCAGTTGTTTGGTTAATCTCCTTGCAGCACTTACCTTCTACTACTATTACTAATAAATAACTATCACTTCTATAGTGCTAGAAGTTTTGGAAATTGCTTTACCTTTTATCATCTTATTTTATTCTCACAGCAACATTGGGAGTAAGTGCTATTGCTACTCCCATTTTTTCAGATGAGGAAACTGAGACAGATGAGTTAATTGAATTGCCCAAGATCACAAAACTAGTCTCTGAAGCTCAAATTGAACTTGGGGTCTTCTTGACTCCAAGTCCAGCATTCCATCCACTTCCTACTATAAGAGAGAATAAGAAATCAGGGGTTTGCAACTTTGCAAGCATAGCAAAAATAAGTTTTTCTCGATATAAAACATCAACAATTTTATAAGCCCCATTGAGTCATCATACTAACCTATTTCAGTTCACTATTTCAGTCAACTATTTCAGTTGGCAGAGCCAGAAAATGGAAAGAATCTAGGATATTCTGGGTGAAAAACAACCTTGTTTGGGCCTAGTGGCAGTTGGGCCTACACAGCCTGCAGAGGGCAATAGGTGGCAGCCATTTTGAAAAAAAAATTCCAACATTGAAATCTGCCTAGTAATAGCATCTGCCAATCATCCAACCAGAGAACTACCAGGCTAGAAAAATTTAATGGGACAGCACATAAAATTTTTTTTTCTCTCAAATTTGAAAATAAGACCTGATATAAAGAAGAATACTAACGAAATATGATGGGAGTTATGGAACTGCTCTATTATTCTTTTACTCTCTTTTATGAGTTCTTTTTATTGGCAATACCAGAACAATGTTATAGGTTCTTGGCATTTAAAATATTGACTCCAACAATCTAATCAATATCTTATTAGAGAGGATTATGTCATATATACCAGTGATACTGTTCCTTCTTTGTGCTGCTTATTATGGGTACCTATTGGGTGTTTCAAGATTCCAAAAACTAAAGACCCCTCTATAGTTAAGTTTGAAGGACAATGAGGTGAAAACAACCAGTTCTGGCAATGAAAGAAACCTTAGACAAAATGCAAGGTTCTTATAGAAAAGAAGGAAAGGAAACTGAGGCAAAGCTAGAACATCTAGATAAGCAAGTTGATAATACCCAGGCAACAAAAATAGATCTTGAGAATACAATTATAGATAATGCTGGAGCTAAACTACAGCTTCTTAGGGATGTTATCTACTTACAGCCAGATGTGGGAATAGTCCATGTCAGAAGCCATAAACAGCTTAATGCTGGAGGCTTAGAATCAATAAAAAAGCACAACCCAAAATTTTTTGAGGACCCACATAGGTGCATTAAGGAATTCAAGATCTGTGAGGTTTTTGATCTAAACATTGCTGACTGTGAAATTCTTTTGAGAGGATTATTTACCAAAAGGGAAAAGAAACAATTTATTTTTGAGACTAGACCAGTGATGGGCAAACTTTTTAAAGAGGGGGCCAAAGGAAAAGAAATGCTCATCTATCAGTCTGTTTCTAAGGCAATTCTTTCGAAGTTTCATTGTATTGTATCCTATTCATTGTATTTGTCAGATTAGGAATAATGTCCCACGGTCAGATAGAACATTTCAGGGGGCCACATCTGGCCCACGGGCCATAGTTTGCCCATCACTGGACTAGATAAAATCCAGATTTAACATCATGGCCCAGTGAAACACAACAGGAAGTAGAATTGAATTTCATGGATGGGTAACACTTTTAAAATCAGGCTAGAGAATCCCTTCAAAGCAATGAAAGTGTATGCAAAGAGACCTAACACCTGGTCTAAATTCGAGAAAATAAAATATGAAGTTGAAGAGAATCCTACAACTTTCCTGGACAGGACAACTGAGGCTGGGGGAAAATTTTCTGGGGATGGAGAATATGAGTGGACAAGACATAGCCCAAATCAAGAGGCAATTTGTGAAAATAGCTGCAAGGTAGTGAAAAATTCTTTCACAACAAATTGTCCTACCTGGGAATCTATAGTACTGGAGGAACTTAGGAAGACTGAATATTATATATGGAGTGCTGATAAGGAAAAATGGGTGGATAAAAAGAATGATCTGGTAGAATATCTAAGTCAGTTAAAGGAGGCTAATAAAAAGCTGAAAGAAGAAAAAACAGTGGCAGCTTTAAGATCATATAACCCTAGGACTGAGTATAAGCCTAGACAACAGAGATCCAATCCACCCTGTTGTTTTTTCTGCAACAGACCAAGGCATTTTCTCAGGGATTGCCAGTTTAGGGGACAGGTATCTAATCAGTTCAACAGGAATAACAGATATAATAACAATGGGTAAAGACAGAATGGGTATGGTTATCAAAATTCAAATCACAGATATCCTAAATTCCAAAGGCAGGAGAAGGCACAGTGCTGCAACCATAACTTTAGCCAGGGTTCAAAACAACAGGCACTTGATTTATACACCATACAAGAATATATTAGGGTTGGAGATAAACCTAAATCCTCCCAAATAATAGGGTATGGGTACAGCAAACAAGAGATTAAGGGTACAGCTGCATTATGAAGGTTTGTCCAGGAAGGCAAAGAACTAGAAACCTCAAGGGAAAATGTATCAGGAATTGAAAATAGTAATGGCAAAAGAGAAATACAAAATAGCGAAAGTGAAACTAATAGTGAATGTATAGAAGAAAAGTAAATATCTATAACACCAGTAATACCAATAATAGGAGAGGAAACAGAAGTAGTAACAATGTATGTAGTAAAAGAAGAACAAATAATGTGCAAAAGAACAATGAATCCAATGAAATAGTAGAAAATGGGAACAATGATCTAAGACTAGATGAAGGAAGTTGTGGGGAAGTTAATAAGTCCTGGGATAGCAAACATAAGACTAACTCCTGGAAGTGTAAGAAAATAAAAGAAAGTGAGGAGATAAGCTTGGATACTTGGGGGTAGAACTAGACTTTTCAGATCCAAGTATATTAGCCACAGTGCTAGAGACATTCTCGCCACCTAATAGCACTGAACCACACATTTCTCTTAAAGTAGGGGATCAGGTTTATGATCTTTTGGTGGACATGGGGGCTAGTAAGTCAGTATTACAAACTCCTCCTGAGAACTGCAGGGTAATAGGGTCTATGGAAGTAATTGGAGTTATGAGTAGACCACAGAGAGTAGCAAAGTTATTGCCCAAAATGATTTCTTTGGGTCCCTTGTCATTAGATCACATGTTTCTCCTTATGCCAGACTACCCAATGAATCTAATGGGTAGGGATCTACTGTGTAAACTGAGAGCCACAATTCAGTGTACACCTGCTGAAGACATATCGCTACATCTTCCAGAGGAATCTTTGAAAGCCTTTCCAATGCTTTTCTTAGATTCAGTAGAGGCTGAGGGAGAAACAGTCTATTTTCCCAATACCTGAAGATATTCCTGAAAGTACTTGGGCTAGTACTTCTACTGATATGGGGTTATTAAAGTCAGCTACCCAAGTCAGGGTGAGAACTAAAGGGGGTCCTCCATTTTGCATAGCTCAATAAAATTTGAGTAAAGAAGCAGTGGAGGGCACAAGACTGATCATAGAGTCATTGATAAAGCAAGGGATAATAGTACCAAATTCTCAGAGTATAATACACCAATCCTTCCTATAAAGAAATCAAAGCTGGATGAAAATGGCAAACTAGTCTACCGATTCATCCAGGATTTAAGGGCTATAAATGATCATATAATAAAATCCCACCACGTAGGACCAAGCCCAGCTACAATAATCTCCTCTATACCAAATCATGCCAGATATTTCACTGTAGTGGACTTATGTTCTGCTTTTTTCTCTATATCTATTCACGAGGACTCACAAAATAGTTTTGCATTTACCCAGGAAGGGGCCCAATATAAATGGTCCTGTTTGCCCCAGAGATTCTCCAAATCTCTGAATCTCTTCTCCCAAATCCTAAATAAAGACCTCAAAATGATAAGATTTAGGGAGAGCAAGCTTGTACATTTCATGGATGACATATTCCTACCCTCCCCAAATGCAAAAGTTTGTCTGAGGGGACAGTAAATTTCTTCTCTGTGACCTCTGTAAGTGTGGACATAAGATTTCCAAAGCCAAACTACAGTAGTGTTTGCCAAGGGTTGAGTATTTAGGGTTTGTTATATCAGGAGGTTCTAGAAGTATTACTCAGACATTGATTGCAGATATCCAAAAGCCGACTGCTCCAAAAACTAAAAAGCAACTCAGAGCAATTCTAGGGACAATGGGGTT
The DNA here is from genome assembly GCF_016433145.1 of Gracilinanus agilis. Taxonomy (NCBI): domain Eukaryota; kingdom Metazoa; phylum Chordata; class Mammalia; order Didelphimorphia; family Didelphidae; genus Gracilinanus; species Gracilinanus agilis. The sequence continues at coordinate 169,859,194 of NC_058132.1, forward strand.
TTGTCATCAATGGATCTCAGGGTACAGTGAAATTACCAAATGTTGCACTGACCTAAATAGGAATGTAGAACCTGAACCTCTAGAACTTAAGCCTGAACATCTGCAAGCTCTTTCAAAGCTAAAAGAATCTATTTTAGTTGCCCTGGCACTAGGTATACCAAACTAAAACAAACCTTCAATGGTCTCCAGTCCTCAGGTTTATATGTTCCCCAGATTCTGGAATTGCACCTTTAGTTCCATATGTAAGAAGGAAAAAATAGGTATTTATAGATATATATTAAATATGTGGCCGCCAGGAATCAACAATTCAGGTTGATTCCGTAATTAAATCAGACCCAAGTCAGCATCGGGTTGAAGAGTTTATTTACAGTCTGGTAGGTAAAAAGTAGGAGTAAAGAGAAAAGGAGAGAGGCTAGTCCAGGCCAAAGGCCTGGACAGAGAGAGAAGAAGGTTATAAAGCTTAATAAATGAAGCTGTAAGACACAAGGCCCAACAGCCAGATAGGCAGAGTTTAGAATTGGCCCAGCTAGGCCAAGGAAGTCAGCCTAACTTACCCACGTGACAATATAGAGCATAATCTGTCTGTGGTCTCAGGAGATGCTTCTGCCCCCATTTCGAGATGGCAACTGCCCCCACAGGAAGTTCACCAACTTACTTAAAGAGATAGTGTCTTTCATCACTTCCTGTGGTCCACCTCTAATTCAAATGGACAAATGGCAGTTTCTACATTGATTTGGACTGCCCAAAGGGCATCCCTTATTCTTGATTTGTTACTTATTGTCACGTGTGGGTAACTCATCTCCCCTCCCCACTAAGGGAGGTTAGGGTGACATCATTAGCACGCCTAGGTTGAATAGAATTTTGACTATTAATGGGCTCGAGCTAATTCTATTTACACACATGCATGTGCCCAGACCCTTTTGCCAACCTTTTGCTATGCTTGCAAAGTTGCAAACCCCTAATTTAATTTTTCAGTATAATAGGGTTAGTTTTGGGGATGGGATAAAATGGATTAAATTGGGCCAGTAACAAGATGTTACACTGTGGGTCAAATGCCAACAATTAACTCTGACTATGACAGAGCATGGTCTGAGACCAACACACAGACCACTCAGTAACTGGGAAAGGGAAGTTTATTTAATAGGGAAAGGTTAAGAGGGAAATGGGAGAACCCTGATACTAATTTCACTGCCTAAAGTCCCCAAGATCTAAATGTCTCCTCATGGTGTCTTTAAAGAATTTGTTAGACTACTCTATTTCCCTCTCCTCTCTCACCTAAAAAATCTCAGTCTCTGCTCTAGCTAACCTGCACTAATCCCCCCTTAATTAGTATTAGAGGTAAAGGCAAGCTCGGCAGGGCCCAGGAAAGGTCCTAGATCCAAAAAAGGACCCAGACCTCATCTTACAATTGGCACAGGCAGATGTTCAAGATCACAAGGTTCTTCTCCAAGGGAAATACAGAAACTGGATAATAACAGGACAGCAGGAAAGAAGATCAGGGTAAAATCGACAACTTAAGGACAAGCAACCACTCTCCCCAGGAACCTCCGGAGAGACAGCCAATCCCCTCAGTTCAGGTTAACCCCTCCTTTAACATTCCCAAATCTTTCCCTCTGCATCTGTCCCCTGCAGACGATCCTCTCTTGCTATAACCCTCTCTTCCTTATAACATCAGACACCTCTACCTTTATTCAGGGAAGGAACATAAGAAGAAGAGGTATCTATAGGCCCATGTTCAATGTCACAAATCATAAAAACAATCAATAATTTCACTAAAGCGATTGGCAATGAGACAACATACTAAAATTTGAGAAGATGAAGAGATGGCTCAAGGTCCTCTGATGGTATGAGGACCTGAGCTGAGTGAGAGTGAGAATGTCTAGGTGAACACCAAGATGTGGTAGTGAACATCAAGATCCTTTCCTCTTTTTTCTTTTTTTGGCTCTCTTTGGGATACAGACTTAGTAGTGATATTGAAGTGGGGTACTTCATAATACAAGTCCAGATGCCCAGAAATTCAATAATTAGAACCGTTATTTATTGATAAAAAAAAAAGAAAGAAAAAATCTACCAGCTGGGACAGCCTTCCCTAGTGGAAGTGAAGTGGGGTACTTCATAACATGAGTCCAGACACTCAGAAATTCAATAATTGGAACCATTATTTATTGATTAAAAAAAAGAAAAGAAAAAAGAAATCTGGGACAGCCTTCCCTAGTGGAAGCTGTGCAGACTAACATTACAACACAGCTTATATAGGTTTACAAGATACAAGACTAACCAGGTTCTTACTTGTCAAGAAAACAGTCATCACAAACATAGGTAGTGATAAATAGATAACACTCAGATCATTCAGAGGATATTTACTTTTCACATCAACCTAAACAGTCATCCCTAGTTAGCTTATATGTTTACCTTGCATTCCATCCTGACTTATTTGTTTGTACTTAAACACTCATCCAAAGTTAGCTATGTCCCTTTGTTGTCCATAGGGGAATTTGGATTCTAACCCACCACTTGCCTAGGTTGCTTGGCCTCCTGGAAGGATTAGGTCAGTTTCCTAAATAATGCAGGAATGGGTTAATCTACTTCAATTCCACTTTATTCTCTAACCTATTTCATTCATTTAGACTACTTCAATATTGGTGGGTCAAAGGGTATAATGCCCCGCCTTGTAGTTTCAATTCTTTGAGACCTTTCCCTTGTCAAGTTTCTCCAGTTTTGTGTAAGTTCTTCCCAATGGAAGGAATGTGAAATAATAAACCTTAATTACCCAGAACAGTTTGAGATAATGAGTTCAAGGTAAATGAATCTTCCGAAAACTAGAGTTTTTAATTTTTTAATCTGGCCAAGGGACAGCAACTTTGCTTTATTTTAACCACTTAAGATAGAAATCTTTTTTTAAAAAAATACCCAATTCTACTTTTACAAACAGTATACTGTATTGTTGAATTTTTACAAACCCCCAGACTTCCCAAGCATGATTGTAAACATTCAGCAATGCAGTCTTGGGTCTCCTTTTCAGTTTTCATTTCACATCTCCTCCCTCTGTCAGGCTGCTTCCTGCTGCTATCACTGTGCCCACCTTTCAGAGCCACCCACCTTTTTCTACCCCGCTGCTTCTGAGCTGCTTCAGGCATAGAAACCACACAATTATAATAACAGCTGACATTGATGTAGCATTTTGAAATTTCCAAAGTACGTTACCTCCACTGATCAGGAAGTAGATGCTGTTATCTCTTTTTATAGATGAAGAAACTGAGGCATAGGGAGGTTAAGTGACTTGCCCAAGGTCACATAGGTAGTGAGAATCTGAGTCAGGCTTTGAAACATGGTCTTCCATTGTCTGATTCCTGACTGATACGCCCTAAGCCACACTAACTTGCAAAGTAGCCAAGTCTGTTGACCTTTGTGTTTTATATAGGAATAAATAAGCACTGAGTGAGAGTCTGAAGACCTCTCCTGTGGTCTAGTGGTAGGTTTTCACACTGAGGCTTTGTGTCAACCCTTCTGAAAAACTTTTTACTTTTTCCTGGTTGGAGATCACTTCCTGGAGAGTTGAGGGTGTCAGAAGGCTGACCTCCACTTAAGTGGGGAATTACTGCCTTTGTATCTCCTCCACTGGGAGCTTTGCTTCTACTTTTTGAAGTTCTGTAATTGCTGTCCTCCAGGAGAAGAATGACTTTTCAAAGAGAGTGCTGCAGAAAAAAAGCCCCTTTTAAACTTTATTTCAATGTAAATGGGATGTTCTTTTTCAAAAGCTCCTCAACAGCCCAGCTGCTGGGCTTTTCAAGTTTCTAACTCAAGGCCACCACAGAGAAGATTCAAATCTGTTATGGTGAAAAACCAGGAGTCTTAGAGGAGACTGCAGAGCTAGCTACAGGGAGTAAAGCTGGTGGGGAGGGATGGAGTGGGGGTGAGATGTAGAGAGACATGCTGATTGGTGACTCTTAGCCCTGTGGCAGCATCATCCATCACTTCCTAGGCTGTTGAGACTCCAGTGTGTTTCAAACTGTATGAAATGGAGGTTGAGTGCAACTGCCACCAGTGCTGCCTTTTACAGTTTGACCTAGGTTCTGTGTCTCAGGCTGCAAATTATGCTTTAAAATTTTTTTTCGAAAAGTCTTCAACAGAAAGAGTGTGATTTCTGTCTTGTTGGCAGGAGGCTGGGAGACAACCTTTCTGCTGCTCTTTAAGGCTGTTCAGAAAAGGACTACTGGTCTAACTTCCAAGTAGCCTTGGCAACTATCAGAAATGGTCCCAGGAACTGGCTATTTCCGGCTCCCAAATATATTTTTCCTATCCAGCTAGCTGATATCCAAATTCTCTTAAGCTGGGGACAAAGCTTTTGTTCCCTAGTGAGAAACCAAGATTAACATAGAAATGTCCCTACAAGATGTACTGGTAAAGTAAGGGTCTTTTATCTTTCTGCTTTCATGAACTCTTTGACCTAATGAAGCCCACGGACCCCTTCTCCATCAGATACCACAATTTGTTCAGCCATTCTCTAATCAATGGGCACTCCCTCATTTTCCAATTTTTTGCCACCACAAAGAGCATGGTTATGAATTTTTTTGTGTAAGTCTTTTTGCTTATTATCTCTTTGGGTGGTATGGCTGGATCAAAGAGTATGTATTCTTTTAAAGCCCTTTGGGCATAGTTCCAAATTACCTTCCAGAATGGTTGGATCAATTCACATCTCCACTAGCAGTGCATTAATGCCCCAAATTTTCCACAACCCCTCCAACATTTATCATTTTCCTTTGCTGCCATAATGGCCAATATGCTAGGTGTGAGGTGCTATAGACCCCTACTCAGTCAACCCATCAATAAACATTTTTGGCACCTACTGTTATGTAGAGATGGATGCATGGAATCCATGCAAAAATACAGGGTTAGCCTCACCCAGAATTCTGGGGACCCCCCTGGAGAACTTTGGGTGAGGCTGACCCTGTATTTTTGTAGGGATTCCATGCATCCATCTCTACATAACACTACTATGTGCCAGGCACTATGATAAGCACAAGGGACACAAAAAAAATGTTAAAAATAATCTCTGTCGTCAAGGAACTCAGTTAAATGAGGGAGACAAACAATGATGTACAAATAAGCTATATGCAGTATAAATGCAAATAATGAACAGAGGGAAGGCATTATTAAAGGAGATCCTTTCTATGGAAAGAGGGATTTTAGCTGAGACAGGAAGGAATCTAAGAGGGGGAACATTCTAGGTATGGGGGAAGAAAATGCCCCAAGCCAAGGGATGGAGTATATTATTTAAGGAAAAACAAGGAGGCAGTATTACTGTATCCAAAGGTTTAGTCGGGGAATGAAGAATGGTGCAACTTGTAAGAAGGATTACAAAGAAAACTAATTATCTTGATATATACTTAATTTATTTTTCCAATTACATGTAATAATTTTTAATGTATGATTTCTGAAATTACAAGATCCAAATTGTCTCCCTTCATTCTTTCCCCCTTCCCTCTCTGAGAAGGTAAGCAATTTGATCTGGGTTATACATGTATGATCATGTAAAACATATTTCCATATTGGCAATGTTGTGAGAGAATAACTCATAAAACCAAAACCCATAATAAAACACATACAAATAAAGTGGAAAATGGTATGCTTCAATCTATATTTAGTCCAAATTCCAATCAATCCAATTTCCAACACAAATAAGAACCCATCTGATGTCAATTGATGTGTATAAATCCACCCCTTACACAGTACTAGGCTAGCTGAAGTAGGGTTTACTTCAAGTCTGGATTGTGAAAGAGATGGGGACACAGCTAAAGAGAGCACTAGATCCACTCAGCATTCTTCGAATCTTAGCATCTGTAGTCCAAGTCACCCCAAGTCCTAATAGATACTGGTATATAGTAGTTACAAAATATTTAAGTTCTTTTCCTTGATTGACAGGGTCTTCCTTATGCCCATATGTATGTCCACTGCATGTTTAGAGTCTTTCTCTCTATGATTTTTTTCCAAATAGGTATGTGCAACATAGGACCCAACTGTACATTTGACAGACATCTTTAACTTGTGAGTATTTATCTAATTGCACTGGCTTTGCATTATCAGCTACAATTGTGGATTTAAAAAAAACCAATTGTTAAAAGCTTTATTGTAAAATCACAGATACTACAATCCATTGATAGTCTTTTATTTGCTGTTGTGCTCCAGTCTCAGGTTGTAGCTTTGGAGAACAAGAGTTACCCAGGGGTGAGAGCTCATTTTATCAGCTATTCATGGAGAGAAACAAGCCAGAAGTGGAATCTGTGGGCCCATCACTCTGAGATCTGCCAACCAGAGCATTTTCAGCAGCCACAGTGGATACACTTAATGTTCCACCCCACTTTCAACTTGCTTTTTGGAACCCTACATATATGATTAGTTTCAAAATTGGTATCCTGCCTCGGGATGCAACGGAGGCAGCACAAATTCTCATAACCTTGTTTTTTTCCACTTGGCAATCAAGTTCTTAACTGCATAACCTTCTTTAATGCAGTACTCATACAATTCTTTACTTATAGTTTTTCCCTTATAAAAGAGGTCAAATATGTATCTTGTTTTCTGGTGATGAATTCTGAAGATTGGCCAGAGAAATTCCACTTTCCTCTTTCCTTTATGAGGTTTAGTTACATCTTCTCTGAAGTTCTGATCCAATTCATCTAGCACTGGTTCAATTAACTCCCAGCCAACTGGTTCAATTAACTCCCTGCTTCTTTTTCCAGAATGTTTCTGTGGCCTCTCCATCATGAGGCCAATGACACCCAATTTTTTTATATGCACCTCTGATATCCTATTAGGAGGCCTCTTGGTCAGGAACACAGATCCAACAAAAATCTAGACTCTGTAATGGTTAGAATGGATTTGACAAATATAAGAATCAAAATAATTGCTGTGATTGCTGTTTATAGAAATTAACTCTTATGTCTCAAGACTATTAGTAGCTTTATTATAGCAAGGTAGAGATAGTAAGAGAAGGGAAGGTAGGAAGGAGGTAGAAGGAGGTAGTCTGTCTCTAAATCTGAAGTCTCAGAAGCCCTCAGAGTGTCACCACACAGGCATTTCAATAACTAAAGATGGACACTAAAGAGGTTGAGCTGCAAAGAGCAGTCTCTCCCACCAAAGAGGCAAGAGTCTCACCTGAGTAAACATCCCTCTTCAGCTTGAGTCACCAGTGCAGAAGCTGAATCTCCACCAGAATCCAAAGCCAAAATCAGGAAGCCAAAAATGAAAACTTCCAAAGACTCAGACCAGAAAGCCCTTGAACCCACATGAGGCACCAGAGACCTCACACCCAAGAGAGTGTCCAGCTGAAGACAGGACAGACATACAGGGTTCCAGAGGCTCCTGCTTATACATAGTTTTATTCACCCACTAGCTCTCCCACTTCACCTCCCAGGAACCAATCATAGTTCCTCAATTAGCCTGGCACTACCCAGGAGGGCAGTGTCTGTGGGATCAATTTCCTATCTCTGAAGGTGTCAGTTGATTGATTAAAATTGAAAACAAATGGAAGGGAAGTCCAAATCCCTGACTGATTAAATCAAAGCACAAATTACCTTTTCACAGTTCTGAGAAGACTTCTCAAACTGAGCCACTCCTGGTCTTTTATAATGCTTTTTCTCCCAGGGTTTCTCTTCTCCTTTCCCATTCACTTAAAGGTGTGAATCCCTAACCTTATCTCTCTTATGAGAAGAGATCTTTTGAAAAATCCCTTTGTTCATCCTCACCAAAGTCACCCTTCAGTAGTTTAACACCTCATTTAATTAACATTTAACTTTGAAACCTTATAAGTACCTCAAAAGACTTCACTCCTCAGGAACCAAAAAAGAGGGAGTCTACATGGTGTTGTTATTGGAATTGATGTTTGGCAAGTTACAAATTTCTGCCCAGTTCATTTTTTTAAACCCTTACCTTCCATCTTGGAGTCAATACTGTGTATTGGTTCCAAGGCAGAAGAGTGGTAAGGGTAGGCAATGGGGGTCAAGTGACTTGCCCAGGGTCACACAGCTGGGAAGTGTCTGGAGTCAGATTTGAACCTAGGACCTCCTATCTCTAGGCCTGGCTCTCAATCCACTGAGCTACCCAGCTGCCCCCTGCCCAATTCATTAAAAAAAATACTCTTACTTGATATGGTGCAAACAGAACCAGGAAAACACTCTGTGCTATGGCTATAATGCAAATGGAAAGAGCAGTAACACTCTATTCACCCCACCTCCTTTTTTTTTTTTTTTGACAATGTATATTTCCCTTTGCAGATAGGACTATGGATATAATACATTTGTACTAGGATTGGAAGCTTTTACAATGCTTTTGTTATTCAGAGGCAGGGTTAGTAAAAAGTAATCAGTTGTGACTATTTGGGAGGAGCTCAGGCTATGATAATTAAAGTTATGGGGATACCTTTGCCATCCAAGATCTAAGTAATTGGCTTTACTGTATTAGAATTTTCTTTTCAACTTCATCTTGAAAGAAAATTGGGCTGTAGCTTTTCCCCCTTTCAAAATATTCAGTTACTTAGAGATTATGTTGTCCACTCTAGCATTGGGTGTAATTCTTGTGTATGCATATAGATATTTATAAGCTAAAATTTATTTATTTACATTTTATTATTTATCATACTTATGCTATGCTATATTTTATTTTAATAATATATTTAAATTTTAAATAATAAATATTTAATGTATCATATTTATTTATTTTTATATTTATTATATTTATTTATAAGAATATATACATCAGAACTATAATTCTGAGGTCCTCAATGTTATCTCTACCTTTTTTTTTTTGAGATAAATGAAAATTTAGTATATCACTATTAACTAGATATGGTGTTGTGGGGGTCTTGAGGTGAACCTCCGGAGTTCGGGAAGGGTACCTTTTGCAAGAATGTAAGACTCCAAAGCTTAGCTTAAAAATTTAAAAAAGAGAAATTCATTAATTTAGAAAGTTATGTTAAATCTGGCCAGGAGGATAGTATAGGTAGAACAGCAAGATGAAAGGCTACTCCCTGAATCCATATATTCTGNTTTTTTTTTTTTTGATAAATGAAAATTTAGTATATCACTATTAACTAGATATGGTGTTGTGGGGGTCTTGAGGTGAACCTCCGGAGTTCGGGAAGGGTACCTTTTGCAAGAATGTAAGACTCCAAAGCTTAGCTTAAAAATTTAAAAAAGAGAAATTCATTAATTTAGAAAGTTATGTTAAATCTGGCCAGGAGGATAGTATAGGTAGAACAGCAAGATGAAAGGCTACTCCCTGAATCCATATATTCTGGGGATTATATATTTTTTATAACAGTGGGGATGTGATATTATGTCGTGGTAAGGACATGATTCTAGAGTGGTAAACACTCAGGCATTTGTTGGGAGAGTTTGGTTATCTGACCCGGGTCTGCCTGACTCATAGTTTAGGGGACAGATGGATGTCTGAGATACAGCCCGATGGTATGGAGGTGTAGACTGGAGGTGCATCTCTATGTCCATCTTAAATCTAAAGGACAGTCTAAGGATGACAATAATCTCAGGGTCTTATAGAAGTAATCAGATGTTATTGGATTAGGAGTCACAAGGAGAGAATGGAGCAAAGGAATTTCCTTGCTTACAGTTTGCCTGAGTTTGGGGGCTATAATGCCCATGACAATGGAACCCATCTCTAAATGAAGGGGGTAAAATTGCTGCTGCTAGCACTTTCTTTAAAAGAAGCCAAAATTTAGCTTTGCTTCTGACTTGCTTTATACTATGCCATATATATGGAATGCACCTCTACCTATTGAATTCTTTCCAATGCCTCCCATTTATTAGTAATTTTTACTTAGCAACCTGCTAACTTGTGTGTTTGGTCTATTCATAAATAAATTAAAATAAGTTGAAGTATTTGCTGTGTATGAACAAAATGCAAACAAGACATATCCCTGCATAAAGGATCACCTGGACATATCAGGGCATAAGTAAATGATCTGCCAGAATAATCTTCCTGGCACCACGTACCTCATCTTATAGGGAAGCCTTACCCCCAACTCCTGTGGGGCAGCACAACCATCCAGGTCACCCAGTTTCTGGGTGACACCCCCTGAAGTCTCCCAGTGTATATTCAGCCTGAGGGGAGAACTAAAGTAGAGAGTCACCACCTATATGGACTCTCTCTCTCTCTCCTTCTATCATATTATCCAGAACTGGCTCTCTTTATTGTTACATGTCTCAAAAGCTGGATGGCCACTGGACATTTTGGGGAGGAGTTTAGGTATAGGATAGAGTAAGAAGATAGTCTTAAGATCTCCTCTATCTCCTATGATTCACTTAGTCCCAGGGGACATTTGTAGATGGGAAATTTGGATGTCTCAATTTACCCCTGCCCTTTGAGAAAATCCAATACCAGGCATACCTGTTTTGGTTTGAACTATGGATTTAAGACTATTTGGGAACCCTATCGAGGGTGGGATTCTGGGGACATAGTAAAAATGTTGTGTGCCTTTTATTTGTTTTAAAGTCTTCTCTTAATATGTTAAAATCCCCTCTCAGGAAGCCCAGTTCTTAGTTTGACCCTTTGCCTTTGATTTGTTACAGCTGACTGCTGGTTGATACCCCTGGGGCTGGCTACAGAACTCTTAGCAGCCCATTTGTGGTTTGTCTCTGCAGACTTCCCATACCAAATTTTCCAAAGGGTATAAGAAACCCAGGTTCCATTCCTCTTCAGAGTTGGCACTTAGTGTGGTGTTTTCTCCCAGGGTAGAATTGGCATTGGAGATGGCATTTAGCAGAGTGCCTTCTCCCAAGGATAAGGTTCCTAGAGTCCCCAGGGTATAGGCCCTATGTGGTATTTGGTGCTGGGCTCTGTGTGGTGGCCAATATTGGACCTTATTCCTACTCCTGATTAAAGACTTGGGTTTTTCTGACTACTTTGGTAGTTCTGTGTTAATCCAAGTTAAAACACTGATGCCCCTACCCCCAACATATCAGGGTGCTTATAAGAAAATAATTGACCCTACTCTATCTTAGTACTTTATGTATAAGTTTACAAAGAATCTTCAATACGTTCTCATTTAGGCTCACAACAGCCCTGTGCAGAGGAACTAGTTCATTATCACTATTTTACAATTAGAAATACAGGTTTAAATGATTTTGTCCATGGTGACCCAAATGGTATCAGAGATGTGGAAAAATGACTTTATCAGGATTGGTTAAGTCTACACAAGTTAAATTTTTTCCCTAAAATGCTCTTCCTTTCTAAAATAAATAGCATTAAAGTATGAAAATGCACAAACTTATAAATGCATTTAAGCACTGGATACAAAAATATAAATCTTCCTTTATTCATACAGTTCAGTGGTAGCAATTTACTTGAAGATTCACTTTATTATCATGTTCAGTGTTTCCTGAAGTTTAGATAGCTATTCCTCTCTGAAGAACCTAACACATTTATTTAAGTTAATTTCTTTTTATATCATTTAGTACAAAACTAATTAATCTCATATTATCCTTTAAATAGTATATGTAACTATAATGTTAGAAATGTTAATCCCAGGTTAAGATGGTGGCTGAGTAGAAGCTGGGCCACTTTCTCTCCTTACCAACTGATATGGCATACATCTAAAGGAAAAGAAAACAAAATCCAGACAAAAGAAGGGACCCCACAATAGAATGCAGTATCGAAAGTACATGGGATTTGAGCACTTCCATGCTATAAGGGGGGAAATAGCTCCCATCAAAATGCAAGCAGATCAACCCTCCCCCACCCCACCCACAGTACCAGAGTCAGAGGCTGCACTCCAGAGTTAGAGCAAGTGGGGGCACAAAATCTAGCCCCTTGGCAGCTAGCTGGTACTACTAGGAACTTGCTCCTGAGAGCAGCAAGACCTGAGATCCCAGGTGGCTGGAAAACTCAGACCTTGGACATAGGAGTGGGGCTGAGAGAGGCAACAGCAGTGCCCAGCACACTCAGACTCAGGGGAAAATCTCAGGTGGAGGAGCAAGCGTGGGCCAAGTTCCAGGCTCTAGGCAGCCAGCTAGGACCATGGGGGCTTGACCCTGAAAATAGTTTTCCAGCCTGCTGGGGTCTCTGGTCTAGCTAAGACCTTGGACACTGGAGTGGGGCTGAGAGGCAGCAGCAGGGCCCAGCACACTCAGACTCAGGGGAAAATCTCAGGTGGAGGAGCAAGTGTGGGCCAAGTTCCAAGCTCTGGCCAGCTGGCTAGCAACACAGGAGCGCAACCCTGAAAACAGCTAGACCAGAGACCCCAGGAGGGTCCCCAGAGAAGCCAAGAGACTCACAAAGTCGCCTCAGGCAAAAAACTGCTCACTAAGTCCATATAAAGAGAATCAGATTGCCTTACTCAGACTTCTGGCAGATAAATCATAATGATGCCAATCAAGACCCAAAAATAAACAAGGAGACCTAGAAAAAAGCTCAAACACTTGATAACTTCTGCACAGAAAAAAAAACCAGAACCCATAGGAGGACAAAAAATTAAAGACATCCAAACCTTCCCAAAAAAATGAAAATGGGTCACAAGATCTTGAAGAGTTCAAATCTAAGATTATGAGAAAGATGGAAGAGATCTGACAAGTATTTTCTTGTTTAAAAGGCAGAATTTTGTAATTGGAAAGTGAGGCTCAGAAATCAAATGAATTGATAAGCAAACTGAAGACCAGAAATGACCAGCTGGAAGCCTTGAAGAACAAGAAAGACTAGATTGAAAAGGAAAACCAGTCTCTAAAGGCTAGAATTGGGCAATTAGAAGCCAATGATCTCTCAAGACAGCAAGAACAAATAAAGCAAAGTCAAAAGACTGATAAAATAGAAGGAAACATGAAATACCTCACTGAGAAATTGACAGATCAAGAAACCAGGTCTAGAAGAGACAATTTGATAATCATTGGTCTTCCTGAAAAACCAGAAATTAATAGAAATTTGGACTCCGTACTAAAAGAAATTATTCAGCAAAACTGCCCTGAAGTTCTACAACAAGAGGGCAATATAGACATTGAAAGGAGCCATAGATCACCCTCTACACTAGACCCTGAAAAGACAACCCCCAGAAATATAATAGCCAAATTCAAGGGCTTCCAAATAAAAGAAAAAATATTACAAGAAGCCACAAAGAGACAATTCAGATATCAAGGGGCACCAGTCAGGATCACACAGGACCTGGCACCCTCCACACTATGAGACCACAAGGCTTGGAATATGATATTCAGAAAGGCAAGAGAACTGGGTCTACAATCAAGGATCACCTACCCATCAAAACTGACTATCTACTTCCAGGGAAAAGTATGGGCATTCAACAAAATAGAAGGTTTCCAAGTGTTTGTAAAGAAAAGACCAGAACTCAGTGGAGAGTTTGATATCCAACCACAAAAGCCAAGAGAAACATGAAAAGGTAAATAAGAAACAGAAGGGAAAGAAAGAAAAATTTTATTCTTAAATTTGCCTCTTTAAGGGCCTTAATAAGATCAAATTATTTGTATTCCCATATGGAGAAATGTTATGTGTAGTTTTCAAAAACAGTATTCACATTATATTAATTAGAAGAATTATTCATAGGGAGAAGTTGGAGCACTAAATGGTCTAAGATGAGACAAGGTGGGGAAAAAAAGAGGAGGGGTGAATAGTAGATGGCATCAAGATAAACTTGAATGAATAAGAAAAATAGAATATTCTATACCACACAAAAAGAATATGGGAAGGGGGAGGGGATCAATACTATTATAAAAAGGAGAGGAAGAGAGCATTAAGAGGTGATATTTAAACCTTACTCTCAGCAGAATTAACCCTAAGAGGGAAGAGTAGCTATATCCATTGAGATATAGAATTCTATCTAACCCTACTGAGAAATTCAGAAGGGATCAACCAAGGGGAGCAGAGGAGAGGGGAGGTCAAAAAAGGGGAGGGGAGGAGAGGAGGGAGGGAATTCATTAGGCCTTTAAAATAAAAAGAGGGGAATAATAAGGGAGGAGGTGGAAAGGGAAGTAAATCAAGGGAGGGGACAAGGGGGACTGGTCTAAATAAACCACTGGTTTAAAAGGAAATAGTGTAAGAAGAAGAAGTAGAACTAGGAGAGGATACCAAAATGTTGGAGAATACACAACTGATAATTTTATCTCTGAATGTGAATGGGATGAACTCGCCCATAAAACGGAAGCAAATAGCAGAGTGGATTAGAAACCAAAATCCTACCATATGATGTCTACAAGAAACACATATGAGGCGATTTGACATACACAGGTTTAAGGTAAAGGGCTAGAGGGACATTAATGCACTGCTGGTGGAGTTGTGAACTGACCCAATCATTCTGGATGGCAACTTTGGAACTATGCCCAAAGAGCTCTAAAAGACTACCTGCCCTTCGATCCAACCATAGCATTGCTGGATTTGTACCCCAAAGAGATCATAGACAAAAAGACTTATACAAAAATATTTATAGCCACGCTTTTTGTGGTGGCAAAAAACTGGAAAACGAGGGTATGCCCTTTAATAGGGGAATTGCTAAACAAATTGTGGTATATGCTGGTGATGGAATACTATTGTGCTCAAAGGAATAATAAACTGGAGGAATTCCATGTGAACTAGAAAGACCTCCAGGAATTGATGCAGAGTGAAAGGAGCAGAGCCAGAAGAACATTGTACACAGAGACTGATACACTGTGGTAAAATAAAATGTAATGGACTTCTGTACTAGCAGTAATGAAATGACCCTGGACAGTTCTGAGAGACTTATGGAAAAGAATGCTACCCACATTCAGAGGAAGAACTACAGGAGTGGAAACACAGAAGAAAAACAACTGCTAGAACACATGGGTTGATGCGGACATGGTTGGGGATGTAGACTCGAAATGACCACACCAATGCAACTATCAATGATATATAAATAAGTCTTGATTGATGACACATGTTAAAACTAGTGGAAATGTGTGTTGGCTATGGGGGGTGGTGTGAAGCCAAAAGTAAAAACATGAATCATGTAACCATGGACAATTTTTCTAAAAAAATAAAATATTTAAATCTTAAAAAAAAAAAAAAAGAATTGGATACACTATGAGTTCATGAGGATGAGGCTGCTGGCAAAGGCAAAATGAACTGGCTTACTAATTCTGCCCAGGTGACCATCCCTGGATACAAACATCTTTTTTGCACCTAAATCATGGAGTCTTAGATCTAGATCTTGGAGGGATATTAGAAAGTCATCTAGTGTAACCCTGTCTTGCGCAGATGAAGAAATTAAGACCCTGAGTAGTTACATGATCTGTCCAAGGTCACATAAGAACACATAAGAACTGAAGCACTGACTCTGTGGAACTTAATTCTCTTCTACTAAAGGGAAACTATGTCTTGAGGTGCTGTGACAAGCACATGCTTCACCTAAGACCTCTATCCCGTTTTCCCTGAACAGTGCTTATAAGATGAAAAAGTCTTTATTACGCAAAGTCATACAGGCACATGCAATCAAACTGGTCTAGCACCAAAAAGCCCAAAGTATAGCTGACCAGTATCTATTTATATAATTCTTAGTGAGGGAGATCAGGAAAGGGGCTGGAAGGATCCAGGAAGGGATTTGGGGTGGTATGAGCATGGAGTTCTCAGGACCAAAGTGACAGAGTCTCAGGTGCAAGAAATAATGAAGACATTTCTGGTTTATATTTTTAGCCTAAGACTGTAAGATGAGAGTATGAAATGACTCAGTCTCAAGGTTTCAGTAATACAATGACCTTCTGAGTCATAAGGACAGATGTCCCACAGTTGAGGACAAGTGATCAAATTCAATCAGAAATGAGAGTCTGTGACCAGAAACCAGAGATACCTAGTCTGAACACAAGGACTTTGGTTATCTCATATCAGAGAGAGTCTGTGACAGCTGGTTGGTAGAATGACCCAATTGTTGTCCAGTCATGTTGTAGTTTTCAAAGATACTCACTTTCTTCAAGTTTCTTTGGGACTTAAAACAATTAGTTTCTTCAAATCATTCTGAATTCCAGGTAGCCAGTCTTACACATTTTCTTCACACACAAAAGGACAACCCTAGCATACCAAAATAATTTACATAGTATTTATTTATATATGATATAAATATATAATTTATACCAGAGGCAGAATGTTAGCCCTGGTATATTGGTCAGGAAAAGGGACAAAGAGCAAGAGAGATAGAAAGTCTTACTCTTTTCCTTTTGTAGATTCAGATGTATCCTTTATACTTTGATCCCTCACCTATGGTGGGAATTATGTTCCAGAGGTCCCCATGATAGGTGTAAATCCATGACGTTAAGGCACAGGATGTTTGGGTGGCATAGGGCTTGAAATAAATTCAAACATTTACAAAAACTTCACAAAAACACAACACCACAGAGCAACACTATGCACAGCGATCAGACATCAGCAATAGTGTGTCGTGTACAATCTCACATTGGCAAACTTGCCAAGTAGTAGTGGTGTACTGCATTTCCATTGTATAAAGTGTGGTATTCAACCATAAAATCCCACGATATAGCAAAAACTCAGCAATACTGAATTAGACTAAAAAAAACTGATACAAAGAAGCTGTGATAAGTGAACCACAATATAGCGAGGGATGGCTCTATTCCAATATATCCAATGGATAATATTCTTTACATTAATTGGAATTGAGATTCAGAATCAATACCAATCCAGGTCTGTTCTGGAATGCTTGATTTCCTTTCTCACAGAAGTATCAGGTGCTCCTTTAAACTTTATCCTCATTCTAGCAAATCTCTAACACAATGGTGAACACTTTTTAGGGGCACAGATCCTTTTCCAATGAAAATCTATGCTTTTTCATGACTGTGAACTCCTTTAGAGTCACTTGGAGTCCTGTTTTTTTTTCTGCCTTTCTTTACAACCCTAGTGCTAAGTTCCATGCCTGGAACATAGTAGGAACTTAATAAATGTTTATTTTGATTGTTCTTTGCACCTTATAGGCTAAGAGAGTTACATAGCAGTAAGACTTGAATATAAGTCTTTCTGGAATCAAGATCAGCCTTTCATCTACTATATCATACCACCTGTCTTGAGAGCATACATCTTTCTCCTTTTTTTATACTTCACCTAATATTTATCATTAGAAGGTCATTGAATAGGATGACTATTGTTGTAATATTCAAGAGCTCATGTATAGTTTTTATTTTCTGTATGATTTTTGTTTTTGATCACCAGCAGCTTGTTTTAATAGGTCAGGATTAACTGGCTTTAAAAAATCCTTCCCTTATGTTTTAGGATTAATATTAAGTATGTTCAATTGGGGAATAGCTGAATAAGTTGTAGTATAAAATTATAATGGAATACTATTGTGCTATAAGCAATGACAAGCAGAATGCTTTCAGAAAAAAACCTGGAAAGACTTATATGAATTGGTGCAAAGTGAAGTGAGCAGAACCAGGAGAATGGTATTGGAGAATTAGTAACAGCAGTACTATATGATGAGTAACTGAATGACTTCGCTTTTCTTAGAAATGCAAAGATCCAAAACAATTCTGAAAAACTTATGATGAAAAATGCTATCTATTCAGATAAAGAACTGATGGGATCTGAATGCAAATTGAAGCATTCCTTTTTGGCTTTCTTTTTCTTTTTTTTGAAAATGTATGTATTTTGTTTAACAACATGGCTAATATGGAAATATGCATTTTTTTTGCATGACCGCACATATAGAATCTATATTGAATTTTTTGCCCTTTCAATGAGATGGGTGGAGAGGAAGAAAGAGAGAAATTTGGAACTCAAAAAATTTAAAAATAGATAAAATTTGTATTAAATGTAATTTAAAAAAGACAAATATTTATTTTTTCTTCTATTTAAAAAAAATTGGTTTTTTGAAGATGATGAATACAGATACCAGAGAGAGACAGTGGCTTCCAGGAATACAAATGCTGGCTATAGAGTTAAACTGTGGAAAGGAGTATTTGTTGGAATCTATCTGAATGACTCACTCAGAGAGACAAAATATCTAAGGGGAACTTCCTAAGGACTCTAATGAAAGAAAAGACTTCCATGTACTGTGAATAGTGAATTGCCTTCCCCATACATGCAACACTACCATTGCACTCTGAGTTTTGTACCTACTATTCTTGATATACCACTTAAATGAAAATCTTTGTTAAGAATTAATCGAGTCTGCTGACTTATTATCAAAGGGAAGCATGTCAGTAGGAGTTCCTGGGCAAGTGACTTAAAAATTCAGACCTATAAAACTACCTCTAGAACCTAGGGATAGGTTTGCCCTCTGGGGATTCAATCCTAGAGTGTGAGTATAAATTGGAAGAGTAGATCAAATCAGGTGTTACATTACTTTAGGTTTCCTATGGGAATTTGTTTTTTTATACTATATCAAGTTAAATTACAGAATCCTAGAAATTTGAACCTGGAAGAAATCCTAAATATTGCTGTACCCAAACCAAATACTCCCTGACCAAATTTTATAGTTGGGAAAATTATCGTATTACTCTGGGTGTCAGTTTTCTCAAGGTAATACAAATAGTGTTGTCCATCCTTCATTTTTGAAGAGGACCAATGACATCATAGGATGAAGTCTTGATTTATTGGAAATTTAAGTGAGGAAGAGTTGCACAAAGTTGTCAACCTCATGTTCTCTTATCATCAAAGTCTAGTAGCAAGACAAAAGCCAGGATGACTGGCAATGGCCCAAGACAGCAATGACTCAGAATGTAGTGGATGACTTTGGCTTTTTTAGTGTCCAACCAAGCTCTAGACACTCCACAGTGCCTGCCTTAGCCACCTTCATACTTTTTTTTTACATGTCAAGAAATTTTTAAAATATTCATTCTGTAATCCATGTTCTTTCTCTCCCTCCCATCCCTCCCCCCTCCCTAAGAAGGCAGGTAATATGATATAGGTTGTACATATATTATCATATAATATTTCCATGTTCATCATGTTGTGAAAGAAGACATATATTGCTTACACTAGAGAAAAATTCACAGAGGAAATAAATAATGGTATATTTCAATTTGCATTCAGACTCTGTCTATTCAGTGACTGGATATCCTTTTTTTTGTCAGGAATCTCTTGGAGTTGTCCTGGATCCTTGCTTTGTTGATAATAGTTAATGCATTCACAATTTGATCATTATATGTTATTGTTATTACTATGGACAATGTTCTCCTTGTTCTGCTCACTTCACTCTAAATCAGTTCAGGTAAATCTTTCCAGGTGTTTTCCAAAAGCATCTTGCTCATCATTTCTTATGGCACAACAGCATTCATTACAATTTATTAACCACAATTTGTTCAGCCATTCCCTAATGGACATTCCTTCAGTTTCTGGTTCTTTGCCACCATGAAAAGAGCTGCATTAAATTTTTTTGTACAAATAGTTCCTTTTCCCTTAAAAAAATTTTTGGGGGGATATAGGCCTTGTTATTTTCTTCAGTCTTTATTTTCAATGATAGGAATTATAAGCATTAATGAGCATGGGTTGATAGTGGGTGGGATAAAACCTCCCATAAGTATTGTATATAGGATTTGAACTCAGACATTACTGATTCTATCCACTGTACTTTTTGGCTACCTTGGTCTCTATTACAAAATAAGCAAATATTGCTACCTGCAGAGAAATGCCCAGAATATCTTGACTCAGAATTGTGAAGTGGAAGACCATCAAAAAATTTGGTTATACTTCCTTACCAGGGTTCTTGTGAAGATGATCATACCACATTGGTTATGGTGAATTCCACCTATGTGTGGACTTTTGCTAATTACATTCACATTTAGCATCATTAGGGCATTAGGGTTATCAAACTCAAATAATATTGGAGTCACAGATCTGTAGAAGTATACTGGCTTAGAAAACAACATAGTAACATTTTCTATATTCTATTATTTTCATTTATTTTGTTAAATATTTCTCAATTACACTTTAATTTGGGTCCAGCTATGCTAGGAAAAGTGATTCTATGTTTGACATCTTTCTTCTACATAGTAAGTGATTGAGAGAAAATAAAATGAGAATTCCTACATATATATCACTTTAAGTTTTACAAAGAGCTTAATATGTATTATCTTATTTGATCCCTATAGTTATGTGAGGGAGATGTTATTATTCCTGTGTCAATATTACCTCATTTTATCCTCCCACCAAACCTAGAGGTAAGTGCTATTATTATTTTATAAATGAGGAAACCAAGGTAAATTAAATGACTTGCCTCATTATACACATCTATTGTCTAATGCTGTATTTGAACTCGGGTTTTCCTGACTCCAGGCCCAATGCTTGATGCACTTTTATACCTGGCTGCCTCTCATTTACCCATGGTCGTGCAATAAATGTAGGAGACAGGATTTAAACTCTGATGTTCCTGATCCCAAGTCTAGAAGTCTACTTATCATATGTCCATATCGTTCATTGACTTGTTGAAGGAAAATAATTTGTTCACAGATGAAATGAGAACCTAAAGTTAGGAACTGTCCTTTTTGCTCTACTCTCTTCTTCTTCCTGACTGGCACCAGGTTGGACTAAGAGCTTTACTCTAGAGTCCAAGACTCCCCCATTCCAAGAACTCACCAAGTTTCTCCGTCGAGACTTATTTCACTTCACCCTCAACACCCAAGTTGCTATTGAAGTAACCTCTTCTATAGCCTAGAAAATGGGTTTAGCCCCATTTCAAACAAAAGCTTCTTGATACACTGTCAATACATGATGGACTAATTATTTTTCCTCTTGAAAATTATGAACCATCATTAATTCCATTTGAAGAGAAAGTAAACAAATTACTTAATCTCTTGTGGGGGAAAGGGTGGGAATATCTAAATAGTCATGTCATAATCCTTTTGGTTAAAAAGAAAAACTAATTATGCTTATTATTTCTACAGCTGGCTTTGAAAGGCCAAAGGGACAAGAATATAGCAAACACATTTCAAATTAGACCTTGGATTTTACATGCAAATAGATCTTCCTTTCTCTATACTTTCTATTTGTGGGAAATGTTCTTACCCAAAATGTTCTTCATATCTCACTCAGCTGCATTTTTCTGGATTTCTCTATCATGCCCCAGGAATCTCTTCATCCTATGAGATCACATCCCTCTGGAGCTTATATCAGTACCCTCTGCTCTTAACATCCTTCCCTCTGACTGATAGGTGGAGAGTTCCTCCAAGAAACCCCATTTAAGGAATATACCCAGGTCATTTCTCCCTAGATTCATTCCTGTGGACTTCTCCATCATGGCACCCCACCTCCCCCATCCCAGGCATGGACCAGATTCTTTTCCTTCTTCAGTGAGTTCGTTGGCTGGTCTCTTTTCCACTCCAACTCATGAGAAGTACCCTTACACTGGGACACTTCATCCTAGACAAGGAAATTCCTTTTCACCATGGAAGTTGATCCCTTCTTTGCAAACTTGATTGTCTTAGACATTTGGAAAAAGCACTGATGGCTGTGACTTTCCCAGGGCCACAGCAAGTATATGTCCCAGACTGGACTTGAATCCCTGTCTTCCTGGATCCAAAGCTAGTTCTCTATCTACTAAGTGAAGCTATCTTTACAGTGAAAATACTATGGAAAATAAATAATACTATGGAAAAAAAAATAAAATAAAGGAGGAGTTATGAGACTACAGACAATCTAGTCCAATTCTATTGATTTACTTCCAGAGTTTATAACACATTCTTTAGAATATCCTCAGAGATCCATTGAGCTGCTTTGAATTATGCTGGTTCTTTCTTAATTAGAGAATTTCAAGAAAAGACCGGATAACCATTTCTTCAAGAGTATATGTTCCTTTCTGGGTATGAATTGGAGTAGATAACCATTGAACTCCATTTCAATTTTAATTTTTTTCTGATTTTCTGATTCTTAGATTGTGAACATTTCAGAGTATTGAAGAGTGGTCTTTATAAACTAAAAATTCATATTCGGTATAGATATTAGTGCCATGCATTTCCTTTTAAAATAATGGCTGGGTTATCATATCTCATAATAAAATTTCCCTGAAAATTTTGTAACTTGAAAAGTCACAAAAAGAATAAGAAAAAAGAACAAAATTGAGAAAACATTTTTGAGCTTTGTATTTTATTAGATTTAGTTCATATATGACTTAGAAAAGATGATACCTTACAAACTGAACAGCTTGAAAGTAGAGAAAGAAGAGGATATAACATTTTTAGCTCTTGTAACCAAAGATCTCAGATATTTTTCTAACATCTGAGAAGCACACATGGTCTTCAATTCTTATTAATTATGTGACCATAAACAAGCCACTTATTTTAAAAAGAAGAAAGTGAGCCTCAGGGAGATTCATTTTTCAAATAGAAAGGCTTTTACTACCTATCTCACAAGGTTGTAAGAAAAATATCTTACAAATTGTAAAGCCCTATAAATCTGCATGGCTATTTCTCCTTACCATATATGAAGTTAAAGACTGAAAGTAACATCATTGGGCAGCATGATGACTCAGTGTGTAAAGTGCCAGGACTGGAGTTGAGAGGATTTGGGTTCAAATCTGACCTCAAACACTTCCTATGTCTGTGTCCCCTAGGCAAATCACTTAACCCCATTTGCCTAGTCCTTGCCCTTCTGTCATGGAGTTCCTACCAGTACAGAAAGTAAGGATTTAAAAAAAATAACATTTTCTTCTTAGCCACATTGTTGCCCAGGTCTGGCTATGTCACATTGGAGTTTATTGTTTGTTTTTTAAAATACCCATAGATGGTTAGCCAACACAAACTGTCCAATATGTTTAAAGAACATGGCAAGAAATCACACAGGATTAGAAGGCATGTGTGTCTGTGCATGTGTTTATTGTAAGCTATGTACTAACAGAAAAATTACCCACACTGATGACATCATGAATCCACTGAAGTACTGAATCGATTTGAGTGTTATACAAAATAATTCCATTCATAGGAAAAACAGTATAATGAAGGAGAGGTACCAAAGACCATTACAAAGGCTAATTAATTGGAATGATTGCCCTTGAAGGAAAAGTCATGCCAATTGTGATCCAGGGGCCCTATTGACTGCTGCTAACTCCAGGATTTTCTATCCTTATTCTCCAAAAGGAAGAAAACAAATAATAGTATACATTTTCTTTCTTGAATTGATTTTTCTTAATTCCTTCCCTGACACCTCTAACCTTTCTGTTTCTTTTGTGCAATTGCCTCTTCCTCACTCTCATCCCTTATCCTGTTCTTTGATTCTTCATTAAAAGCAGAGTGGTATAATAGTCCCATCTATTGTTCATCCTCTCTTCCAAAGAGAACCTGTAACATCACAGGTGATATTTTGACTTGGCTGTGAACTAGATTTTAGGGAGGTAGAGCTGCACAACATCTCTTCTTCTGCTTCACTCTCTCTTCCAGAAGTCCTGGGGCAAGACAAAAGTCAATTCTTTCATATTAGGAGTCAGAAAACCTGCATTGCTATTAACTCACTACATGACCTTGAGTAGGTCACAATCTACCTAGGTCTCAGTTTTCCATTATTTGGACTAGATGGCCCTCAAGGCTCATTCTAGCTCTAACATTCAATGTTTTTTTCTTACCCTTTCTCTTTAACCACCTCTCCTCTCTCCTACCTTCATCTTACTCCTTTCCCATCCTCTCATCACTGTTTGTATAGTAGTCAGCCAACTAATATTTATTTTTTAAAAACTCACCATATAGCTCAGTGGATAGGAGGTTCTAGGTTCAAATCTGGCTTCAGACACTTCCTAATGGTGTGACCCTGGGCAAATCACTTAACCCCAATTGCCTAACCTTTACTACTCTTCTGCCTTGGAACCAATACTTGGCATTGATTCCAAGATGGAAGATAAGGGTTTGAAAAACAAATCCACTGTATACCAGGCACTATACTAAGCAAAGAGGCTTCAAAGAAAGGCAAAACCCAGTGTGTCTCTAGGAACTCACAGTCTTACGAGGGAGGCAACAAGTATGAATTATGTATAAACATAACCATACATTAGGTATATAACTGTATATGAACTATATATGTATAAATAAAATGTGTCTGTGATAAAATACGAATAGTCTCAGAAGGAAGGCATTGAGTTTAAGGACTGGGACAGACTTCTTAAAAAAGGTAAACCTTTAATTAAAGTTGCAGGAAGCAAGGGAAGCCAGAGACAGAGATGAAGAGAAGAACATTTAGGCTATCATTTCTCCCTTCCCTAATGTATCTTGTACATACTCCCCTTTCTTGTCTGATGCCATCACCATATGAGGCAGGTCCTTAACACTTCACATCTGGGTTATTGAGTAGCCTGCTATTTGGTCTTCCTTGCCTTCCTTGTCTTCTCCTCATTCTAATCCAGCTTCCACTCAGGTATGAAATTGATCTTTCTAAGAACAGATCTGACCATCTCACACTCACATTCTTACTCAAATCTACTTCAGTGGCTCCCTATTACCTTCAGAATCAAGTATTAAATCTCTGGTATTCAAAACCCTTCATAAGTTAGCTCCTTTCTACCTTCCAGTTGTGAAAGAGAATTTAAACTCTGTCTAATTTAAGTTAATTAATCGAGAAATTGGAGTGCCCCTCCTTTTACACTTAGTCACTAACATTTAGTTAGTCAGAGCTTTTTACTGGAAGTTCATACCCTAAAATGGTGATGGCAAACCTATGACACGTGACACACGTAGCCATTTTTGATGACATGCAACCACCTACAGAGAAGTATGAGGATGCATGCCGAGGATGAAACATTTGCTGTAGTGTAGTGTAGACACTCTGTGCACTATAGATGACAATTCTACCTATGTTAATTTACCTATTTTGGTTTATTAAATACAGTTATATATTATAATCATACATTTTTGTTATTTAAACTATAAATATTGCAAAATTATGGTTTTTTTCTCAAAGTGACACACCACCCAAGTTATGCTCAGGTTTTTGGTGAATTTTGACACACCAAGCTCAAAAGGGTGCCCATCACTGCCCTAAAAGACCACAAGTACTTCCCCCACCAGCAGTGCTAGACTAACTGAGAAGCTATGATTGATTCCTGAGAAGTGGAGGAGAGTTGATGGGTGGAGAAAACTGCATCTAAGCGGGAGCATTTAGGACCCTCGAAGTCTTTTGCATCTTTCCTGCTCTTCAGAAGGATACTCTCTTGGTCTTTAAGGTCTTCTGTGTCTTTAGCAGCTCAGCCTCGTGTGCTGCTCAGCTCAATTAGGCATTTGATTCTCATTTTGGATTGGACATTCTGGGCTGGTGAGACCCTTGCTGAAGAGACTATGGGACCTTCACTTGGAGACTGGAATCGGGAGGCTGAAACTCTCCCACTCTTGGGGCCAGAGATTAGAACTTTGTCAAGAGGCAAGCTGGATTTCATCAGAGCAGACTCTAGGGTGGTAGGCTAGGAAATATTTTCTACTTCCTTCCTACATTTCTCTCTTTTACAATATTTTATTAAACTAAATTGTTAAAGCTACTAACAGCCTTTTGACTTAATATTTAATTATTATAAACTGCAACCACAACTTTTTAAAAATTGTTATATTTGTCAAACCAATTTAACCTACACAGTATTTTTTTTTTGGCAATTGAAAAATGTTATTTAATTAATTTAGAATATTTTTCTATGATTACATGATTCATGTTCTTTCTCTCCCCTCTTCCTGTAGCCAATGAGCTATTCCACCAGGTTTTACATGTGTCATTGATCAAGAACTATTTCCATATTATTAATATTTTCATTAGGGTGATCATTTAGAGTCTACATCCCCAACCATATCCCCATCAACCCATGTGATCAAGCAGTTGTTTTTCTTCTGCTTACACAGTTTTCTTATACCTTAATTCCCTTCAAGAACTCTGTGATACAGTGACACTGACCTCCTTGCTTTTCCTCACACAAAATAATCCTCTTCCCTACAATGAGTATTTTCATTGACTGTCCCCCATGCTTGAAATTATCTCCATTTTACTGGTAGGTTAACTGAGGCAGACAGAGGTTAAGGTGACTTGCTCAGAATCACATAGCTAGTAACATCCAAGAAGGAGGAGAGATGGAAGGCAGGGAGACAATCTGGATCCTATAACTGTGGGATCCATATTGCTGAGAGGGGTTCAAGCTGCATCAAAGAATTCCATAGTGCCCCCCAGAACTCTAAGAGAGGGGGCAGTTAAAGGCAGTTGGGGCCCTGGTATAAAAAACCAGGTCACCCTCTCTTAGAGTTCTGGGGGACACTATGGAATTCTTTGATGCAGCTTAAACCCCTCTCAGCAATATAGATCCCATGATAACTTCAGAAAACTTCTGTGGAAAATTGTAAAGTGTAACTGATAAAATAAAATATCTTCAAAAAAAAAAAAGAAAAGTGCTTTGAAACCTTAAAGCACTATATAAATACTTGTTATTATTATTTTGTTACATTTTTTCATTAATGTTTTTACTGCCTGCATTCTCCAGTAACTTTTGGGGGGAACTAGGTAATATAATGGTTAGAGTATCAGGTCTAGAGTAAGGAAGACCTGAGTTCAATCCAGTCTCAGACACTTGCTAGCCATGTGACCCTGGGCAAATCATTTAACCCTTTTGCCTCAGTTTCCACATTTAAAATGAGCAAGAGAAGGAAATGGCAAACCATTCTACAATCTTTGTCAAGAAAATCCTAAATGGAATCATGAAGAGTTAGACATGACTGCAATTATTATTAATGAAAGGTAAAATAAGTAAATAAAAGAAACTGCCCTAGATTTGTGGCTTCTTTTATCATTCCAGTTAAAATTCCAAAATTAGATGCATTATATTTTTATTTGATTTATAGGACTGAATTAGGAGTTGAAGTAAATGATAAATGAAGCCAGAATTAATTAATGTTATCTTCCATAGAAAATGGTCATGATGAGTCAAAAAATGAAATTAGGGTAATAGATAATATACATTATCATTACTCTTTCTTCAACAACATAAAGAAAAGGCAGATTATATATGTGAAAAAAGCCAAGAGATGTTAGAGATAAATTCATCATTTTTTTTCTTTTTAACACAGCCTCACAAATTTCTATTAAGAGTCTGCTCTATATGTAGTGCATTATGCTAGGTTCTGAGGATGGGGCTTGACACCGGACCTGAGATATTCATTATGAATATCATTATATTATTTTTCCTCCTAAACCTATTCTTCCAAATTTCCCTATTATCATCAAGAATATTATCATCCTTCTAGTCACATATATTCACTATTTTGAACTATGCCAGCTGTCAGTTTAACAACATGGGAAATGGAGGTGGGAATTGTTTCCTTCTGGTCTTTAATTTAGGAAAAAGTTTAGAATCAACACTAAATTAGAAGGTTAATCTATGGTCTTTTTTGCATACAGTGCATGTGGTGACTTCCATTTGTTTACTATCTGATAAAATAATGTCAGTTTCATTTTTATATTATTTGGTATTCTCCTGATCAACTTAATTCTGACTTAAGTCTAGAAGAAAGAATTTATAATCCCCAGAAATGCAAGGCTCTTGAATAGTCTAAAGCTTTATCCTCTTTTGTTTCTTAAATCTAAGCCTTATTTGACAACATCAGTCTTGCCATTTTCCCAAATTCAGTCTTCCTATTGAAGTTACAGAAAGTACAATGTATTTAGTTGGTTTAACGTCTCATCTTTTTTTTTTTTTCCTAGAAATTTTTTACTCCCTTCAGCATCTGCAACAGATATTGGAGCAGAAACTGAAATTGCATTCCTCAGAGTTATCTGCTTCCAAATAAATGCAATGTCTTCTACTGACACAGTAGTTTTCCTTCAAAGCTGAATGGAGATGGGGAGAGAATGGCAAAAAGGAAAAATCCTTCTTCCTTTTGAACTCTTGCATGGAGTCTCCTAAACAAGGAATTCCAGACTTGTGTCTCCAGCTATCTCTGGAATTTATCTTGGGCTTAGATATTAAAATCTTCAGAGGTGGGACTAATTTATTTTCTCAGACAATTGTGTCATTCTCTTCTAGACTCAGAGATGGAATTATGTCCCATAAAGAGATTAGGGTAGAAAAATTCTTATAGTCAGTTTAAAACCTCATTAATACCTTCTGATTACATTTTTTCCAATCAACTCAGGAGCCAGCTCTTCTTTGGAACCAGGCACAAGCCATTCCAGAGCAGTTAAAGAGGAGCAAAATGATCATTTAAAAAACAGCCTTTTCTTTTTATCATATAGTAAGACACTATATATAGGGTTATTGTTCTAGATCAATGAGGTGCTCCTCTATTAGATCCATAAAAGAGGCAGCTTCGTCTTTTCCATTAGCTTCATTGCTGGTGCTATTAAACCCAAATATTTATACTATAATTAAGCACAACATGTTCAAGTTCATTTCCCCAAAAGACTTAAACTGCAGAGATCGGCAAATTGAATTGATTTGTTAGTTACAAACTTCATTACATTTCCTACTCGAGGTTAATAATTCAGGTGAACCTTGCAGTGTATTGGGATGTATTAATTAGTACATTAAAAGAATTAATGGATCTCAAGTGTCTAACCCAGAAGTATTTATGCAGGATGGGAGAGGCAGAGGCCAAGAAGGGGAAAGCTAGTTGCTCTAAAATCAGTGGCAGGTTGGAAAGAAGTACAAAATAGGCATATTACAAATAATTTAGATGGAGGTAGCCCTGCAGATAATGGCCCTATCTAGTTAATCTAGATTCTGAGCTGTTAGGGCAGAGATTTCCACTCCAATTCCTACAAAGTTTTGGGAAATAGCCAAGTACAGATTATTATAAATAGCTCCCACTGCTTAGGGAAATTGATAATATATGAAAGCCATTGGTTCCATGAGTTATTAAAGAGTTCTCTCTCTCTCTCTCTCTCTCTCTCTCTATATATATATATATAT